>NW_026252102.1:0-370709 GCF_025399195.1 Umbelopsis ramanniana AG | reverse complement strand
CGCACCAGAGTATGTGTTGCTCTTGAATGATTGTTTGATGCATAGAAACGAAAGCTCTTGGCTTCCCATCAAATCAGTGAGCTGAACAGGACTGAAATCAGGGTAAATGCTGTAGCAAGATGAGCAAGATGGTTCCTTCCGACGTGAGGTTGAAAAGCATCTCTATGACAACACATGCATTGTGACACAATTTCCATTGACAAAGAGAATTGCCACTAGCGATTTCCGAAATTGGGTTTTCATGGCAGTCTTCTTCATCCATCCAGTTCATAACGGTCGGTAGAGAAATAAAAGAAAATGAGAGCAAATAATGTACCAAATATAATATCAATTGGCTCACTTATTGGAGCACCATTTGACGTTGAGATAAATACGGTATCATATCCACCCGTTACCTGCTCTTCACCGAGATACATGGACCGAGAGTGAGGCACTCTCGCCAAGGTGAGTTTACCCCGATATTTATCCCCATCTATTTCGTGACCTTGGCTACTACTCTGTTCGTATCTCCACCATTGATACTAGTAACAATCAGATATAAATCCCAAAATACACATCTCCGGCAATTCTGCTACAGACAATCTCTCTGTAATATAGAGACTGTTCCTGGCTGTGACCACCTGGCCGCCTTTTTCCCAAGTTTGCGGAATACTAATGAGGATAGCCTGCAGAATAAAGGATAAATTTATCGGCTGATTTGCTCGTTCTTCATTGATCAATCACATCTTCTTCTTTTCATATCAGCAATGGGTGTTAATGGCCCTCAGACCAACGTTTGATACGGAGTTTGAATGTTTATGAGAAGCGCAAAATATTTCTAGTATGTTGATCGATTTCAGTTGCTCGAACAGCATTAAGGACAGCATAAATTTTCACCCGCTCACTGTGACTTTCACCGCTCGCTCAACGACGAGACAAAATTCAAGGCACTCGATTTTTTTTTTGACAGGGATACCGCAAATAGCTTTGTTCGATGCGTGCGCTTGTTGTGTTCGCTCGTGCCCATTCACTGGTTGGATGTAACAAAGCATTGCAGCGCCGGTGGCAACATACAAAACCATTTTATATAACAACACCCATTTTCTACCCGAATGCAGGTAAATTCACTTCTTTCGCGGCCTTTACTTCGACTTACCTTACTGTAATGCTCACATTTTGCGCAAGCTCCTCACATTGGACATTTATATTCGGCGGTTATTGCTGATAGTATAAAGCGCTACCATCAATTAAAGGGTGAGACAGCCCTGCTGTTGACCGGGACAGACGAACATGGATTGAAGGTAACCACCTGATTAAAAAAACACGGCCCTTAATTTTGCTCAAGGCATGTAACCAATTTGGTAGATACAACAAGCTGCTGCAGCAAATGATATGGAGCCTATGGCATTTTGTGACCAGATATCTCAGCGATTCAAGGTGAGACTCACTGTACGAATTCAGCCCACATCATTAGTGTCTAACAAACCCAATGACGCAAATCAGGATTTGGCGGACAAGGCGAACATTCAGTATACAACGTTTATGAGAACAACTGAAACACGACACCATAAAGCTGTAGCCAAAATATGGGTACGTTACTATATGGCCTACTGGGAGCTCAGCTACATCATCTAATCTTCACAATACTACAGAACATTTTGGAGGAGAATGGATATATTTACAAAGGAAAGCATGAAGGCTGGTACTCCATTTCAGACGAAGCGTTCTACACTAGTGGTCAAGTGCAGGAGGCAGTGGATGAAAAAACTGGAAAAAAGGTCATGATTTCTGTAGAAACTGGGCAACCTGTGGAATGGACAGTTGAGGAGAACTATAAATTTAAATTATCGGCATGTCAAGACGACCTCAGAGCATGGCTGTCATCCAATCCAAGTAAGCAACTCGTCATTGTACCAAAGCTTTTTCCTAAGCTCACATAATTTAAAACAGCTGCTGTGGTTCCGCAAAATCGTATGAGGGAGGTTCAATCCTGGATAGATATGGGGTTAGCTGACTTATCTATCTCCCGGCCAAGATCACGATTGACTTGGGGTATTCCAGTACCAAACGACCCTGATCACACCATATATGTATGGCTAGATGCTCTGGTGAATTATATTACTGCAACTGGATACCCATGGACAGACAATCAAGAAGGCATCAAAAATGGTTGGCCAGCAGATGTACATATTGTCGGTAAAGACATCGTTAGGTCAGTATATGTCAGCGCGATGTGTTTAGGTGTCGGTCGACTTCTGACAACCCATATAGATTCCATGCTATTTATTGGCCTGCCTTCTTAATGGCTGCAAATTTACCCTTGCCAAAACAAATCGTAGCCCATGCGCACTGGACTATGAACAAGCAAAAGATGTCAAAAAGCCGAGGAAACGTTGTTGAACCGATGGCTGCTATGGATTTTTTTGGTGTAGATCCAGTGAGATACTACCTTCTTAGAGATGGTGGCCTTGCTGACGATGGAGGTAAACAATATGCTTGCTAATTAATGGTCTGATCAATATGTTAATATGTTCAACTTAGATTATTCACATGAGGCTGTCATGGTAAGATACAAGAAAGATCTTGCTGGACAGCTGGGTAATCTGCTTGCTAGATGCACTGCTCCAGCATTAATACCAAGTGGTATTGTACCTGTCTATGATGAGGATGCAGTGACCAAGGATGACCTTGTCCTTCAGGAACAATTGAAAGCATTGCCTGGTAATACAATATTTTCTTTATTTGCTCGTTCTACCTTCAAATTCTTATTTGTCCTCCTCGTAGACCTTTTCTGTCACCGATTTGAAGATCACGAGTATGGGAAAGCGCTACAAGCTATCTTTGATGTTCTGTCCGAGGTGAGTGCTTTCAACACATTTAAAAACATTTCTCGAGCTATCATTAAGTTATATCTTCCCGCATTCCTTAGGCCAACCGTCACTTTACCGATAACCAGCCATGGAATCTAATCAAGGACCCCGAGCAGCAAACTCGCTTAAACCAAGTATTATTCTACTCGGTGGAGTCCTGCAGAATTGCTGGTATTCTGTTACAATGTGTGATGCCGGAAAAATCTGATGGCATTCTCAAGAGACTGGGAGTCGATACGAAAGAGCGAACTTTGGCGCAGGCGCACTTTGGCGCTGGATGGCCAACAATGGAACAACATAGACAACTTGGCATATCTCATAGTCCTGTCATTTTCCCTCGAATTAAATAGACAAAGAAACATCATCTCCGCTACTGACAGACAAAGAAAAAAAAAATTTTTAACCAGCAACAAAATCTCGCATTTGTTATGTTGTCTAATGACCCATTTCTTTGCGATGCAGCTAATTCCAACGTCAAGATCTATGATCTGATGTTTAAAGATGCCATGAAACATAGATCTTTGTATTTATATTCATTTGATGTTAAGATATGCTGAAATGTGCCTTCCATGGTTTGCCTCGAAGATCAAAACTGTAAAAACAGTTATTGTCCAAAGGTATGAAATATGGATGACCCCCAGCACCCCCGAAGAGGTGACCAGAGTATGTTCTTGCTTCAGTCACCAAAACTGACTATACACGCAGACCACACCGAAATGTGGTTACCATTGCTTACATCGACCTTGCGGTCAATGGTTTACGTTGGCTGGTGCTCATTGGTGATTGACCCAGCTCTCGAACCGAGCAGATGCAAGCATCTATTCAAATCCGAGGTGACTGAATCCTGAGGCGTAAAGAAGAAATTTAGTAGTTGGCAAAACACCACGTTAATTTATACTCTATGTCCAGAAAAAAATTTTCTGCCTCCGCCCCGGGACTGGTTTTTGAAATTTCGACCCAGCAATCAGAGCCCGTTTTTTCCGCTTGCTGCCTAAGTTACTACGCCGACTAAGAGCTTCTAACCACAGTTCTCGCTACAATTCATAAGCGGAAGTAGATTCTGTAGGCTGAAAGTATTTTTCAGAAGATATTAATAATAAAAAGTACACAAAAACTGGTTTCTCTGCTGCTTGTGATTGATTCTTTGCGTTTACGTGACAAAGGTCAGTTTGTGACGGCTACTTGCACACCAGCTTGGGAAACCACGCAACCTCAAGCATGAAAACTATATATGCTGCTGCTTCATTCAAAGAATTCGACAAAGCTCGTGCCACCGATCAGAGCTGGGTATTGCTACCTACGACAATTTCATCAGACTCTCTATAATTGTGAGTCTGAAACTCGACATACTTCCAGAGATCGCTCCCTCGACTATAAGTTAAGAGGAAAGGTATATATATGGGTTCCTCTGCTGTTGCGTTTCAAAGAGTCTAGCCTAACAATTTATACAAGGGACGCAATTTTGTCGATTTCGTTCGCGTTGTTGCTCGAGGTGGGGCTGGAGGAGATGGCTGCGTATCTTTCCATAGAGAAAAGTATGTAGCCAAAGGCCCACCCAATGGTGGAAATGGTGGCCGCGGTGGAAGCGTCATTTTTAAAGCATCACCAGATGAAACAACCCTCAATCATATACCGTATTTATGTGCAGCAAAACGTGGTGGACCTGGCCAAGGCGCTGCACGGCACGGTTTGTCTGGACAGGACTTGATTATTAAAGTTCCTTTGGGGACCATCATTCGAGAAGTAGATCCACCAGCTAGCGCACAATCACGTATGGAAGAAATGGAACAAGAAGAAACAAAGGAGGAGAAGCTTAAAAAGAAATGGGTACATTACCCACGATCGGAAGAAACTACTCTTGCTAAAGGCGATTTCTTTCGCGAAGCACAAAAACTTATGGAAGAAGAAGAACGATATTTGCGATGGAAAGACCGCCAGGAATCACAGCAACGGCTTTTCGTCGATATGGAAACGGAAGATCAAAATATCATTGCCGCTAAAGGCGGTACAGGTGGATATGGCAATCCACATTTCGTGACAACGGAGAATCGATCACCCAAGTTTGCAACTCGCGGCCATCAAGGACGAGCACGCTATCTTGAACTGGAACTCAAGACCATTGCCGATGCTGGATTGGTTGGCTTGCCTAATGCAGGAAAATCAACCTTCCTATCGGCTGTTTCCAATGCACATCCAAAGATTGCCTCATACCCATTCACCACTCTTAATCCATACATTGGAACCGTAGATTTTGTGGATGCTTTTCAATTGACAGTGGCAGATATACCTGGACTGATTGAAGGAGCACATAAAAATATCGGCCTCGGACACTCATTTTTACGACACATTGAGCGTTCTAAAGTTCTAGTATATGTGATCGATCTCAGTGTCGAAGAACCATGGAATGACTTCCGTACTTTGTCCAAGGAACTGGAAGCATATTCAGAAGGATTAACCAAGCGTCCGTCAGTGGTAATTGCCAACAAGGCAGATGTTACAGCGGTTGCCAAGAGCAATTTCGGCAAGTTTGAGAAGATCATAATAGAAGAGTTTGAGAAGAATGGTGAGACGGTTGCTGTCGTTCCGGTATCTGCAAAATACAAAAAGAACATCGTCAAGGCAACTACTATCCTTCGTAACATGGTGGAACAAAATCATGCGCGTGAGGCTGTAACTAACGACGAAGAATTGTGAAATATCAATAAAATCAATCTTTAAATTTTTTTTATATAAAAATAATGCAGACAAGCGATTGAGGAAATGGGGGTGCGGTGGATGTACATCTATTACAGTCGTCGTCTAGTTGTCCTCGGACTGTTCTGCCCGCGCTCTGTTGGACAAAAGGAGCTCTTTCTTGCGTTCAATCTGTTCAACCTGCTTATTCTGAAGGTTGTAGACCCAGTATCCAACTGCACCGAATGCACCAGCAGTCAAAAAGTGACCAGAGATACCTAACAATTAAAGGAATTAGACGATTAAGTTACGGCATGTCGAGGCGATTCGATGGTACATGCTGGCGATTCTCACCTTCAAGGATGGGTCGCTTTTGGATGCCAAGTGCATATGCACGAACAGTGAATCCTAGAGTGGCAAAACCAGCGACACTTCCAACCAGAGTCATGATGTTGAATTTACTGGAAATATATGGAGCAAAGTAAGCCTTTTGACAGGACAGCGTTTTGAGGTGAGTTGGAGGCTGGAAAACAAAAACTTGATGACGTAGAAATTCACTTTGGCTCTGAACTTGGGCCCAGCCAAATTTTTCCCCGCCTTTCGACTAACACTGGCAGCAGGGGACGGCAAAGTTCAAAAGAAAATGTCGTCGCAAAAGAAATATTCTTCTGTCGAGGACAACGTTTCAGATATTTCAGATCCTGATAATCACAATGGGCGGTATACCGTTAAGCCGCCGATGCCCTCTCAAGAGCCTGTACAGCCCACGATCACACCTCGCATTAAACTCAAGCTTCAGCTGAATCCTCCAAAGCTCACTACTGAGCAGACAGATTCAGCAGATCACAAAAAGAAGAAGAAGCATAAGCACAAAGATCACAAGCTTCACAAGCATCACAAAAAGCATAAGCGAAAACATAACGAGGAAGACTCTTACAGCAGCCACCGGAGAGAAAGTGAGCAACTGGATATTGAAACCGACCCAACATCTCATAGTAGAAAACGCTCCATATCAGCGGTGCATCCATACGACTTTGATGAAAGAGAAGCGAAGAGACCCGTCTACTCTGAAGAAGATCTCGTAGATGATGGCAACGATACTCTTTTCGCACGGACTAAAGCCCACAAAGACGTTGTTATACGCAATAGTGAGGAGCCATCAAGCGCCAATCAAACAATTGATCATCCTTCCGTGTACGATGAGTCAAGGCGTGGTTCAGTTGCAAGCTTCCAAAGTGTCAGCACTGCTACTGGCACGGAATCCACCCCTAAATCAATAACCAAATCCAAGAAAAAAACAAAACAGCCGCGAGTGTGGACTCCTGCCAAACGCGATCTCAAGACCATTTGCTCAAGACTACTAGATACCTTCGTAAAGTAAGATATGAACCACAAGATTGTATGATCATTGAAATATGACATTTACTAATTGATTTATCCCAAATTTCTTTGTCATAGACGAGACGCTTATGGGTTTTTCCTCGAGCCTGTAGATACCAACATCGTCACCGATTACTTAAATGTCATCAAGAACCCTATGGATTTTATGACAATGCGCCAAAAACTTGAAAGCAATCAATATCCTGATATGGATGCTTTCAAGCAAGACTTCCAGCTGATATGTACTAATGCCAAAATATACAACGCCCCTGATACACCATATTGGCGGAATGCAGACAAGCTAGAAGCCTATGGACTGCGTGCAATTGAACGTGAAGGTAGCCGCATAACGTATGAGCCCCCAGCGGCCATCCAGCAGCCTCAGCAACCTTCTCCGCCTGAAAGACGAAAAAGCATGATCACCATAAAACAACCTCAAGCACCTACATCAAACATATCATTCGTCAAGCGAGAATCGTTTGTCAAGGTAGAAGAAGATGTAGACATTTTGGGATTAGATAGCACCACGTCATATCAGCAACAGCCAACTTTACAATTGCGCAAAGGTGGTGGTCGGCAAGGGTCTGCTGGATATAGAGAAAGTAGTATGGATGTTGGTAGTTCACGCGCAATAACACCCAATAGAACCTACGCTATGACGCAAAAGAAGAAGAAGAAGAAGATCTCTGAAGCTGGAGTTATCTTTGGCCCAGATGGCTCGTTATCCGCCGTTCATGGTGGTAAGTACAAGGCAGACTACGGTTTAAAACAATTACGTTATAGACTTGTGTTTTTTGACATATGTATGCTCTTACATAGTTCAAGATCTCTCCATTTTGGTACCCCACGATAAGCCATTCGCCACTCTACCGCCATTTTCAACCATCAACCGAGCCGTTCTTCCCTCGACATTTTACACCAACCGCAGTATGGCATTGACTGATGATATGGTTCAAGACAAGTATCATATTCGGCCTGCATTTATTTGGGACTACGGTGCGTACCCATCACTTGGGGTCAACCTCCCAAGCCAATTTTACACTCCCCAAGATCTCGCTCACGTCTTTCCCGTTTACGGTGATGACCGTGGCGAAGCTTACATGAAAAGTATGTGGGACTTTGTAGGTGGAATGTTTGGCGAGGAGCCGGACGACTCGTCTGCTCGTGATAGTGCTGTCGATACGCTATGTGGCTATGTCAATGAGAAATTACAAAAACTGACGAGAGGAGCCTGGGACGCTGTTCAACTGACAATGAAGCCCGACCCTCCCTTGGATGGAATCAACACCACTGTCCAAACTGAATTTGGCGTCATCGATGTACCACAAGCTATCAAACAATCTCGATTAGCCGTGCAAAGACAAAAGGAACCAGAAGAACTGTTCAAATTGATTTCTGGAAAGGTGGATATCACCGAACTGGAGAACTTGGAACCAAAGGCAAAAGCTGACGCGTTGGCACTTGGAAGTAACATATCGGAAAGTTTGGAACAAAGCGCTAAACTCATTGCAGAGTTGCTGGAGCAAGACAACGCTGAAGATGATACCAAACGAAACCTGTTGCATGCCAAGCTCATCGAGATTAGCAAAGCCCTTCCATTGACTGAAGCAAAAATGGCTGAACAGTCTAATAACTCGCCCATAACGACCAACGCTACTACTGCCGCCACAACAAGTACAGCTTAGAATCCAAATAATCAATACCTTGTTAAATAGATACATTTTTACTATATGTTCTTTGTTATATAGCACTTTCCTTCTTCTCCTTTTGCCTTTAATTTTGGCTCTTCTCACAGGGTTATCCTTGAATACAATGTGGTCCTGTACATTTTTTAGATTTGGGTGTGAAAGTGGCTTGTTCGTTGAAGAATTGCACACCGACCCTCTCCACAGAACCCTTTTGTGGGTTTGAATTCCGGTAATTTGAACCATGGCCAACACGGATAAAAAGGTATGCATAGTTGTAATCCGTGCATCTTCATTCGTTCTTATGCTTATTGACTTGACATATACCTCTTTTCACGTTACATTGTTGTAGACCCGATATAAGTTCCAGTCAGAAATTCAGCAAATGATGTTCGTTTTTGGTGAGGTATCCGATCCTCTTCCGGAGACCACCATGCTCGTGGAAGACATTGTGCGCTCCCAGGTTATTGAAATTGTAAGTATATGCCTTCAAGCATTCAAAAGCTAGCAAGATATGATTCAATGGGGTTTAGGATCAAATACTGACTTTCATGGATAGATTATTCAAGCAGCGGCAATGGCAGCTAAACGAAACTCAAGGTCAATGAACGCCGAAGATTTGATATTTTTGATGCGACACGACCGAGCAAAAGTCAATCGGCTGCGATCGTTCCTGAGCTGGAAGGATGTTCGTAAGAACGCAAAAGAAACGGGAGGAGATCAAGTCGAGGATATGATGGAAGACTCGGCGGCAGGTACGGCTACTCTAAAACGTTAAAACGGAATATCGAATCATGAATTAACACATACATATCTCTTGACATTGGTAGCTGAAAAGCCAGGAAAAATGCATCGCAGTATCATCAAACTTTCATGGGAACTAGTCAACCAGTTTTCTGATGTATTTGTTAAGTCGTCTAAGGATGAGGACTCTGAAGATGAAGATGAGATTGAAGCGTACAACGATAGTATACAACGCTTAAAGGACGCCGATGAAATCACTCGCGCCATGACAAGAGAAGAGTATGTACACTACTCTGAATGCCGACAAGCTTCATTCACATACCGAAAATCAAAACGGTTTCGAGATTGGGCTTACATGAGCTCGTTCATCGATGTCAAACCAAATGACGATATAATTGACAGTTTAGGTTTCTTGACATTTGAGATGGTGTCGTCTCTGACTGAAGGGGCTATCCAGATCAAGACCGATCTCGCCACATTGCACAAAGACGAATCAGCGGCGGCTGGAAAGAAGAGGAAGAGAGAATCCGGCGATGAAGAAGGCGATGAGACCACCATGGGCCTCTTCAGCTTATCCAAAAACGATCAAACACCACTGGAACCTCTGCACATACAAGAAGCCTTTAGAAGACTACAACTTGTTCCACAGCCTTTGAACACGTTCAGAAGAGGTCTTGTGAGAACTAAAATCTCTCTGATCTAGGAACGTGGTATTTTGTTCATAGCTTGTTTACCAACCCTTTCAACTTAATTGTATAAAATTTTCCTCTCTCCCCTTCTTTCAATTCAAAAACACAACTAAAAACATACATATAAATGTTATTGCTTTATAGGGGTACCATCTGCAGGTATCGCAGGCAGATGAGTTACCGAATGGTATAACTAAAACGTATCTTGATGGTAATCGTTGGAGAAAAAATATACAAGTGAAACAAGGGAAGGTATTAGATAGGCTGTCTGGATATGGCTTAGGATGGATGATCTATAATGTGTAGGAAAAATTCTATAGGGAGCAGAGGCCGAACACTTCGCGTTCTCTTACGAAGCCCAAGGCAGCAACATAATGGAACCAAATGCCTCCACAAACAAAGAGATGCCAGAACTGGTGCGAGTGGCCGATATGGTCAAATTTACCAGGCCAAACAGCTTCAGGAAGTTGATTTCCGTAAACAAACACACCAAGTAGATAGGATCCCAATGAATACAGAAGCGGTGACAACCAGTTCAAGGTGTGTGATGCTCCATGGATAGCAACCAAATGGAAAATAGGCAAAACTCCGGAGGCAGCTAGCGCGATGAAGAAGGCAATTCTAAGCCATTTGAATTCTGGACAATAGAGAAGAAAAAGTCAGGATTAAACAACACTTCGGACGAGGCCAAACAACGAGGCAGGAAAAAAGCAGTATGATTGGATACTTACCGTTTTGGTTGAACCATTCGCTAAAAGGCATGCAAACACCAATAACACTCAAGATGGTGGTACCAGCGATATAAGTGTTTCTCCAGATATCGTTACAATAAAATCCATAGTACTCCAAAAGGACGACACTAGCGGATATCAATACGCTGATGCCAACGTAATCTAAACAAGCCATGCGCTTAAAGATGTCGTAGTCGTTGATTCCCGAAAGGGTATGCCATACGGTGGAGCACATGAGACATTTGCATGCGGCGATAAAGAAGATAGCGAAAACAATTCGATCAAAATTGGGAACCGAGGCAAGTGAAGTTGAATAGAACAACTCGTAGATGCCAAGACCGAGAAAGAAGAAGAATCCTAAAAGATGGGTATAGATGTTGCCGGTTTCGTTGTGAACATAGGTGAGAGAGTGCCAGCAGGCAGAAGGGGTAGGTAGAAATCGATAGCCGGTTAGAATATGCTGTAAGAGTGAATCAAAACAAAAATTGGTATTAGAATTAGTTTCATTGTATTGTTTAGGAGGGGATGAATCGTAAAGAAGCCCCTACCGCATTGTTTCTCCATTCGATAGGCAGTTCATCGTACAAGAGCAATCGCCGCGCCTCGTCAGCAACGATTTTTTTGACAGAGTCCATACGGTCGCTGGCTAATCCGGCCACTTCGGTAATTTTATCACCTACTCTTTGACGAACTTGAAAGGCTCGTTCAAACGCAGTCGAAATGCGACCGTCCACTTCTTCAATTTGTTGCATAGTAGCATCGATGGTGTCTTCCATTTTTTTCTCGAGGTAGCCATCGGATAAGGCTTCTATTTCTCTGAATTTTTCGTTTAAATCGTGCATAGCTTGCTCTAAGGCTTGAACAAAAGTATCAACCATAGCATGGCGATGCTGTTGCGCAGATTGAATGGAAGCTGCGATGGCTTCGTCCACCATAGGACGAATGTCGCTGTCGAACTTCTCTAGAGCCTCATATGCATTTCGTACTTTGCTTAATGTGAATTCTTGCAGTGCAATGCTTGGGTCATCAAAGGTTGATAGCTGGTGCTTAAACTTGTGCAAGAAAGGTCGAAGCTTATTCTGCACAAAGTCTTCAATGTCGATAGCACCGTCGTCGCAACCACCTTTAGTGTTGTTTTTTATGGATATCAGCTGTTCCATGATGAGGTAGTGAATGGGAAGGGGTTTAGAAACAAAGACGTAAAAGAAAGAAGAAAGGGAAGGGTTTCAGAAAAATATCGTTTAATGACCACTCAAAAAAAACACTCTCAAATGCTGAAGAAAGATTGGAAGGCAAAGGCTTTTAACCCGATAGCCGGCCCAATCACAGGGTTTTCGAGCTTCCCTTCAAATTTTCAGACTTTCCATTTTCGGAAGGCGCCCCCAGCATTTGGCACCAAGCTCGTGCAAACGGATTTGGCGGCCGGTGGACCTACGTTTACAGCGCATTGGATAGATTTCAAGCATTTCTGTATACAAAAGACTTTATTATAAAATAATTATGATATAACCAACTATTTTTTTGATCGATCTGCTGCTAAACAGCAGTATCAAGTGCCGATTTCTTCTCCATAGTACGATCCCATCGGCCAGTCGGAATCACTTCTCCTTCTTCGATCAAAAGATCGGCCGTCGCCTTCCACCAAGCAAGTACAGCCGCTATCAATCCAGTAACTCCTGCAGCTCGTTGACACCCTACCACTTCGGAAAAGCTTGCTATACAGAGCAAGAGCAATGTGGTTCCAACGAAGAACAATGCAGAAACAAGAACCCAGTTGCCTTTTTGGAGTCGCAAACAGATAAACATAAACCAATATGCAGTGAGGGACCATGCTAAGTTGTATACGCCATTCGCTTTAGCAAGCATCTCCGTAGTATATAGTCCAGTAATGGTAGAAAGACTAGGTATCATCAATAGACCTTGGCCTGCCCAAAATGCTCCAAAGGACGATAAAACAGTGGCCGTAAATGTACCACCAGGAATTCCAAAGTTTAACAGCCCACAAATAATCTGCAGGATTCCACCAAACAAAAGAGCTGCAGGTAACAAGATATTGGGTGATTCTTTTGGAAAGGCGACGTTGAAAACCGAGAAACAGAAGGTGATAAGGGCAAACCCTGCCAATCCTAATCATCATCAAAATAAAAAATTGGTTAAAGCCTAAGTTCGCTCTTTTGGATGAGTGTCAAACCGTTCGTTACCTAAAATACCAGGATCTCCTCTTACGATGGATACTTCATGTGGGACAGTCGTTACCAGGCCGTGACCTGACATATCGTGGGTGATATTACGCTTGCTGATTGAAGATTAGGGTCAGTGTCAAAAGTCTACGCACAAATGGGAAAGTCGGTAACCCAGCTTACCTCAAACCCTCAGACCATCCGAGCACGGACCCTCGTCGTCGAAGAGGAAAGGGGCTCGATGAAGAGTTATTGTTATTTGCCGAATAATCCATTGTTGTCATTATGCTTAATAAAAGAGAGAAAAGCAAAGGAAAGAAACTGAAGAAAAAAAATTGGGGGGACTTTTTACTTGGGACCTTTGATGTTTGAGCGGCAACTTTTAACACAAATTGCTGTTTCAAACAGCCCACTTTTACCTGAAGCTACATCACGGGAAGGTACCAAATGATCGTCATTTTCTATTTAGAACTTCGCTGAGATGCCTTCGTTGTTAACATTGCTCCCGCTGCCTGCCCACTCATGAAATTACAAGCTTCGTCAGAAAAGCAAAATTCAATTTTTGGTTTTTATTTGTGGATACTTTTGTTGTAGTATTGCCTATGTTGCGAAAAAAAACCTTGCGTGCGTGCGTGTCATATTTGCCGAGGCAAAATATTGAATCTATCGAGCCGCACCGGTATGTGAAACAAAGCGGACAAAACAAAGCGACCGATTTTAGTTGAGCTTTCTGCGGAAAGAGCAGCCTAACACAACAAAACAACATTAACCATGCTGACCAATTTACAAGCCTGCCACCAATATAATCAACTTACCCTCAGTCAAACGAGCGCGACCACCAGTGGGTTGGCAAAGGACGGTTGCGCAAGAAGAGCAAAGAACGACAGTCTGAGCGTGGCTGAAGACAGTGGTAATGTTGAAGCAGCCTAAAATTGTGAGAGTGAAGCGGCGTGTGAGTATAGGGTTTTTTTTCAAGATGTCTACAATGTGTTATCGCGTAACCATCCGGTTGAGTGGAAACAAAGCTTACCAGGGCACTTAACGTCCATGAAGTAGGAGTTAGGAGACTGCACAAGTCTCTTCAACTTGTGCTGTCTTTTTTCCGAATCAAGGGAGGGATTAAGAAGATCAACAGCCAACTAGATAAAAAGAATTTGGATCAGTTAATCGAGCCTAATTGTGCAATGTGGATTCAAGGTTGTGGCGGCTCTGTGCTGTAGATCGAATTATCAGGGCTCGAGATTGAAACAGCTATGAATCGTTCAGGCCATATCCTTGCCAGCCGAGTAAAGTTGCTGGAGGCTAGTAATCGCTGCTATTCTGCTGTCGGCCGTACTTAAATTGATTCGTTGCTTTACAATGTTGGAATGTGGTAATGTCAATGTTGAATTTCGATCATGGACACCATTTCGATGGTCGATATCATTCCAATCCGGTAGCATTCATCCATCGGTTTCATCGATCTAGCAATAGTTGCATCCATGTCATAATCAGTCTCTCTACTCACCGTCATCTCTGGTTTTTGCTGGTTGGAAAAGGGAAGGAATAATACATGCGTGCACAAACACCTAAAATTCGACCCTCTGTTTGCAACTCCGACTAAAATTCGTTGGTACCAGTCAGAACAAGGACGCGCCAGTTTGCTTCTCCTGTGCGAATCCTAATCACAAGTTGTGTTTCATACACGCATTTATAGGTATTTTGCTATGTACTATTATTTACATACAAATGTTACAGGTAAGTTATGCCGATTCGTCTACTTCTTTAAGAGGTTGAGGATGGTGTCCTCGAAGGGATTTGTCACTTGCAAGCAAATTGGCAAAACCAGCAAAAATGCCTAGCGCTAAGCTGGCATACCACATTCTAATGTAAGATCCAGTTGCATCATACTCCAATCCGCCTATATATGCTCCACAAAAAGCGCCGATCTGATGACCTGTAAGGGGCAGCATTGTTAATCAATGATCAGTATTTCATATACTGAGATAAAGTGGGTAATACTGACCAACAAAGGTGATGGAGGTAAGTGTACCGAGATAACGGAATCCAAACACATCGCCGACAAATTTGGTCGTTACTGGAACTGTTGAAAGCCACAGAAGCTATGTCGAGAAAAGCAAATCGCAAAGTGTTAGGAGACGACAGTTGACGCAGTAATGAAAGTGATGGTGCAAACTTACGCCAAATATTGCAGAAAAGACGAAGATGGTAGTCAATGAGACTGGCACCCATATGAAGATGGCCATTATGACGACTCTTCCGAAGTACAGGCAGGTCAAAAGGTATTTTGGACGGAATTTGGTACACAACCATCCCATTGTAACTGTTCCCACACAGGACCCAAAGCCTAGAACAGAAACAGACCAGGCTAACGTACAATAAAAGTTCGGTTAGGACTCTATAACATAACAGGGTCGGTCATTGTGCAATACTATACCTGCTAAACTTGAATCGATGCCATGCCCTTCAAGGTAGGCCGGCAAATGGGTAGCAATGAAGCTGACATGGAAACCACAAACGGTGAATCCTAGAGTGATCAGTAAGAATGTTACAGAGGTGAAAGCTTCTTTCAAAGTAGCTTTGATGGTTTGCGGCTGATTGGAGATCAATTGATCTTTCTTATTTGCTTCTTCTGAATTGTCTGCGGAATCAGCCGAGACGTCGTCGATCTCATCTGCTGTCTTTTTTTCTGGCTGTTCTTCATCTGCTTTGATAGTCTCTGCAGGCGTTTGATCCACAGTGCGCAAGAAGATTGCCAAAGGCGAAACAGCAAAGGCCAATATAGCTATCGTGTAATAAAAAGTGTTAATAAAAATGGACCCATTGCTAACGGGCAAGCATAACTGGTTATTTTTTTTTTTGGAAAGGGTACTCACCATAAACAATCAACGACCATTTCCAGCCCATATTCGTGATCATGGTGTTAGCGATAGGTAAGAAGCATCCTTGACCGAGACTTCCCGTACTTGACACTATACCGAAAGCCATTGATTGCCTCTTGCTGCCTTGTGGGAATCGTCTGCCAACAGAAGATAAAACGACAGGGAAGCTGTTGCCTCCTGCAGCACCGCCGACGATGATTCCCATAGCAAAGATAAACAAACCAGGCAGTGAACTCGTACAAAAGTGCAAGATTAAAACTCCCACTGCGTAAATCACAGAGCTAACAAATATAACTTTTCCAAAGCCAATTTTGCGTTCTGCCAAAAAGACAATGAACGGCTGGGAGACACCCCAGAATAATTGTAAAAGAGCTGCCGCTATGGAGAAGGTTGATCTGTCTATTTTCACACGTTTCATGAGTCAAAAAAAAATTGCACGGGATGATGTGTTATGATGCGATAGTACTGACCCCAGCCATATTCAGTCGTAATGGGTAGCAATAGGAGACCAAAGGATTGACGAATTCCAAAGAAAACCCATAGAATAATGCATCCAGCAACGCAAGATAAAAAAGGCGAGTCAGGAAATCGTAAAAGAGAAAAAGCCATGATCCGCTCAGACGACCAGCCAAAAATAAAAAATAAAATTATATGTGTATAATTTATACAGTTTAACGCTGAGTCAAATTAATAATCGTAGTTGTTGCTTTGAAAGTTAAAAATTGACTCACTCAATGTCACGTATTGAGATATGGAGCTTAGGGTAATGCATAGCATAGCATATTCTACACTAACTGGGTTCAAACATCTTTCCTGTATGACTTGATGATTTCTTGAGCTGATCTATGGGACTATGCAATACTTCTTGCTGTTCCCAAAGATTTCGGATCAACCTTTGCCAGGCGGTGACTAAACCTTTGAATCCCGATTTGTCTCTATTTCCCAGCCAATGATGGACCGACTACTAGTTACAACAACAGTAGATAACGGCTCATTGCACTAAATGCACACTGTGCAATTTCTTTTGACCGGATATCTAATTGGAAAGGTAGCACAATGAAAATCAAGACATAGCCCTGAATGCACATCTAAAATTTAAAGACGCCAAAAATACACACACACACATATGAAACAGTCGCAATGCCTCTCCGGGTTAACGGAACTCAATCACTACACCAAAATAAAGGTAACTCAAGATGGACTTCTTGCTGACTCTTGAGCCGTCAATCCATACCATAAGCCGTTAGGGAATAACAATGATCATCTTCATTAAAAAAAATTCTATACTGGTATGTACAATGTCAAGGCAATAGGCCAATTTTGAAAAAGTGTTTGCCGTTGGCATAAACGAAACTCGACGATTGCCGCTATGCAAACAGCGCCAATGGATGTACCTCCGTACTACAGTTCTACTTTCTTCCTCCCCGACCTGGTCGTTGCCTTGGACGACGTGAATTGGAGTTTCCGCGGAACTTTCGATAATTGCGATTTGGCTTTCGTTTGCTGACTGTTGGTGCTATTCCAGGTTCTCCATCATCCTGATCAGCTGCTGTTTGGTTACGTCTCTTGCGCGATTTTGCGCTATCCAGTCGGGCATCGCCAAACTGCCGAAAGTACATCTGATAACCTGGGTCGTCATTTTGTAATTGCCGAATATCTTGAAACCCTTCCACTGGCGAAAGTGATCGTTGTCGTGGTCTATGGCTGGACACAGGAGTCTGTATATCTACATTTACAGAATTAGATTCTGATGCTAGATCAATAACACTGCATTCAGAATCGCTATCATCATCCACGGGTATGCTGCACGTCGGCTCTGGATATTTTCCCACGGCAGATGACTGCGAATTGTCGTCGGTGGACATGGCCGGTAAGCGAAATGGGATATTGGAAGGCACTGATCCGGAGGAAAGCTCATCCAATTCTTCTTCAACATGTTTTTGCAACAAATCAGCACGAATCTTGGCCCGACATATAGGACATTCTTTTTCCTCTTGGCGATCTACTGGTCGACTTATAACCTTTGGTCTGGTCTGTGATCCTGTATCGTCTTTATATACGGTGAATGACTTGGCGCTCTTTAGCGGTGCCAATAAGCTTTGTGTCAGTGGCTTCTGACTGCTTATAGGGCGATGGACTGGTTCTAGTACAAGTTTTCCAATACACTCATCGGCATGTTCTTCAATGACCGACGTAGGAAATTCGGCATCACAGATTGGACAGGTCTGGAAATATGGGTCTGCAAGGTTTGCACTCATCCTGCTATGTGTGCTGCTATGGGTGTTGGGTGGTATATGCGACCAAGCAGATGTATTAATTGTATTTCTCTCATCTCTTTTCGAGTTGCTTGCCTTATCAGTTGACCTCCTTTGGCTTACATGAGGAATAGTCTGACGTTGAACGGACGACGTAGTGGCGACTGTGCTGGTGAATTCTGGCAAAAGAGACCGGCTGACCGGGGTATGCTTTCCCTTCCAGCTTTTATCGGCTCTTGACGACAAATTGCTTTTCTGTGTATGTTCTTGACTTCCTCTGTGTTTGGCTGCCAGCGGGCTATTACTTTCTAAAGCTGCCCTTGTATTTGGCGCTGATCCTGCAATATCATGACGCCGTACTATTGGCTTGATCTTTTCATAGAAAAGCGGTGATACAGGACTAGAAGTCAGTATAGAACTCGTTTGGTATAATGGGGAATTCTCGTTGCCACCTCGTGGGGAATCGTTAGCGTCTTTCACAAAGGCTTCTTCCTTTGCTGAAATTGTATATATATTGGATGAAGGAGGCTTGATTCCTTTTACAACCCGTTTTGCAGATTTAGATACTCTCTTATGTTGTTGCAGCTCCTCATCGGACGATAACCAGTCTTCCACCAGGTCCTTCAGTGGAGATGATGAAGGTATCACTTCGTTACTACCATTTTCTTGTCTCCAGCTTCCCTTTTCCGAGTTTGATGCCATACCACTTCCTTTCTGCTGTTTTTGTTGCTGTTGCTGTAACATTGAATGGGGCCAGCTATCATTCTTAACCAAATATCCAGGCTGCACTTGAAATGTACGCGTAGATAAAGGCTTTTGGGAAGGATTAGACTTTGACAAAGACAAGTGCTGGTGCTTTGCAGAGATACCGTCCAAATCAATCGGTCGAACGTTTGCATTCTTTCGACTGAGAGGCTGCCTAGCAGTCGATGTCGTCTGCATGACTGGTATAATGTGGAAAGATGTCTGCTGGTGATTCGTGCCTTGCTGAAATTTTCAAAGCGCCCCTCAAGCATAGAAAATTATTCTCAGCCAGCTCAGAGGCGTAACGTGGTTTAGAAACGTTCAACATGACAATGACCAAAAGCCAATGTGTCATTGCGCCAGGAAACTACTGCGAGTATCCAGAAGAAAGCTTATGGTAAAGTCTATTTCGTTTAACGCCCTTACCAAAGAAGCCGTGACATACGCAGCCGGCTTCGTATTGACATAGACTTCGCTTTGCTTGGACTACCCAGGTATCCCTCGGTTGCTGAGAAGCTAAGAGAAGCTACAAAGGAAGGACAACCGGTTTTCTCCAAAGTGATCTTACAACAGTTTCCAGATTGGACGGTGGGCAAAGAATCGGTATGGATCAAATTTGACATGGCACGAGCAGCACGATGTGTCAAGTTTATACAAATTAACTGCGTTCACGTTTAGGTATGGATCCCTTTTCTTGAAAAAGAACTGAAAATCGGCGCGAATGATGTTATTATTGGGCACAGGTTAGTTTTTCAACTACATTAACAATCAAAAAAGCTTACGATCTAACTCAGTCTTCTCATTTGTTGCACTACTAGTACTGGAGCCATTGCGGCTATGCGGTATGTTAGATCTGACATGACACTATTGTATCAGCATACATGCATGAAACTAAAAATCCACAATTATAATGGCTTGAAACTACTTTGAAAAGTTACGCAGAGACACACAAAGTGAAGGGAATCGTGCTTGCCAGCGGCTATCACACCGATTTGGGAGTTCCAAGCGAAATCGAAGCTGAGTACTTTTCTCGTCCGTGGAATTTCCAAGCCATTCGGGATAATTGTACATTCATCCTACAATACGCTTCCCCCGATGATCAGCTAGTGCCCATTGCCGAACAAAGATTTGTAGCGCAACAGCTGCAGTCAGAATACTATGAATTACCCGGTCTTGGCCATTTCGTCGAGAATGAGGAATTCGATGAACTCGTTGAAGAATTACTGAAAAAACTATGATGTACAGTACCCATAGCATCCTCGGATTGAATACTACATGTATAAAAAAACATAAATTGGAACCCAAAAAAAAAAGGTTTTCCTCGGATATAGAAACCGATATCAAGTGCTTTCAGATGGCCGCAGCCCAACCCAATTCAGGTTTTGTGCTTTCGCCGTTGAATGTTGATCGTACATCATAATCATTGCTTGAATTATCATTGCATTTATGGCAATACAAACTAGCCACATCATTGTCAGCTGGCTAATTGCTGAGACAGAGAGTCAGGCCATGACCGATTTTTGTTTGTTGCTTGTGGATAACAATAATATTATTAAAGTTTTCACAAACGATAGGAAGTTGGACTGAGAAGATCGTTTAATCTACCATCCATGGCAAAATAATTATATGAGAATTACAGTTGATGATCTTCCTATAATCATGGATGATAAAGAAATATTGTGTTGAGAAATATAAGAGATAAACGAAGAAAGAACACCAGTGAAGAAACCAAAAATGATGGCAATTTCTCAGTGCCACCGTTCACAGACAACAGTGTACAATTTCACAAATCTAGAATGTTAAAACGGATAAAAAATAATGAACTATGGAAATTCGATATGAAGAGTCGGTATGAAGAGCAAAATAAGATGGTATATTACAGACAGCGAGCGAGAGATGATATTCCCTGACAGTTTACAAAGCTACATTTTTCCCTTTCAACATTAAGAAAAAATTTTTGGGGGTTGTTGTTGTTGTTGTTATTATTGCGCTCCTTACAGTACTGTTAGAGAAGATCGCTAGACCATCTACGCAAAGACGTCCGAAAATCAAAACGTTAATATTAAACAGGCCTATTCTTTTTTTTTTTCTTTGGGGATATTGTGATGACCAATACTTACAAGTCTTTAACCGAGCTGACGTAATTATGCTCAGGGTGGATGCGCTTGCCATGCTCGTCGTATATGGGCACTTGTCGAGGATAGCCCATATAGCCTCCACCACCACCACCACCATAGCCATAGGTGTTTGGATATCCTCCCATGCCATATGAACCGTAGGCGCCGGCGCCGCCATAACCATAGCTACTTCCATATGCGCCAGATCCATAGCCTCCTCCGTATCCTCCTCCATATCCTCCACCATACGATTGACCATAGGGTGAATAAGCTCCTCCGTAAGAGCCTCGATTATAATAGCCGCCTGATTGGCCGTACGGATATGCCATTCCGCCATAAGATTGTTGTTGCATCATGACAGGTGTTTGGGCATAGCCCATAGAGTGTCCGTAAGGATTCCCTGCCGCACCCATATATTGTGGACTATGCTGTTGTGCGTACTGCTGTTGCATATACTGCTGCTGCATCATCTGAGGATTTTGCTGTGGCATATGTCCTTGTTGAGGGTATTGTTGCGCTGCGGCATAAGCACCGGGTGATGCTGCACCATTTCCGTATCCATGCTGCATTGGTTGCTGATGAGGTGGCATCATCTGAGGTCCATAAGCTCGCTCACTATATGGGTCGGTGTTAATGAACCCAGCCGCTTCGCGCATTTTTCTTCTAAAACCGCTAAATATTCCTCGTTCCCCTTGTTGACCCATTTGCTGTTGTTGCATATAAGGTGTGTTCGGGTATCCTGGTCCTTCAGCCATGTTTTGGTGATTCATAGCTGCTTGTTGTTGTTGATTGGGTAGTGGTGGTTGGGCTTGGGGCTGCCCACCCGCCGGGTATCCTTGCATCTGAGGTGGAGTTCCTGGTATCGGAGCTTGTTGAGGGGCCATGCGAGGTGTCGTATTGGCCGAGCGTGACCTAGAACGCCGAGGCGCTTCAGTCATTATTTCAGCTGATAAAGAAAGAAAGAGAAAAAGGGGGAAGCGAAAAAGCGAAGGAACGGCACAAGGAAAAGCTGACCAGTGATCATTGGACAAAACGAGGTAAACAACAACAACCACTGTGCGACCACAGGAAACAACAAGACAAGCAGTATTTTTTCTTTCCTAATGCTTAGGATATTCTTTTCCAGTTTGATTTGCAATATGTTATAAAATGATACATTGTCTAAATACTATACTCGTTCAACATACAGGATGAGGTCAGGGCTAGGTCTCCATGTGATAGCTTGACGCTTTTTGATCTCAACTCCAGGCTTAGCAGTAAATTTAAAGGCGTTGATCAAAACTCCAAGTAAAATTTTGATTTCGATTAGCGCAAAGCGATAACCGATGCATTGACGACCACCAGCCAAAAATGGCATATAGGTATACGGTCCAGCAGCCTGTGCAAGAGGTTCGTCCCATCGTGAAGGACGGAAAACCAAGCCATCTTCACCCCATGCGGACGTCATACGTTGAGTCACGGCAGGTGGAATAAAGACTCTGGCACCTTTAGGGAAAAGGTAGCCACCAACCACAATGTCTTTCTCCACAGTTCGATTGGTCATAGGTACGGGAGGAATTAATCGTAGGATTTCCTTGACTACATTATTCAGGAACGGAAGGTTATTGATTTCATCAAAGCTTGGAACATTGGCTCCAGCTAATTCGTTTTCATCCACTCCAATTGGGTCTGCGAACAAGGGATGTTCATAATTGATGTTGGAGAAAACAGACTTGATTTCCTCTCGAAGCTGATCCTGAATTTCAGGATGTTGAGAAAGCTCATGAAGTGCCCATGTAACAGTAACACTTGTTGTCTCGTGTCTATTTGATGGAATACAGGTTGATGATGAGTAGGACGCCCAGTCAGTATTCATGATGGCTAAATCCACTTACCCAGCAGCTAAGAAAGTCATGATTTGTGCCTGAAGAGCGTTATCGTCCATGCCTTCGCCGCTAGCTTCATCTCTCTCTTTAGTCATAATGGATAGCAAGTCTCTGGTAGCCTTGCGCCCTGATCCATGCTTCTCACCACTGGATCGCTTGCGAGCCTCTGTGACTAATTTCATACTTTCGGTGTCAATGGTCTTGATAGCCTTTCGGAACTCAATGTTTCTCTTCAGGGGCAACTTTCTCATGAAAGGGAAAATGGCAAATAGAATTCGAATGAAAGTATCCGATCCAGCAAAGACTCGGTTATAAGCTTCATTGAGATCGTTTGGTGGAGCTCCTGGGACGGAAGACGCATAGTCGTAACCAAATCCATTGATGGAGATAACGTCCAAAGTTGCTCTGCTGAGACCATTCAAAATGTTGATTTCTTTCGCTCCGTCGCTCAACTCCTCTGTCCAAGAATCCACAAGACGCTTTCCTGGCACAAACATATCCGGCACCATGCCACGAATGGCATTGACAGAGAACACTGGATTTAACATCTTGCGCTGATGACGATGTTCCGCTCCCTAACAACAATTACAATGTTAAAAAAATGCACGTATCTCAGTGAGTAAGGACAAAGACCATAATAGAACAACCGACTGACCTCTGCAACCAAAAGACCAACGCCAAGGATTCGACCAATGAATTCAGCAAGCTCCTTTGGCTTGACGAAATCGTATTGATGTGTGACGAGGATTTGTTTCAAAAGCTCGGGATCGGAGACCATCACTCTTGGGATATTAAAGAGCCCATAGTATCGAATGATGCCTCCGTATTGTTCTGTCCAATCTAATTGAGGTCTTGCTGTCTACATTGAACCAGTGATCAGTTGGTGGCGTATTGTAAAAAGAAAAAATAGGTAGATTTCCATCAAACGCTTTCCTTACCTCCGCTACAGTGATGGACCTGAAGTTACCAAGCATGAAAAGAGCATCCCAACCAATTGGTGGTCCGGGAAGACGGTTCAATGGATTGAGATATAGGTTGTCGATGTAGTTTTTGTAGAAAATATAAGAAAGTGGCCCGAGCACACCAAGAGTAATGGCATATGGCTTCCATTGTTCATTCTCTAGCAATGGTTGGAGGAGAGGCCCGGCCTTCTGCCATAGAACTTGCAGTTGTTGCTCTGCAATTGATTGCAAATTGCCTAATAACGAAGACATTCAAGATCTGTTCAATAAACAACGCTTGGCGAAAGAGCCTTGGACTGGGTTTATATTGATTGGGCGGGTGCGCAATGTCGACCGAGAGGTGACGCGTTAAGTGGTACTGAGTGGCTGACACAATGCAATTTTATTCTTTTTAAGATAACCACACTATTGCTGACGACAAATATTAATCTTGGCAGGCTCTGATTCAGTAGTTCTTCTGTTAAAAGCAAAAAAGGTGGCTTTCTGGAATTATTTCATGTAAGATACAGACATTGATGCATATCTCCCCTCTCTTGTAGCATAGGGATACGAGTGCCAGAATTTTTCGACGCACGCAAGCTTACCTTTGATACATTGCCTCAATGGCAGATTCCATTGAAAAAGGCTTTGATTTTTGAAGTCACAGCAACAAAGAGCCCTCGGTATCGGACACCATTGAGCGCTAAAGCACGACAGTGATGATATTGCGCTAAAAAAAGAAAACATAATAAAGGCAAGCTTATTCTCTGCATTTTCTAAAGTCCTTAAGCATTTTCGTGCGTTGCCGGGATCTATTGAGCGATTGATTCCCACAATCGATTCATGTAAGAAGATCATGAATGACTTTATACTGCTATCAGTGGATCACAACATTGATATGTTTAAATGTGCAGCGTTAGATGCCTAGTGCACGTGGTGGGTTAAAAATCCGCCAAGTGGTTGGGTTACGAATGCCCAGCCATAGAGCTCAAAACTTTGAGCAGCGCCAAGATTCAAGGATGTGTCCAAGTTTGACTTCTATATTCTTCCTATGATTAAAGAACACGAAGCGTATCATTCTGTGTCAATTCAATAGTTCCGATGCTCTTTATGCGATTGCTTGACATATCGACCACAATTTGCTTGCACCTTTTATGTGAAGCAACTTATAGGATTTAGTTAATTAATAATTCAAAAGCAATGTTAATTATCTACGAGTAAGCAGGATTTCTTTGATTGATCTTAAGTATGTGCATATCAATCCCACTTTCCGTCAGAATTGATTCATAGAGCAGCAACCGCCGTCTGCACAAGTCACAGAAGGGGTGAGTGGACAGACCATAAACACTACCATATAGTCAGCTTCTATCGATACTGTCGTAGCAACTCATATTACCAATGGCGCAAGCTGTCGCTTTCCGATAGTCTGCAGTGGGACGTTATGGTGTGGTCAATAGATCTAGTTCCTGGATCAGCAATGGTTGGTGTTATCGTTAACGGCAGGCACAGCATTGACTGCGCTAGTAAAACTAATACAGCGCGATATTAACTAACCTGATCCCGCTATGGTACACTGATACCGAAATTTCATAATGAACCCACATAACCACAAGGAGGATTGAAGTCTAAGTAAACTGATAGAACTTTACGAATTGATCGCTTTATTCTACACTGTAATTGATTTTTGTCACCTGCAAGTTAAATATAATATGAAGCACTTTAATATCTCGATTTCTGAAAAATAGCAGCAAGATTTCATGATCAAACTTAGCAAGAGCTAAAAATGGGTGCACCATGAACATGTTACTACAACAGAAAATAGCTTCGTTCAGCTCTCAAGATTTGCTTAGGAATACAAATGGTTCCTATGCTCTAATTTCCATACCTCTTTATTACCAGCGCATTACCAGCATTTTAGTATAGATTCAGTGCGAGCAACTTTTTGTCTACACTAATAGGATCATCATCAACAAAAATAAAATTAATGCGATACGACCAATCTTCACTGTTTCGTCAGAACCCACACTGTTACTAGTAGGTGCACTAACCGCTACTGAAACCTGATACGTAGGATTTATATGGGCAGTGGATGGTAGACCAGTAGCAGTTGAATTCATGGGATAACACCATCCGTCTATTCCACAATATTGTCCCGCATAGCAGCAGCCAGATAACGGGCAAAGATGTCCTGTTGAGCCGCAAGTACCTACTGTACATTGTGCTGAATACAGGTCGCATAATGATCCATTCGGACAGCAGCCAGTTTCATGTTCGCTTTGACAAAGAAAATAGCCATCCGAACAACCAACGCGTTTTGAAAAACGATTATATTTTGGTACTTCGGCATCAGTTACATTAATTTGGATCGCAGGATGTATTCTTGGATCTCCCCACGTATTTGCATTAGTGGCTTGTATTATCGAGAACAAAAAAAGTAGTAAATTGCATAGATGTGTCATGGTGATAAGAAAAGAAGATGAAATACTCTCGGATCTTTCTGAACCTCGTTTGGCTCAGACATCATTGTTGCACATCGTCGTGCAACATGCCACGAAACGACTCCCAATTTTACTCCATGTTTGGCAACTCGCAGCAACCACTTTGATTCCTCACCCCAACCCACCTTAAAAAAAAAATCATGGATGTGCTCAGCTTACTGTAAGATAAAATGAGATTGATCCATATTGTAGCTTGTGCGTCAAATGAAAAGGCTGTTTGTACTCACTATAGCTGAAAGCATAGTTTACTCCTTTGTATTTCTTCATTTCTTGATCTGCAACGTTACTATTGATCCGTATCATGCGGTACATGAATGTCTCTGCTGGTTTATTTTGAAGCGACGGGCTGGGTTTTTCCTAAAACTCTCTCAAAAATCGTTACCTTGTTGCATTTCAGTGGTCTTGCGTGAGCAAATGACGATCTAAGTAAGATAAAGAAACTTATATGGCTCTCAATTAGTTTTTTTTATTTCATGTCCCCAATGTATACAAATAATGATGCCTACCGATAGTATGTTTGTCATATGCAATGAAAACAATTTTTTTTTTAATTGGAATCAATGATTGATTGTGATATGATGAAAGTTGACCTAAAATTACTGTGATAAATCTATACTGTCTCATTCAATGTCGTATCAACTTTCATTAGGAGCAGATAGCTCACAGTAAGAGGTTTTTATTCCCAAGACCATTGTATTTGAAAGCATTTGGCAATTTGCGCAGCAGCTAGAGGCACACTTGGATTGATTTAGGAGGTATTGACTAATTTACCTGTGTACAAAATCAGAGCCTATCTAAGACTGATTTGATTTCAGAAAACTCTACAGAAGCGAAAAAAAAAAACCAGTATTAGACATTGATTAGACATTGGTTCATACAGAAGAGATAAGATATATATGTGTTTATATGGTTTTTTGTTATGTATTTATTCTTTTGATATGAGAGAGTTTTATGACAGAGGATTGACCAAAGTAGAAGAAAATAATTACAATTGTGCGAGAGCAACTACAGCAACAAGAACAATGCTGGCTGCAGACACAGTCTTGGTGGTAGCACCGCTTAGGCCAGAAACAGGGTTGTTAGTAACAACGGCAACAGCAGAGGCAGAGGAAGCGACTGAAGGGTGGGAAATGGCAGGTGGAGGAAGAGTGGTTGCACCTGCTGCAAGGTCTGTGGTTGTTGGGCTCAAGGAACTCACAATTACGATAGATGTTGACGGGAATACAAACAAGGAAGTTGAGCTAGTAGTGGTGGTAGTAATGCCGACGTTGCCGGAACCAGTGCTTTGATAGCAGTATCCATCGCCACCGCAGTATGTTCCAGCACTGCAGCAACCACCATCAGAGCATTGCACATCATAAACACCGCATGCCACGTTGCACTTTAGGGTATTAGGTACGCAGGTCGATCCGTTAGGGCAGCAACCATTTCCATCACTGCATGCAAAGTCTCCAGCAGGGCATACAGAAGCACGCTTTTCGAGGCTCTCCAGGGGATTGATGGATTGACCATTGCGATTCAATTGTGGATAGTTTTCAGCGCGACGACTCAAGCCGCTACCGCCACTACGATTAAGAGAACCGTCGGCGTTTACTAGACCAAGAGTGGTAAAAGCCAAGAGAGCAATGGATGTAAATTTCATGGTGTAAAGATGTGTTGAAGATAGAGATGAAAGAAAACGAAAAACCCCGGTATAAATAAAATTTCAATGATGGTTACACTTGACAAACCAGAATGCTAGCCTGGCTAAACAGCTCCCAACAACGATCTCATAAGAGAAAAAACTGTTTACGCGCCACACCTCAAAGTGGTGGTTAGAAGTATTAACCAAGCCTCATGTTTAGACTTTGTACACCTTGCGACTGGGTGAAGTTTTCTCGTGATCATATTCCTAATACGCAACCTGGTAAACCAAGAACGTTTCTTTGCATGAAGATCTACTGTTGCACAGACAGCACCGGCTCGTTTCGTTTTATAATTTTTTTTTTTTTTGGACTGATGGGGTACCTGGTTATGGTATTTCTATGGCTTCTTAACCTTCTGCTTCAAAACGACCGTCTTCATCTTGCAATGTGAAAGAATATATTTACAATATACAGCTGTCAATATGAGTGCTAGTAAATAACGAATTATTTTTACAGGTAAACATTTGATTTCATCAGTCATATATACGATCAGTAGCTAGACGATCGTTTCTACGCAATGATGGAGAGAGGGGAGGATAAAAGTGATTTGTGTCCGGATGACTATGTACATTGCCAAACGTAAATAGCCTGCTGTCACACATGATAACGAAATCACATTCAATGGTAGACAGAAACTGCGCAGTAGCAAGACCGTTTCTCCGACGGTAGGTATTGGGGACACGAACGCTTTTTGTCATAGTAATCGACTTCTTTGGGCAAAGACGCTGCGGACGGATATATGACCTTCTGCTTCCTGGCACTCTCGAACGTACTGAGCCACTAATGAGTCTAAATCTGTAGTGTCATTAGGTTTCCAGTCGGTGATATACCGTCCTAAGCCATGAACGGTAACGGAGAACAGGTGCTGCGATACGTTCTGGTTTACCAGACTGATGAACGCTGACTGAGAATTAACAAACAGTAAAGTTTCTGTTTCCGACAGTAGATTATCGAGCTCGTCGGCAATGTAAGGATCTATGTTGTTATTCAGCATCATGTTCATCACTAGAGAGCCGTCGTAAATAATACAGTCATTACAGAACACAACCGCTTCATGAGACTTACAGGCATTTGCTAGTAACTGAGTTACAGGTCCGTAGGAAGCTATATTCAAATAGTCAGGTTCGCAGAGTTCTATATAACTATGACAAAGACTTTTGTTAATAAGCTGTGCATGATATGGTTGAGCCACTGCAGAATACGAACCAGCCAGGTTTAGTAAGTCGAACCATTTCATCTACCAGAGAACGCCAGTTGAATATCCGAAATGTCAGAAATCGGCACATAACGTAGTCGAAGGATTGGTCGCTGAACGGGAGATGGTCAAGTCCATTTCGGGCAGTCTGAATACAGACGTTTTTTGGAATATGGCGAAGTTTGGCTGTAGAAAGATATTCTGCAGTATCGACTGCATAAAATGTGACTTCAGGAAATATCTTGGCCATGGCTAGACTCCATTCAGCTGAACCACATCTAATACACAGCAAGTGTGAGTAAAGTGCTAACCATGTACAAATTGTCAATTCACAGCGCAAGCAAAAAGAACATCATTTACCCCAAGTGCAAGACTTGCGCGCCGCTGCGTAAACGATCCTCAACCTGTACTAAGCATAGCCTAAATGAAGAAAAAAATGAAGCGGTGAGAAGAAAGGTCTTTCAATATGTAAAAATTCTGACCTTTTTACCTGTGATATAGAGTCTGGTACGCTTCAAGCGTAAAAATGTTGCTCATTATTTCATGTCCGACATGACAGCCTTTTTCGGCTACCAAGGTCAAGTCATCTTCATCCGAGACGTGATCCATAGAGGATGCTGTAACACTTGTGATGGAATTGCTTGTTCGTAAGCCCTCCAATGTGTCTTCGGTCAAAGTTCTTAGCTGTAACGAAGAGGTTGACGACGTTTGATCCGTACGGTACAAGGCTTTGTCTTGACCCCATGGGGATATACTGCCATTGAATAAAAGATCCTTAGCGTATTTAAACGGTTTCCGTTTTTTCTTCTGTCGAGTTTCGCTTTCCACGCTATTCCCACTGCTCATGGTGTCAGTTCTATTGGTGAAAAGACCGGAATGGGTGCTACTTGCGTTTGATTTGATTGAGCTGGCATCGCCTGAATTGCTCAGCTGCTGATTCAGAAGAGTCCATTGCTTCACTTGCCATTTGCCGTCGGTTAATGCCTCCACTTTAGCTTTGGATGTTTCGTTACCCATTGCTAAAGTTGGGGAATAAAGGGAAACAAAGCGAGAGTTTATCGGGATTGATATTTTGTCCTGCGCTTTGACCTTTTTACCTGCTGAGTTTTAAGCATACTGTTCCAAATGCCCACTTTTTTTTTTGTTCTTTCTCAGGCGCCATCGAAGGTTTCTGGACCAATCAATATGAAAATCTCTCAATTGATAATTATTTATTTTCCAGCAAGTATTAGAACAACCAGAACCAGATTTCATCATCATTTTCATCTCCAGAATCTGATAATGAAATAATGCTACTGCTGTTAGTGCAGCTTTCAGCCATGCAGAGAAGCCGAAGCATTAGCGCAATGGTTTCAAGAGTGTATGTTATTGTACGATGCTCCATGCTAATATGGTTCGCACATTGCCACCCGTCTTTTCAAAGCGCACTGTTAAATTTAAGTTTAATATTTACAGGATATGCTTGAGGCTTTACCTATCTCGGGTTTTGGAGTTTTCTAAAACATTAGCGTGGTTAAAAGTCTGTATCTAAGCCAAAACTGCGCCAAGTAAATAAGAAAAGTCTGCCTCACAAGCATTATGGGTAGCTAGAGATAAGCAATGCGGATTAATTGCTTGGCAACGGTCGGGAAAGATGGAAACGATGTGGCTTATACCTTGTTGCCATGAAAGATATGGCACATATTCTTGATGGCAGCGACGTCTCCAAAAAAATTTAAATTGCAACATCTTAGCAGTCCATAGCAAATCAAATTGTCGGTCTATCTCGCCTCTGCCCCAGACCGTGGGATTGTGTCTCGTCAGAAAGGTTTCTAGAGTCTTCCCCTGGCAGTGCAAGCACTGCTTACTTTGTTTTATGTTCCATCTACATTAAAGAGTCGATTGGCTCTTTTACGCCAGGCTCGACACAAGTCTCTCCCTTTTGTGAGCTCATAAGATTTAGTCATCATTGCAGACCAATTTCCCATGCCCAAGATGCAGTTTGACCGAACTGAGCACGAATAAATTTGCCGATCTTTCATTCTCCCTGTTCTTCAGATTAGTTTGAGTTTTCGACCTCAACCGGTTGACGTATTGCAGTAAGAAAATTTGAGCTCAGCTCAACTGAGACCTTGATCCTTTTCTATTCGATGTCTTGTAAACGCATACCATATGGCAGTAGGTTGATCGTGAGTCGCAACCTAGCTTCTGCACTACATCCTTGCTATCAAGAACATATTGCTTTTAAGTCTTTCGAATCATACGGTGTTTCATTTCTTGCGATGCTTCGCCTCAGTACTCCTGATGCACCGTAACACCAAAGGCTCTCCACAGTCGAGTTCTCATGCATGCAGTATAATGAGTCTCGGCGATTTGCGTCAACTTCTAACATATACTGGCCGTCAGACAAAATCATAAAAGAATTAATTTGATTCTCCTTTCGTATCTCTGTATTCCACGCCGTTTGATGCTACTCTATGCGCTGATCAGGGGTAAGTTCGAGACTCTTGTTAAATACACCTTACTCCTACACTACAATTTCGGCTTAGCTTGCATTTAAAACACCGACCATCGCTACAGTTATGAAAAAAAATATAGAGCCCATACTCTCAATTATAATTCTCTCCAAAACGACCAGATCTTTCACTCAATAGAAGCATCAATAAAAAATGGATACACCCTGATATATAACAAAGGCAAAGAGAATTTTCTCATGAGATAACAAAAAGTAAGGTGATGAAGTTATACGGAAAATTTACAATTTGTGTCGTGACTGATTTTTTCTCCATAGCGAAATTTCAATGTTTCGGCAACGCATATCGGCCGATGTGTGATTTCACCTCAATGGCGGAGTTTATGGGACTGACCGATAGCCAGCTTGCCTTCATGTCGTTGATGAGGGTTTCTCGCTCCTTGTGCAATTGAATGTCATCCGGGGATTTTTACATTATATATAGCATCAAACATGGACGTGCATGGATTCAGCTCACCAATTCCCAGCAGATGTTTCAGCGCTTCGATTAGGTAAGCGTCGATTATCCTGTTCGATCTGGCAAACATGAATCGGAAAGCGGAATTTGTTTAGGTGTTCCATCACAGTAGACTGGTGGCTACGGAGAGTTCTTGATGGGAAGGTACCAGGCTTGGTCTATGAAGGCTGTGAGATACTTATTTAGCCATAATTGGATAACAGTACTGAACAAGCACGACTTTTCAGCAACGTAGTAAGCATTTAAGAATTATGCGGTTATCCAGTTTCATCGTTTTCAAGTGAAAAAAAAAAGATCACAACTTGTTTCAATGTCCACATTGCCGCTGAGCACTAGTGTGATATAAATCGCGATTAAAATTTAAAATGACCATGGTAATGCTTTGTTATGTCATCTTAGTAACAAGATACCATCGTGATATGAGTAGGCTTTTTGAGACATCTAAGGGATTCACAGATTACCTCTCATATCTGGTAGGAATGATACGTGATTTTCTCAGACCCTAAGATAAGGCGAGGCGGTGCGAGTTGTCATCTTACAGCACTAGGTCGGATTTCAAAAGAAACAAAAATCTAACGAAGGCGGATAAGATAAGAATCGATGTCGCTGAAGACGTTGAATAACAAACAGGTTTAATACCAAGAATGTATGCTGCAGCGAGAGATTCAATCAGCTTAGTAATATCCATTGCTGACATAAGAAGGAAAGATATCCTTAGGGATATTCACAGCTATTAAATAATTTTGTCACAGGTTTGAACAACTGTATTCATTACTTGTGTTTGCAACCATGAATGAATGCTGATGATGTAAAGCCCTCCGACATGCTGCAATTAAATTCTAACAAAAGATAAACCGACGATATAAATGCAGCATAGATTGGGAAAATGATTCTATATTTTCTTTTCTCTCATGTTAAAATAATATTAACTAGATTTTGGCAGCTTTCCAATGTGCTAGATGATTACTCAAGACCTTCATTACTATGTAGACAAGTCTAGGTATATATCACTTACCTTATTGGAACGAATACAATCAGCTTTCCGCTGAAAAAACAGCAGCGGGTTTAGCTCAGTTGGGAGAGCGTCAGACTGAAGATCTGAAGGTCGTGTGTTCAATCCACACAACCCGCATTTTTTGCAACTTCAAACTGGCCTATATTTTGCATGAGCACGATTTATTGAATGTTTTGCTATGCTGTTTTTTTTGTTTTTTTTTTAAAATCTACGATTTCTTTATGAAATGACTTTATCTCTCCTATTGAGGTTTGTTTCATCATTAAAAATCTTGTGCGTAATACGAAAGGTGTTGCTGAAATCGGTTCAGTCGATAATATTTTGTCATCCATCGATAGTGCTACTTCTTGATGTCTTTTCGATCTCTTGTCCACATCGTTCCCTCCTCAAAAGCAAACCACACCGGTGATACAAATTGGAGAAAGAATGGTTTATTTATTGAGTGGTCGAAAGCATGGTATTTCAGCAAATTACATATATGTTTTAATAAGAACTCCTCGAGATAAATCGATCTTGTAGTGATTTCGTGGCAGCAGCTGAGACTTGAAAAAGGGTTGAATATCATGGATATTAAGGTCTCGAGCCTAGTAGAAGTAGGATTAGTCTCCAGCATGATCGAACAAATCTATGACAAGTGATGCCTCAGTTAAAATACTTACTCTGCTATCCAAATCCTCCACGTCGATTTGCACTTCCTTGGGAAGCATTCTATGTCTGAACTGGTACATTTTTCGCTTCTCACTAGCAATGTTTTCCAGCATATGCAGAAGAAGCTCATCGTTGTCTCTAGAGCTGTTGATGTATCTGGCAAAGCGCTGAGTTGATTGAATGGGTTAGTGAATCGATCCAAAAGCACCATGACCATGATTCTTTCAAAGTACTTACTCTTCGTAATGACTTCATGACACTGTACTTTTGTGCACTGATGAAGCTGTCGAGTGTAACTTGAATGGCAACATCTACATCGTCTGATCGAACATATTCACGAAGATGCATCTTTGCGTGTGCTTCAGACATACGAATCATGGATTCCAAATGACGCACTGTGATGGGAATACTTCCGCTGGCAAGTGATTCTCGACGCAACTCTGAGTAAAGTCGGGCAAGTTTATCCTCATCAACTTGCTGCAACTTTGGATGGACCTTATCACGAGCATACATGATATATTTACGCAAGATATCTTGAGGTAAGATCTAAAATGGATAGTGGAACTTAGTATAAACCACAGTGTTGAATTGCGCTGCTGGCAATATCTCACACAACTTACATCGATGTCCACATCAACATTATGTATTTGATCCTTTTCGGCATCGAACACTGGATGACTTCTGATATGACTGGCAATGACGTTGGTAGCGAGGGTATGGTCGCGATCTGGATCCACAGTATCTTTAACAACGCAGAGAATATCAAAACGAGACAGGATAGGCTCAGTGAGTTCGACATTTTGTGAAAACGGAATGGCTGCATTGTAACGGCCACGGATAGGATTGGCAGCAGCAATGATAGAGCATCGAGCTTGCAGAGTGGTGACAATACCAGCCTTTGAAATGGAAATGGATTGCTGTTCCATGGCTTCGTGGATGGATGTTCTGTGCAGGAATAATTAGCGGGCTTCCCCCAGGCAAAATCATCAGTTCACCTTCGTACATACCTGTCAGAATCGTTCATCTTATCAAACTCGTCAATCATGCAAACACCACGATCTGCCAACACAAGAGCTCCTCCTTCCAAAGTCCATTCACGTGTGATGGGGTCCTTGTGGACAGAGGCTGTCAAACCGACAGCACTAGCACCTTGACCAGTAGTAAACACAGATCGATGGGCTGTCTTCTCCACGTATTTTAGGAATTGTGATTTTGCCGTTCCTGGGTCACCAAGCATAAGGATATTGATATCTCCACGAATTGAATGCTTTCCTTGAACGTTCTTGGGTACACCTCCAAACAATGATAGTGCAATAGCACGCTTGATGTCTTCATGGCCATAGATAGATGGCGCTATACTCTTCATTATCCGTTTACCAATGCGCTTGTCCTTTGACAATGCTAAAATTTGACGCTGGTCATCCTCGGTGAGTCTGAAGCTGGCGAACAAATCTTCCTTCTTGCTGATGTAATTGGCTTCAATGATGGTGGCAAATACAGGGAATCCGTTTCTGGTGCTCAATGAGGCATCGAAGTTGTTACGATAGATACCAGTAACCTCCTGAAAAGCAACGTTCATTTAATAACCAAGCTTGGATTCAACGCATACATATAATGTAAAATAGCACATACAATCTCTTCACCAGGCTTGCATTGATCAATAAGATCCCACAAGCAAATGATGTCGCGATGACGAGGAAGACGACCAGGTGGAACAGTGCCAGGGGACTCTTGCAGGGTGAGCTTTTGGTAGTTGCGGTATACGGTCTATAAGATGATAAATTAATACCATACCCAAAAGGCCCATAGGTTTCCACGTAACTTTCAAAGTATTTACCTGTTGTGCATTAAGATTGAATGGGCCTTTTCCACCACAGTGTGGACAGACTTGTAGTTTGATTTCATTGTGAATGTCTTGGTAAAAGGGACCTAGTAACTGATCACATCGTCCGCAGTTGTATTTCACCCACTTGAGTTGGGGAAATACGCCAGTTCGGCGGGTAACAACACCGGATACACGGACAAGGCAGTTAAGTTGGATTTGTCTAAGTTCACGAAGAGTGTTAACAGTTGGGAGGTCAGCGATGCGAATATGGATGTCTCGGTGAATGCGTTCATATTCTGGGAATTGGATAAGTGTGACTTCCAAGGCAACTTGGTCGAAAAGCTTCAGCATATTAAGAGGTGTATTGGCGAGAAAATAGGCAAGGATAGTCTTGCTTTGAGAAAGATGTTCGTAGCTAACTTCCAAACTTTCACGATTACCTAGCAAAGACGTGAAATACAAATGGTGAGCAAGATTTCTCCTCAGTTCCACACACCGCAGCATTTAAACCACATACTTTCACCCATATCCTTGATTCGTTCACCGTAAACTGAAGTTCCGTGCTCATCAACGTAAGTCAGCAAGAAATCTTTGAACTCTCGCTTAATTGTTCTTCTGGGGGCTTCCTGGTCAATCCAATCGGTCATAGATGCATGCTTCATGTTGCGGAGGTCGTCGAGTGACATTTCAGGCTGGTGAATCGAACAAGGGCGTTGTTAGCGAAAAAAAAAAAAGGAACACTGTGGCAAATCTGACCCAAAAAAAACCAAGGTTCGTTACATACCACAGCCATGTTCTCGTCATCCAAATTCATACCCATATCGGCATCGTAAAGTCGTCTGTGACGGCGTCTTGTAGGCATAGGATTATCGACATCGTCATCAATTCCATCCATGAACGCATCAGCCATTCTGCCTTCTCTGCGCATTATCTCGGCGTCTCGACGGTTTAGTCTTTGTTCGACAGCAGCACGATCAGCGGGATCCAAGTTGTCGTAGTCCTCGTCATCAATGTTGGCCAAATCGTAGCGATCACGAACAGAGTCCTCACGATAATCACTGAAGACGTATATTGCATTTAGTTACTCTGGTGAATGGTCGTTCCTGAACTACCAAAAAACCTACTTTTCCATATCGCTTCCAAACAAATCAATACCGTCATCATCTTCTTCTTCATCAACCTCATCTTCCATGTTATTCTCCACTTCCTCCTCCTCATCTCTATATCCCAAGTCTGAAAAGAATGGAGCGGGTGACGATGGTGGCAAGGAGGAAGGTGCTGGTGACGAAGCAGGTGCATCGTCACTGTGGAGATTGGCACTATCTCTTCTTCTCTTTCTATCAGCCTGTATACAGCAGATGCAAGTAAGGATAGCGTACGGGTAGAGATTAGCAGAGGTTGGATCCTTGTATTTACCATGATGTCTAAGATTGACTTTATTAAACAGTCGCGTCTACGGGGCGCGTCCAAAAACGAAAAATATAACATTTTTTTTTTTGAGACGGGAATTCGAAAATTTCGCTCTGGAGTGATGTCAGCCGCCTTTAGCTCTTCTTGTATTTTTATCATTGAAAAAATTCCAAACGCACTTAGTGCAGTAAGCCGTGTTCCTTTCGCTCTACTAAGTAAAACAGATTGGATTATTTCAATTGGCGTGCTTTTATTTATTTGATAACTCTGAAGAAATATATAAAAAAGAGAAATACACACATATGGACACATATTTATTTGACAATATAGGTTAAAATGATACAGTTACGGCTATGTTGTCTAAAGCATGGCAATACCAACTATGAGGGCCAAGACCATAGTCAAGGAACTAACATGGGAAGAAAATGAAGCAGCGCTTGTCGTTGAACTGGATGGAGAAGCAGCAGAAGACATACTGGAGTTGCCAGAAGCAGCCGCACTCATTGTAGCACCGGCAACACTAGGCTGAGCAACCCCACCGCCACTTTGGAGAGGGAATCCATTGGAAGCCAAGCAGCCTGTTCCAGCAACATTGCTAGTGTCATTGACTTGCTGCCAGAGTGAGCTTATGGTAGTGGGACTCATCATAACCGGCGACTGGCAATGATTACCGAGTTGGTAACTATTGTCGGTGGAGGAAGTGTTACCATTTTGGATGCCAGCGGCGTTGATAACGGTGTGATTCAAGAAGAAAAATCCCGTCCATCCAGTGGCACCCACAAACGAAAGGCAGTCGCTAGTGTAAGTTCCAAAACCTTGTACAGTGATCGTACTTGCGTTCGCGATAGGTGGATTTCCGATGTAGTTGCACAAGACTTGCAGAGTTGCCACTGACGCATTGGTCGGTGCGGTTGAGCCGGTGTTGATTGGACCTGCGCCGGTTGTATTGGCTGCTGGAGATACTGAGACTACCTTGGCTAAGACAGTGTAATCTGCCTGACCAACGAGCTGAGCTATGCTCAACGGCTGGTAGCCCATGGGTTGGAGGGCCCATGCAACCTGTGCCATGAAGCACGACAAAACAATCCATACCTTTGCCAACATGTTTTCAAAGACAAAAAAAAAAGGCGAGAAAGAAACAAGAAAGAAAAGAGCGATCGAGGAGACGCGATGGCTCTACGCATGGTGTGCCTTTATAAGTCTGAAATCTCTTAAAGTAGGAGCGTCTGACTGACGAATACTTTAAGGATAGTGCTTATTTTCATTTCCGCGAACAATACCGTTTTCATTTCGCGAGATCAAACCCAGTGAAGCGAGATTTGCAGCAAAGCAAAAACACCACCATGCAGTAATAATAAGTGGCAGTTTTTTATTTTGACTTGAAGCGGAAATTCCTTCTCTACAGGGAATGGCCAGGGTGACACAATGGTAGTGGATACCCAGTAAACCAAACCGATTTATGAATTATGGTTATTGGGATCCTGGGAACCCCTTCGTCTCATTACATCCGAGTTCATCCATCCCATTTTACCGATGATACTGCTATCGACTTCAGTCACATCCACTTGCATTTCCAGTCGCATGCTGGGCGGGCTATGCTGACGTAACTTTACACCAGCTTCAGCAAACACCTTGGCAATAAAATCATCCATGCCATATGACTTCGAAAACACCACTTCCTTGACGCCGGTTTGGACAATCTTGATAGCACATCCTGCAAGAAAAATAAAAAAAATAAATCTCCTTTTTCATCCAAAATGACCACCCCAATCCAACCACGCCCTTACCTAAACAAGGACACGTATTGCAGTAGAGTATAACACCTTTGCCAGGACCAACTCTTTCTCTTCCGGCTTCCAGTAGTGCATTTTCCTCGGCATGCATGCAGAGGCACCGGTCAAGTCCCGTTCCACAGGGAGTTGCATCATTACATCTTTGACATCCTCCCTCATTGCAGTTTCGCAGCCCCTTTGGCGTTCCGTTATATCCGGTAGCAATTACCCGAGAATCTCTGACTAAAATACACCCAACTCTGCGCTTCATACAGTTCGACCGTCTTGCCGCTAGATCCGATAGATGCATAAAATAGGTATCCCAAGATGGACGTAGTCGTTCATGGTTCGTTAAATCGAGGTCATCCAAACAAGCGTGGAGCTGGGGCACAGACTGATAAGCATTTGCAATGGTAACGTCTGATAACGACATGAGAGTGTAGAGAGGAGTATGGGACTGAGTAGTGGATAATTGCTTCCTTGGTCTTGACGGGCTCATGGGATCAGTTATGAGCATGGTGGAATCATCCTCTGGGATATTGAACAAGGCAAGGTCGTTTTGGATGACGAACTCGAGCAAGCCCAATTCGTTTTCGCCATTTTGCTGACACCTATTAAAATTGCCATCAATAAAAATAACCAATAATTGATTGTGATTCATTTATTGATTTTTAATGAAACATTAAAAAAATGACTCTCCCACCCAAACTCACCTTTGAACATGCCGCTGGAACCGCACGGATATCGGTGCCTCGATCGAAACTAGTAAAAAGAAAGGGCGCTTCCTGCACATAAATCAATACGTAGGTCACAACTAGGCTGATTTGCACCAATGCTTACTTGAAGAGCCATAGACCACGACCGTCGACATCGCAGGTAACAAAGTTTTCCAACCATCGTTCCGTAACATAAATTTGCATTTCCTTGAGGGTATGGAATCGAACGCAATCATAGTCGACGCTAGGATGTGTGGAATCGGTAAGAGTAAGGTACGTGAAATTATGTTTTTCTACAAGGTATTGGGCAACTGTATGCTTGCCACTACATAAAGGTCCAGTAATGCCTATAAACATGTTACTGTCTGGTAGTCTTTATTTGACGCGGTAAGGAGTGTGAAACGGCCATAAAAAACGGCTTTGGACGCGAAGAAAAAGTACACGTGACTCATTAATGAATCACGTGAGTGCCTATGGAATCTAAATCATGTCACTGTCGACACTGACAATATGGTTTGGTTTAAAGTTGAGATTGTTTGATGATCGCAGCTAGTCGCTTGTAGTCGGCAAGTAGTTCAGCTACTTCGCCAATCTTCATTTCCTCAACGGATTTCATTTCAAGAAACTTCGGCAGTGGTCCCTCGCCCAGTGGTGTTGTACTTGATGCGGCCGATGAAGGTCTAGGTACGACGGAGGCCATGAATTGGGAAGGCGCCTGTAGCATCGATTGAAACATATCAGTGCGAGACTGCGAGTTGGACTAGGTGCCATAGATCATTCAGCATGTTAATAAAGTCCTATATTAAGTACAGTATACTTAAAGCGGGAGGTACTCACCCTTTGCCATAATGGGCGGGAGTCTTGAGTGTCTACCGATTCATTGGTATGGGTTCTCGACATCTCTTTCAGTTCGTTCTGTTTCCGTGCCTCTTGGCTCTTGATGGATGAAGCATCGCTCGAACCTCGTACTCGACCGACCACTTGGTTTTTCACCTCCTCCATGGCTGCCATGCCAGGCATACTAAGCAGTCCTCCCACCGTTTTGTTTGTATTCGTAGGAGGTGGCAATACCGGTGGACTTGCGCTGCTGGTACTCTCTGGTGTTCTCCAAAACCGACCGATTCCATCAAAAACTCCATCCACTACATCTGATACAAGTTTTCTTCCACCACCTGCCAACTGGTCGACTTGAGGGCTTCTAAAACGCTGTTTGGAGTTCGGGCCGTTTGAACCAGAACCGGCTTTCAGATCGCTGAGATCACTACAGATAGGATGAATGAGATTGATGCCGCTTGAGAATAGGTAATCTCATTAACTAGACTTACCTCATGATTCTATCAGCAGAAAGGCCGAGGCCAACCAAATTAGTGGTTTCCAAAAACGCTACAACCGCCAGCTAGGAAAAAAAAAAATCCGGTTAAGAAAAGACTCTAATGCAGTCGACACAGCTACATGAAACATACCATATTGGTGAGGCAGTAACTTGCCTCTCCTATCAATTTTGAAGACATCCGATAACGTTGGATGAATTTCAGGTTAGAAACGAACTTTTGTGGATTGGATTTGACGACAGTGTATATGAGTAAGGGCAATAAGACGTCGGCACCAGCAGAGCGAATGTACTGATCATCGTCTCTGCGCGGTCGTTTTGATTGTGTTGGAGGAAACTGAAGATTAATCTCGCTAGATGTTTCTGAAGCATTCCTTGCCATATCTGCACTTTCCGGTGTGGCCTTGGTATCAACGGCAGTGTCTTGCGATGGAGGTGGCGCAACAACTTCAGACGCATTATCGTCATCAATTTGGTCTTCGGTACTATTGGTATCGTCGTCAGTTTTGTCAGGGGAATCACTTGAGGCTGTCACGGCGCTTTCGATATCCTGAGCATCTTCATTTGGTGTTTTGTCTTCTGTCATGGTGGACATGGCATGTTGCATCTCCTTGACAATACTGGCATCCTCATCAACTGTCGCCCTTGATTTATGACTTTCGGCAAATCGCTCTAAGGCATCTATGGAGTACAACCGTGTTATAGCCTGTCATGAACTTTTTCACAAAACGACTGTTTTAAGTGAAAGTGACACATTTGACATACCAGCAATGATTGTATGCGTCCGAAGCAAATGCTCCATTTTATCTCGAGCAGCGTGTGAGGACTCCAATTTTTGCAGTTGATGACCAGCGTTCCTTACAGCTTCATCTATTTCCGCAATGTCGTCTCCTTCATCTACAATAACACCGAGGTGAGCCAAATCAAGATCGAGCAAGTTGAGTGCTGCAATGCGTGACACCAGTGCCTCATCGTGAAGAGTGTCGTCGCCATTCGGGGATGTAAACAGACTAAACCGGCTATTAGATGAGGAACGACAAGTGGGCTACGATATGTGAAACAATACATACCTATCATATAGCTCTCGACAAACGTAGTTTTCCACCCATTCCATCTTCTGATCCACCTCATATGGAGATAGCGATACCTTGACGGCATGAGCATGCTCGTCCAGCGTGTGCTTCTCCTTTTCTAAGTTAGATTCTACATCTCGTAGCAAAGATTGCACAGCCATACCAGCTGCGTCCAAATTCTTCGGTGGCCGACGACGGAAGCTAGTGATGAATCTGTTTGGAAAAGAAGAACACAATGATAAAGATGAGCGGATCTATTGAAGCCAGATGAGCGAGCGACCACACCATCCACCTGTCGAAACTTACCTTTGAATCTGTTCTATAATGCGAGGGCTTATTCTCTCTGAATTGATATCATCTTCCGACGAGACAAGCTCAGGAGAAGTAACTATAATGCCACTCTCCTTTGCTTCCGACCAATCTTGGATTTCTTGTCGCGACACTGGTTTTTGAATTAGCATGACAGTGATTGTTTGGTCGTTGGCAATACTGACATCGACGTGGCTTGCGAGGATATTTATGGATGGATGATCCGATGTGATTGACATGGGATCCAGATTAAAGCTATCGAAGCGTCTATAACATGCAGCGTTAATTAAATGCGCAAGATGAGGGCGATATTCAATAAAACTACTTGCGTTTTAGTCGATGTGTCTGCATTTGAAGCGGCGATACCATGAACGCTTGGTCTCTCTACCAAACCCAATGCGACAAACCGGTCCCTATAAGAAACCACATTCTGAATAAACAAAAAGCTATAAAGCTCATCCAATATTCGTTTCACTTACTTTTGAAAGGTGCCACGAATACCGCTTAAGGATACAATTTGCGTCATGTCGACGGGGCTTTGGTATAACATGACATGATCTTCAATAAATTCCCGGTCAATGATAGCTGAAGGATGGGAAGGTTGTGATACAGGTAGGAGCAGGGTAGCCTAGGTTTGAATATGTGAGCCACCAGAAATGCAAACAGAAATTTAGAACGGAATTTATGGTCTTATATAGAAAATATATACCTTTTGGTCCTTGGTCAGTAAGCTGCACACGTCCTCCAACATATCATCGTTTCGGAGTGTGGATAGCATGAGCATTCCCCATGAGTTGGAAGGGACTGGAATGGTGGACGACGAACTTCCGCTGCGTCCTGAAAAGCTCGACATACTTGAAAAGCTCGGACGCTTAGTTAAAGATTTTTTATCGATACTGTCACTGCTGGATATTCGCTGGAGGAACTTTATCTTTGAATCTTCCGGGGCTTCTTGAGAGTCTTCTCGTGTTGCATTAGTTGTTGGTGTTGCTTGCGATTGTGACCGAAATGAATCGAAGCGAAACATGGGAGACTGGTTGCATCGATGGGCTCCAGCAAGGATTGAGCCAGTTTTTGTCGTCCAGCTAGCTGGCCATCTCAGCGGTGGCTAGTCACATGTTCACTTTGCCTTAATGATTTTTGCCTGCCCTCAGGCAACGTATATCCACGAAGTCAAAGTGCATTTTGCAGAGACGAACCAATCATTAGTGTAGTTTCTATATATTTCGTAGCATTGCGATCCAATATTCAATGCGGATTCTGTTGGATGCTGTTTCATGCTCTTTCATACTTCGCTTGCTTGCTTCCAGGCGCACATAACAACCATTTGCACGGCTCTTGCAAACGTAACAAATAATAGTATCTTGGAATAAAAGGGAGATCATCAACTATTGAATGACTGCAAAAACTCCTTTAAGAGCACGTTCATGGCCTCATCACAATCACCTATTGACATTGATAATGCGAACAAAGATTTGGTCTGTTTATTACCATAGTGCTTGTGTTGTATTTTCAAGATTTTTCTGACTATAGCAAGATATGAAAACTCTTATCAGAATAACAAATAAGCATTTCGTGTTGGTATAGCGTCCAAGGTCATTGTTCCAGTCGGGTAATATTGGGTTAGTGTGAAGAGGTTTGGAATTTCCATTGGCGCAGACACCGGAGTCGATCGAAGTTTTTTTTTTTTTTGTTGCAAAATTTTCTTTGGGCCTCGAAAACTTTTTGAATAACCTTCCTAGAGATCACTTTGACCAACATGGCCAAAATGAAGGGCAACCAAGTCCATCACAACCCATTTTTGAAAAACGACCGACCAACTACGAACGGAAAGATACATAAAGTCAAAAATCAGTCGACAAAACCAGCTGCACCCGCCGCTGCGACTCCTCCTAAGGACAACCGAGTACTATTCGACCGCAAGCTCTTGTCACCTTCTTGGAAAACCAATAGAAGAATTGGACCGGGACTGGTCAACGTTGGAAATACATGTTTCCTCAATTCGACTTTGCAGTGTCTAACCTATACCCCGACTTTTGCCGAATACCTACTTGACCGTCTTCACTCCAAGAACTGTAAGTGTCCGATCCACATCTACCGTCCAGCAAGATGATAGATTAACCAGGAATGCATTCCGCAGGCAAAGTTAGAGATTTCTGTGCAATGTGCGCTCTCCAGGACCATGTCCAGCGATGTTTGATGGGAGATAAAACCGGTCAGACTGGCGGCGTCATCTCACCGCGCAATATTACTGGCAAATTACGAGGTACACAACTTGACCGTATGGTGACTTTGAACAGAGGAAGAAGATGCTGATTGCGCTATTTTGTTTTGTGTGGAAAACCAGCCATTTCAAGTCATATGAGACTTGGCCGTCAAGAAGATTCTCATGAATTTTTGCGACATTTGATGCAAGCAGCTCAAAAGTCATGTTTGGCAGGTCTTGGGTAAGTGGAAATGAAGAGGCGAAGTAGGGATCAAGAGTGACTTGGCATGGGTTGGAGTGCTAACATGGCCGTTTGCATTAGAAAACTCCCGCACAATGTCCAAGAGACCACAGCAGTGCACCAAATCTTTGGTGGTTACCTCCGATCGCAAGTTCGCTGCATGAAATGCAAAGCCGAGTCAAATACGTATGATCCTTGCCTCGACATAAGTGTAGATATTAACACCAGCACCAACCTACAAAAGGCATTGAAAGATTTCATCAAAGTGGATCATATCGGTGGTCGAGACAACAAATACAAGTGTTCGGCGTGAGTAGTAGTCAAAAACCTGTGTGTGACAAGAAACATTGCCTCTGACATCCTGTTGGTTACAGTTGCCATAGTCTTGTCGATGCTGAAAAACAAATGACGGTGCACCGTGCTCCAATGGCACTCACTGTCCACCTTAAACGGTTTACGTACAACTGGCGACGAGGAGGAATGGATAAGGTTTCAAAACATATTGAGTTTCCTGAACGTCTCGACTTATCACCCTATATGAGCCAAGATACCCGGAAAACAGCACAGCCTTACCACTTGTATGGCGTCTTGGTCCATATGGGCGGAGGCTGCCATTCAGGCCATTACTATGCGTATGTAAAGAATGCGAATGGAAAATGGTATTGCATGGATGATGACGATGTAAGTGAGGTGCCAGTCAGGTTGGTGTCATTGGACTCCTTCTCATGCTATCCATTGTAGGTCCGGCCAGTCTCTATTCAGACCGTCATGCGAGAACGAGCATACATGTTGTTCTATACCCAAGAGCAAGGGGTAGATGCCAACATAGGAAACAAGGTAAATTGATTGACCGGCATTATCAATGGGGGGGTGTGAGAGAAAGTTTTTTTTTTTAACCATATGGTTTTCAGAAACGCAAGACTGAAGATGCCGGAAGAAATGAAGAGAACTCGGTATCTGAGCAAAAGCCAAAGCGAGCGAAATCAGAGGATGCCGTCGTAGCCAAGCCAGCAGAGCCCCCAATACCATCCATCACCGTGACGCCAACGACGACACCACCTAAAGAAAAGCCCGTCGAGGCCAACATATTGAATGGCGTGGCTGGATTATGGGTCATCCGGTCGGTCCACGTACCACGGAAATCGCTTCGCGGCAACGTATCGCCTGCCACGGTCTCTTCTGCTCTCAGCCATGGAAACCGCTGGACGGTGCGACCCCTTGACGAATCCACTCCACCACCTGTCAACCGTTTGTTGCAACGAAACTCCTCAAATGTCAGCACCGATAGTAGCGGTAGCGATGAGGTCAATCGAGACAATATTCATATCAGTCAATGGCAGGTGCGACCACGCGGCAACTCCCGATAATTTAAAAAAGTTGAAGGTGCTGGAGTTTCAGAAAACAACATATAATAAAAATACACTGGACAAATGGCAATAGATAATGATTTTAAAGAAATAGTGTTCTCGAGGTATGGTGATGTTGGGCTCTATGGGTTGGTATCGGAGAAAATCATGGACCTTGCTCCATGATAGACGGTTATTAAGGTTGGGTTTAATGGCGGTAGAAGGTGCTAAAAATCAAAGCAAGTCAGTCAGGGAAACCTACGAGAAATCCAGCATCGTCGAATCCAACGTTACCTCAAACACAACTGTCATCTTATCCTGCTTGGCGGTAATAATGGCCATGTAGAACTTGACTTGCCACATGGTGATAGCTTCGTGAATGATAATGTCACATACCCGCGACCGTTCTATGAATTGGGACACCGAGCGCCCACTCAGGTACGTTGTTTTGACCTGCACTCCCACATTCCGAACCGCCAAGATGCTTTCTGCAAAATATGGAGGTTTATCCAGTTAGTTACTACATCCGTTGCGTGATAGGTGATTTTCATCAGTGTCAACTACCTTCTTTCACGGTGTTAAATTTGATCCATACCCATGCAGCCAGGGCGCAACCTATCACCCATCGCATGTAGACGATATCTCGCTTCATAAAACAAAGGAAAGGGGGGTGGGGTTGTTAGGCAGATACCGTAGGTGATCTATTGAGATGGATTGCTACTCACCATAACATAGGAGAAGATGGCGCACAGTGTTAAGAAGGCGATGCTGGTGATTGACCATATTTGTGCATCGCTGTGCACTACGTATTCTCGTACGCCAGGTAGGGCACGGTAGCTAAGCTCATTGGTCAGTGGGTTGAGCGAGTACTGAGATGGCGACATATTGACATTTGAAAGAGTGAATTCCACGAGTTCTGGCAAGCAGTCCAAAAATATTGCCTGGCTGTCCGGGTCGATAGAGCGTTGACCACCACCACCAAAAAAGAAAAAATCTCGCAAACAAGTGTTGTAGCCAAGTGATAGTTGAGAAAAACCAATTCTTTTACGTATTGAAAGCAAGAAGTGTATGTATGTGCATCTGCATGCGTTGGTACCATGCAAAGAAGGAAAAAACAATAAAGTTGTACCATGCAAGTCCAAGAAGAAAACTGAAGGAAATTATGTATAATAGAAAAGAGGGTTGATGCAATTCTACGAATACTCAACACAATGTGAACGTCAATTATGTACAGTGTAAATGTCCTTATTGTGCAAGCAGTTGTGTACGTATGGATGTTTTGATGATAGTGATGGGGTCTACTTCCGTGAACTGACAGACCAAGACAGCGATCATGACTATGTGAACGATAGAGGTTAGCATTGAAGATCTATTGGAAACGTGCAGGGAAGAAACTTACGCAGTAAAAGCGGGAGCCAGAATAATTGTAGTCGGGTGTCTTGTTGAAAGCGCAAATGATCGCCATCAAAGTCGTCTTCATCAAGGTCAAGGTCGCCGAGGTCTATGACATTCTTTGGGGAGAGGGCGGCACCAGGGATGCTCATATCCATGGGCACAAAATGGGAAGGGATTTTATCCTGTGGCTGAGTCGGTGAGGAATTCATCATGGATGCAATGGCTAGGTACCAGGCTGTCGCCCACAAAGAAGTTTCTTCATCCGTGGTCAATTTACTATTGCCACTGAGGAAGGTAGGGGGATAACTGTTGGGTATAAGGGAAGCCTTATGCTTGTTGCCAAAGGAACGTTGCATCCAAGCCGTCAAGTCACTGAAGGGTTTGGGTCGAGCCGGTTCTTGGGGTTCGTGGGGTTTGATCGGCTCCATCTTATCAGAAGTGGTCAGTGCGCTAAAAATGTTTTCATCGTACTGGTCGATCTCTTCTTGTCGGTTGGAAAGCCAGCCAATCACTCGGTCAGGTTCATCATCCTCGGCCGCATCTTCTTCCACCGAAAGACTATCTGATTCAGCATACGTCATCTCGTACCAGTGGAGTGTATCTACAATTCCAATATGATGACCGCTAGCGGCAAGATCGATGGGCGTTTTGCCGTGCACCGATCGAACACTGGGGTGAGCGTCACCTTGATCGAGGAGAATTTGAACAATGTCATGCTTTCCTGTCCAACTGGCAAAATGCAGAGCAGTCATTCCATTGCGATCTTGAGCGTCCACATCAGCACCCAACTGAACCAGCATAGTGGCCAATTGAGTGTATCCAAGCATGGCAGCCAGGTGAAGCAAAGTATGGTCTTGCTTATTAGCCTGTGATACTGGTAAGTCATACGAAGTATGTAGATCCTTGACGTTATCCAAAGCTTGGATGATTTGGGCTTCAAGATCACTGGTATGTTGTTGACTTCCGGTGGTATTATTATTGCCATTACCATGGTGATCACCCTGAACAATGCGCATAGCGATTTGACGAGCATCCTCCAGTTTACCGGTCATTTTTAAACCAACCACCTGAAGCGCTAATTCCATTAAGGCACGATCACTTTCGTCATAGTAAGTGAACAAGACAATGTCCTGTCCGTCGACTACCAAGGGATGTTCCTTGAATGAGACAACGACAGTTCCAGCCGTCGTGGCAGGGGGAAGGATGCAAACCAAGGTATTTTGACTCCAACAATGCGTTGGCAAAGCAGGTGTTTCACCAAACAGACAAACGAGACCTTCATAAAAACCAGAGCCAAGCACAGTGACTTCAATACCACCATACAATGGTCCTTCCGACGGAATCAGTCGGTTCAGTTGAGGTACGCTGGTTGGACTAACCGATGCTTGCCGCTGGATTGCCGAAAGTAAACCAGCACCGGCACTATGATAGCTATTTACCGTCCTCCTGCGGCGAGGGGTCATCAACGCTTGCTGTTGTATGAGTGGAGCGGCGGTTTGAAGAGACATCTGCCGATGACGGTTTTCTGGAACGGATTGCATCATGGCGGACTGAGGGGTATCGCTTGAACCAGGAACATTTCCTTCTAATAAGGCTTGAAAAGATGGATTATTGTTAGCTGTCAGAGGATGTTGCGGGGACAGCGAAGACTCGTGATCTTGATCATGGGGTATGGACATAAAGGCTGTCGAGTTGACAGGCGTCATGTTCAGATCTTGTTCAACTTTGGCATATTTAGGAGAGCGAGGGAGGATAGGCACTGGAGGAGATGGATTCACCGGCGTAGTAGGGCTACTAGACTCACTGGCAGATAATTGGCGTTGTGGTGAGGGTCTACGTGAGACCGCAGGTGTTTCTGGATTGCTGCTGGTTGGTGGGAATTCAAATTCCGCACGGCTGCGTTTCCGAGTGGATTTACTGCTTTTGTGATCGTCGGTTATCATGATGGCAGGAGAGACACCTTGAGCTACGATTTGATTCCGGCTGTTGCGCATAGTGAAATGAATGCTGGGGGGAGGTTAGGTTTAGATTACAATGTTTGTTACCAGAAATAAAAAAATGCTCCTCCCCCCCAAAAAAGAAAAACGTGAAGCAGATAAGAGGCCCAGGATGTCACTTACCAAAATCCCACCTTCTCATTATGATGGCGACAATAGCATGTTATCCGAGTAGGAAGAATACAATCTCCAGAACTGAAGTCCATAATCTCGGTACAGTTGAACAAAAGGACTCGGCATTTTTCCAAAGGCGACACATTGTTATCATCTACCGTAGCGGCGTCTTTTCCAGAAGAGGACGTTGGTGACGGTGGTAGACTATCCGGGACGTCCCGTTTCTGCTTATTTTCCTTTTTCCGTTGGGAGCGCCTTCGCTGAATGGGATATATTAGATAGTGGCCAGAGACCTTCATATCGATAACAACATAATATTTACCTCACGTCGAATACATCCTATACAAGTTTCAACTTTGTGCAATGGGTCACTGAAGCATTTCACGGTAGCCTCTAGTGTCAAAAGTTTGCCATCATTGAATGGGACGCTGGCGCCGCCACTGTCATTTTTTGTTTGATTGACGCGCTTGTATTTCTCCTTGGCCACCAGATGTTCGGGTAGCTTTAGATGGGACCATAAAGGGACCTTGTCGCCTCTATCTGTCACCAATTGGATACATAATTTTATCTGGGTTTCCACGCGTGATTTGGCTCCACTATTCGGGATACCGAGTACCCGAATCTGCAAGTCGCTGCCATCATTGAAAGGGGCTGATAAGCGATGTTTGAAGGGCAACGCAAACAAAAGTTAACAAATTGTACTACTTACGAAAATGTACTAGGGTTTTTTGCTGTGACGACAGGCGTATCAACGGTCGATAAACTGATCCATGAAATGACAGTGATGCACACACAGATAATAAAATGTAAATGCGAGATCGATTGGTTCTTGTTACAATCCATACCGCAAACATACCTTTTCAAAGATTCAAAACTTAAACATTTCCGAGCTAATGATGGTATAGCGTGTGACGAGGATGTTGATATCAGCTAGATGAGGTACAGAGTGCACAACGTGTCAGTGATTTGTAACGTTAAGATCGACAACCGAACCCAAGATAGGATTATTTTTTTAACAAAAAGGAATCCCTCATTTTTTTTTTTAATAACTTACATCAAATACATCGGCTTGCTCGACCTTGGGCAGATCTCCTTCAGGCATTATGATCTGATCATTCTGAAAGCATGCTTGGTCGTGGGAAGGCGGTGGAGGTGGGGATGGCATGCCGTCTGAGTGAGCTACTGAGTAGAAGTCATTGGAGTTGTCATGGTCATTAGCTTGAATATAGTCCATAAAAGGGTCGTCCAACGAGTCTGACAAGGACGAACTAGGAGAGCTATACATAAGCGATGGCGATGGCGGATTACTGTGGTCGAGTAAGATGTTGGCCATGGATTATGATATTGAAAAGAGCGAAAGGGAAAAACCTGTCTCCACTTTTGATTTTCTATCTGCGACAGGCGAAAATGAATTGAATTTATGGGCTGGCCGACCTGGCTGGCTGGGCCTAAGTCCACACAAGCCACCCGGCCTCCAAATTTGAAAGACCACGTTTGCTTGCCCCCCCCACCGCCCAGCTATCGATCAAACTGATAGAGTATTGTAGTATAAATAATAAAAAGTCCAACATCTCGAATGAGGGCACGGGCGTTCATCATTGGTAACCACTGTTGGTCTATCGATCTTAACTTCCCCCTGTCATTGTTAGAACCAACTTCTTTGATGGTGGATACTGACCTTTCACCCAGTCAGCGAGGTGTTTTCACATGTAAAGTCATACCATTATCAAATGTTTCTTATATAACAGCAATATAGGCAAACTCTCTTTTTCTTCTCTTTTTTTCATTACCCTCTTCATCATTCAATAATTAAAAAAAGTTAAACAACATACTTCTCGGTGAGCCCATTTTTGTCTCCAAGTTGGCCGGCAGCGAATTTTTTGTGACTCACTCCTGCCCACATCAAAAGTTTAAAACAGCCATGTCCGCTCCTTCAAGCCGTCTCAACCAACTCACGTCCCACATGCAATCTTCCCAAGGTAAGTTTACCCCACACTGACAATAGCGATTCCCCCACGGATGGGCTAATGGCCGCCAACCACCTAGACGTCTCTTTCTTTCAACAAATCCCTCAGGCCGCTCCTGATGCCATCTTCCACTTGACCGCTCAGTACCAGGCCGACACTGATCCTCGTAAGGTCAATGTCGGTGTTGGCGCGTATAGAGATGATAACCTCAAGCCTTACATTCTTCCTGTCGTGAAAAAGGTAAACAATCGTCACCCATGGGTGCCCACGGTTCCATTTTGGTTCCTGCTTATCCAATTTATCTACTGTATAGGCCGATTCAATCTTATTCCATAACCAAAACTTGGATCATGAATACCAACCTATTGCTGGTCAAAAGACATACACCAAGGCTTCTTCCAAACTCATCTTGGGAGAGGATAGCCCTGCTTTCCAACAAAACCGTGTGGTTGCAATCCAAACCATTTCCGGTACCGGCGCCAATCATACAGCCGCTGCATTCTTGGCCAAGTTCCATAAGAAGGGAGCGATCTGTCTTTTGTCAAAGCCTACTTGGGCCAACCACAAGGCTATTTTCAACAATGTTGGCATTCAAGTCGCCGAATACCCTTACTGGAACCCTAGCACACGTGGTTTGGATTTGGAGGGCATGCTGGCTGCTTTGGAAGACGCCCCCGAAGAGTCTATTGTTTTGCTCCATGCTTGTGCTCACAACCCCACTGGTGTAGATCCCACCAGGGAACAGTGGCAACGCATTGCCGATGTGGTACAGAAAAAGAAGCACTTCCCATTCTTTGATTGTGCTTATCAAGGATTTGCTTCGGGTAACTTGGATCAAGATGCATGGGCTGTACGTTACTTTGTTGAACGCGGTTTTGAATTGTTCGTCTGTCAGTCCTTTGCAAAGAACTTTGGTTTGTACGGTAAGTGCTGAACCTTAAAAAAAAAAGACTCTCCCACCCTGGTCGCCTAAATTATTGTGCCATGATAGGTGAGCGTGCAGGTAATCTCACGGTGGTAACCCGTACTGCTGAACAAGCACAGCATGTCTTGTCGCAACTTGAAATTTTGCAAAGATCCGAAATCTCTAACCCACCTGCTTACGGCTCACGCATCGTTGATTTGGTACTTAACGACAAGCAACTCTATGCTGAATGGAATGACAACTTGGGTACCATGTCTGGACGCATCATCGAAATGAGAAAGCGTCTGTTTGAAAAGTTGCAACAACTCCAAACTCCTGGTACCTGGAACCATATTGTTGATCAGATTGGCATGTTTTCCTTTACCGGTTTATCACGTAAGTTTTTCATGGCATGGCGTCTGATTCGGAAGCGCTTATATTTTTATACTCATTGCTTGTTGTTTGTGTATGGGTTGAACAGCCGCTCAAGTCAAGGTCCTCAAGGAACAATACCATATTTACATGACTGATAATGGTCGCATATCCATGGCCGGACTATCTTCCAAGAATGTCGATTACTTTGCTGAGTCCATCGATAAGGTTGTTCGCTCCGTCTAAAACCTTTGTTGCCACTGAAAGATAAACCCGTAAATACAATAAAAAGAAACTTCAATAGTACATGTAGTAGCCTTTAAAAAAAATTTAGGTTCTGTGTCGATGAGTAACTCTTTAGCGTGTTCTGAAGAAATCCCACCGCAGTAACGGCCGGAGCCAGGGGCATTAATAATTTTTGAATGTTTTTATTTCATGCCTTTTTTTGAGAACACAAACACCTAAGAGTACCTCAAAATCCGTTTTAAAAGAATAAGAAGAAGGAAAAAAAAATGGAAAAGAAACATAGTAGCCAAAAAAAAAGAATGTTAAGCTAGCTAACTGAAGAAAATTGGTAAGCGAGTTATGTCACTTTCTTTTAATCTAGCAAAAAGTAAACGTAAAGCAAAAAAGCAAACTTAAGAAAACCAAGTAATAAAATAAGAGAAAAAAAAATCATCGCAAGTGTAGCCAATGCTTTAGAGCACTGGATAGGATACTTCTTTTTTTCCCCATCTTTCTTCATTCTCACGCTACAGTGCATAAGGGGGAGTCATTTCATCAGACCGCAGTGGCACGGCTGAAGAAGTAATTTCCTCTTCATCAGATGGGCTATATCTGACATTTTCCTAGATTTTTCAAAAAAAAATAATAATCTGTCGTTTAATATCGACCTTTTTTTTCCAAAAGGAAGCAGTAATGTTGTCAAAACTCACGGGTAAGGTAAACATCAGTTGACTAGCAGCATTGGGTGACAGGGTGTCATATTCATGAATGGAATTAGGTGGTGAAGGATAGTGTTGCTGAACGGGTTTCCGATAAGGACTATGGCGAACAGGATTCGAAGGAGAAGGATACACTCTCAAAGGCTTTGCATCGTCCGAGGTTGAGAGTTGGTTTTGCTGTTGCATTTGGTCAACATGCAAGTTCAACAAGGTGAACCATCGATCAAAGGTAGGCTTGCTGATAAACAGTCGGTAATCAATGATGTGTAGAAACGCAGTTTCTGCACCGTTAATTTCTTTGATGTCCAGGCCGGATATCTTGGCCCATGCTTTGTTACGATAGTTCTTGTCTTGAAGATACTTGGATGCGACCATCAACGAAGCTAAAAACATGCGTCGACCACAGCAAATATAGTCATCAGTACTATATTGACTGCTGTTTCGCTTTGCAGTATTGCCAGACGCCGCTCTTTGCTCGAGTCGAGCGATGATGATGTTTTTAATCCGAAAAAGGTAAAACAAGGCGGTTTGAAGGGTCGAATAGGTGGTTTTCGATCGCTTCAACACTTCCTGAATAAAGCTTTTGGTAGGAATCACTTCTTTTCGTCCACTCGCAGTGTTGCTTGGCCAGATGGACTCTATGACAGTTGCGGTGGTTTCTGGGAACCGGAAAGAAGTGCATACAAGATTAGCCAGTTGGACCGGAGGCTGGACAAAGTCATACGCTGACCAAAGAGGAAAAAAAAGAAAGAAAAATGCACGGCAACTTACCGATCAGTTTGTCGACAAACTTTGATCTTTCCTGACGATCATTGTTCATGAAATGTTGGTAGCCGGTAGCAGCACCAACAGATGGTCGTTGAGAGGTGTTTTGTTGTTCTGGTTGGCGTTTGAGAGAGGGATATTTACAAGACTTGAGGGTGGAGATGTGAGGTCGCTGAGGCGCCTGGTCAGCAACCGGGGTGAAATGAAGAGTAGTAGGTTTGTGGATGTTACTCAAAGAGTAGTGGTGAAGGTCGGATGAGAGGTGTGATGGAAAATCCACCAGCTGGTGAGGCCCATGGCGGTTGTCCCACGTAAAGGCCCCAGCATGTTGATGAAATTCTGAGGTGGTCATTGACAGGCGATTATTTGGTTCTCCTTATATATATGATTTGGATGGTATATGTATATATATAAGCGTAATTGTTGTAAGGAGAGGAGGATTATCTACTTTCGAAAAGGGCACATGGTTGCTAGTTTATAAGTTGAGGTAAAGAGGTGTTGAGTTGGCTTAAAGCTTGTTTGAGTTCAGTGGTTGTTCAAGTTGTTTGAAAATGGGCAAGAAATCGCAATGATGATGGGAATCTGTTCGACTGACAGCAGAAAAGTGAGATGTAGCAGAACAAGAAGGGGGGTCAAAGTTGGCTTCCAAAGTGGTTTTGCCCTCTCTTCCCGCAGTATCAGTGGCTTATGCTGAAAAAGTCTTTGACTAGGGTGACGTCTCTTGTTCATATATAGCAGGTGCCCTAACCTGACCGGCAAGCCTTATCTAGACATTCTGCTGAAGTGACCTTTATTTTTATTGAATAACCCTCTGTGCTTTTATTTTCTTTCTATGTTCGGTTGCAAAGTGCTTCATGAACAAATGCTTGCTGGTGACAGTGACGGAAGCCACCAGTTTTCACGCAGCTTTTGGGTTTTAAATTTGCTGCGGCAAGTCAGATGGGTGAACGGAGCCTGTTGTGTTAATCGGGCATTGAAATTCTACGGTCGCACTTGCAATTGTGAGGCAGCTTTTTATTGGCTGCGTTTATAATACGAGAATCATTCTGATCAGTTCTGACTTGGTGTAGATGGAGTACCGCAGTGCCTTGAGTCGCATATGTTGCTTATCGTGCTGAGTAGGAATGCCAAAGATGAGGATGTCGTCGTAGTGTTCAGAAGGTTCTTGATGTAGAACCTAGAGGAGCATCCGTTGTAATTTGCAAAGTGAGAAAATAAAGGCCGGGTTTATTATTATTATTATTATTTTTATTGTCATGAAGCCTTTGGTTTTTCATGAAAAAGTGGTAAACGGTTCAACCCCTCCATCCTCTCTGCTTACCTTGCCACCTCCAGCCGTCACTAGCTCGCGGAAGTCCGATTTACTAAGCTCGCCTTTGTCGGTCAGGAAAAGTCGCTTGCCTTGAAACACAGGTTGAGATGGGATGGGTCTGATCAGGTATGGCGTTTCATCTGTGTGACAATCAAGGGTCACCCAGGGTGGTTGGAATCACTCACAGGAATATGACAACCCCCTGATGCTTTACTTACCAACAAACCGACTTTCTGTTCGGCATGCTTGTATCCAGTCAACTGACACAACTGGTTTACAAGCCGCCACGGCGCAAAGGCATCGTATGGTGGTGCGAAGTTCTTCAGTCACTAGATGACTGCATTCATGCCAATCATCCACAAGCAGTCCGCCTAAATGATCTACCAAACTTTTGTCCTAAGAAGATGGTCAGCAACTGTTTTGTGTTTTTTTTTTTTGTTTTAGGCAAGGTTGCACTCTGAGCGCTTACACGAGTGAGCGATGGGCCATTTTCAAGCCCTGTAAATAAAATCTTGTAATGGCGTCGCTGGCTGCGTGCGCTGGATGTGGACCGTAAGCTCATTTGCGTATGTGGAGCTTGGGCGCCTCGTCTACAGTATCATATGTAAGTTCTCCCGTTCCATAACGTGCATGCATAAGGCAATGAAATGTAGTTTCGCTTTACTTACTTGCGCTGAGCCGTGCGTTTCAAAGGTGATTCAGATGGAGGCTGGGACGATTGGCTTTGACGGTGTCGTGCGGCTGCGCGTTGACTAGGAGACGAGCTCCAAACAATGTCTTCGTCCGTGTGCTTCAGCATTTCTGGAGTAACGTTCTCTTCTATGAACGTGCCTTGCACATACATTGCTCTCCGTACCACAGTTGGCGTTTCAGGTGGCTCTTCTCTGGCATGTTCTTCATAACTCTCTTGAGCATACGAACCTTGTGAGCTTTGCACCACGTGCTGACCCGTCGAGGCGTGGCTATGCCGTGAAGAAGTGGTGGTGTCTTCTTCGCGTTCGGTGCTTTGATGGGACAGCGACGAGATATTGGACAGGCCAGATATTTCTCGTCCCAAATGTCGTGAAGTTGACGGAGGTGACATGTTGGATTCGGATGATGAAGAAAAGTGTCCTCGAGTAGACCAGAACGCTTCTGCCGTTGAATGCCGCGGGAATTCTGGTGTATGCTCTGGGTCGGACCAGGTACCCACAGACGACGTTTCAGGGACCAGTTCTGGTCGACTGGCTGGTATAATCAATTGCTGTGCACGTCTTTGTTGTAATTGTTCTAAAGGGGAATGATAGTGTACATTATGTAAGATGCTTGCTTGCGACCTTTGGCTGATATCGGAGGAACTAAGATATTCCTTGGACGTTGCTGTGAGAGTGGAGCCTTGGGAAATTGAGTGATCGGATGCGTGCCAAACCACGCTATTCGATGGGGGGATCAAGGGTTGTGTCGGTACAGCTTGTCGATTTTCGTCCGGGCCGGACAGGAGCGAAGGAAGCGAGTGCGTGGCGGTTCGCTGCGCCGACATTTGTACAGCTTCTGCTGCTGTCCATTCCAACGTGGTGTGGCCCACAGCCAAATCTTGTGTTGGATTCATGGATGGCTCAAATGCAGTATATGACAAAGTGGCCGCATCATCTGAGGAACCTGACGCTACACCTACTTCACTTCCTTCTGCGCGACTCCTCGGTGGTGTTGATGAATGCTTATCAGACATGTCAATATTGGAGTGTAGCAACCAAATCAGCTACCTTGTTTTTTGTGAGTCCTCCTGCTGGGTTGTTGATATTATATGCAATTTGGAAAAAAATAAAATTGGAAGGCAGGCATTTAGCTTTGCATGAAAAGACGTCAGTCTCTGCGAAATGGCCCGTAAGGTAGCGATGGGGTACTACTTTCAATCACTATTCTTTCTCATCTTCGCCTTCATTTATTTTATTATGTTTGATCTTATTATGAGTTACACTGCAAATAAATTTTGCAAACCTTCTGGTACGCGTTTACCATTTGATACGACTAAAGATGGTCGGTGGAGCATTCGCATCGGCTTCATATTCCCGACTTTTAGCCTTAATCCCTTCCATAATCTCCTTTAGTGAAGCTTTGTCCAAATCATCACGTTTGCTAAGTAGGTCTTCAACAAAAGCAAGGGGTATATCCGGGAAAGCATGTCGAAGGTTATAGTAGTCCACGTATATAACAGACTTGTTGCTCTTGAGAAGACTATGAATTAAGTCTAGTGCTTCAAATTGGACCTGTAGTTCTTCGATGGGCTTATACTTGGCAAAAAAGTTAAATGATATCCGAACATCTTTTCCAATTTGGTCCAGGCACGAAGGTATCTTGAACTTGGCAGTCTTTCGTCGCATTGATTCTATATAGAGGATGAGATACTTGTCGAGCATATCGTCAATCAATTTGGTGAACAAATAATCATTCAAATGTCCCTGGAAATCCTGACAGTAGTCCTTTAAAGTCTCTACTACCGATCCGATCAAAGGATTTTCATACCATCGCGTTGTGAAAAGGTCACCGAAGATAGGTTGAATGTCATTGAAAACAAGTCGCAGAAGAATGTCGCGAGTTAGAGAAGCGGTCTGTAAGAAGCCATCCACCGCCATATTTAACTTGTCTTCAACTTGGCTCTTATATCGTGCATCCACCATAGGCATGATTTTGGAAGTTTTGCTCTCAGCGAAATCGGCAGACTTCATCATGTCGTTCGACAGTGCAATCACATAATCAACAAACCCTTCTGGAGCCTCTTCAGGTGACTCGAGCTGTTTGCGCATTTCTGAATCCAACAATTTCTTCCACATGAGCTGAGAGTCTTTCATGACCTTATGACACTCTGATACAACGTGGTAAAGCAATTTGCCTTGATTTGCGTCGGCTGCCACATCGATTTGGTCACTGATGATTTGATACATATCAACAGCACCAGCCATACCGTACTGACCATCCTGATGCACTTCTGGAGGATCTTCTCGTTGACAAAAGCTGCGTGTCTCGGCTTGCATGAGGTTGGACGTCCAATCAACTAGAGTAGTACGAACCAATTTGAGATATTCGTCTACTAATGCTTGTTCCTGACCGTCGAGCAACTGTGGTTCCAGCAACTCCTCCGTGACTCCTAGCTCAGTACTCATAATGGCATAGTAATCTCGAACAAATCGCATTAGTCGCAGAATCGTGGCGGCATTCATGTCTTGATTGACAATGTGATTGAGGAGTTCATACAAGTGTCTGTGGTATTCGAGCACAAACCATGGGAAGATCTTATACTTTTTGGGAAATAGAGGGACCAATTTGTCAAAGCAAATATCCAATTCATTGAAGATGAAGTCAGTTGCATCAAACGCACCAATCCAATCTTCTGCATCTTTGTATTCAGCATAATGCGCCTCAAATCGCTCCTGAATGGATTCCCGTAGTCGCTCGTGAAACTCTACACGATAGGATTTGATAGTTCGAGGACTTCCTTCCGCTAACCGCCATTTAGTGCCTCCAGCTGTGTCCATATCGTGGTGACTATTTTGAGCATGTCGTGCTGCTAGGGCCTTTTCGTCTGCATGCTCTTCAGTCTCTATAATCTTGACCAACTTGACAATGGTGGTCTCACCATGATTCTGAGCTAATTCCAGCAGATGACGAGTCAAATTCCACAGATGCTGCGTGAAATCAGCGGATAGAGCATCCACATTTCTAAAATATTTCTTCAAGGTGATAATCACATCTTGTGGTGAATCTCGTGCCTGATGCATGGTTTGATCGCGGAATTCTTCCAGCTTAAACAGTTCATAATGCACATGGAGAAGGGTATCTTGAGGCGCAAAGATGTCCTCTCGTAAGCGCTCAAACATAGATTGAGCATGTTCCAGTTTATCGTGTAGTTCCTGTAGTGCCACAACCTTTTCATAGGTCGCTAAGAAATTCTGATGCACTATGGATATCTAGTAGGATAAACAAGGTGGTTTGAACCATAAGTCGGGGAATGCAACTATGATGTTTCGAGATGGCGTAAAATGAGCTCACCTTATTGATGCGAGGAAAGTCTTGAATCATCCCTCGAGCACCGTAGCAAAGTTTATCGATCTTCTGCATGTTGACATTTATCATCTCACATTGCTGCTGTGAATTTAGTAAAGTCTCTAGCCCTTCTTGCACATTGTCCAATTGCGATTGAGCCCCAGAATTGAGTTGCGCGTCGATGGAAGCTTTCTCTTTGGCAAACTTGCGCCTCAGTGCTGTAACCTTGCCGTTTAAGTCGTCTGGATGCTTCAGCAGCTCTGCGAGTTTGCCCACAGCGAATTCTCTGGCATCTTCCATGAGGCGCGGACGTTGAAAGGAGGAAAGCTGCTTGAACAGGCCAGATTTAGACATTCTGGAAATTTTATACGCAAAATTAATGGCAGTCGATCCATTTTATCCTGACAACATATCGTGAAGCACACAGGGCGATTTGAATGTTGGTCACTGCGATGAGATAGAGTGAAAATTGATATGAGATGGTAGGCGAAAGAAGGAAAAGAAAATGCGTCAATGTGCAACTGAACAAATCATTTTCAAAGCCAAGTCTGGTATGTTTATTAGCAAATGAAAGGGTATGGTACAAGTCTATATTACATCTCAAAGAGGAATGGAGGTTATAGATGAGCATCGAAAGTCAACGATGGAGGATGGTCATAAATATGGCATGCATCGAATGAAAATTTGTTCTATGCTATGGTATCAGAATCGGTAGGTAAAGCACATACAGATGGTCGAGGATGGCCATTAACACAAACAACTGTATCGGTAATTTGAGAGGTAGCTTCTTCCAGATCAATATCAATATCTTGGTCTTCTTTTACACAGTAATTCCAACAGCGTTCAGAACAAAACCGAACCCTTCGTACGACTGCTGGATGGCCACGAAAGCTCTTAACTTGAACCGACGATAGCCATTCCTTGACGTAAGGCTTGCCACAATGTGCGCATGGTCGAGCCGCTCCAGGTTGTACATACGAAAGGATTGGTTCGGGTATATCATCAAGGCGGAATGGTATTTTGTGCATAAAGACTGACCGAGAGGCCAGTTCTCTTAGAGAATTTACTAGTCGCGGTGCAGTTTCACAATCGAGTTGTGGGACAGGTAGCTTAGGCTCATCCGGTGAGGCCACGGTGGAAGTTATCATGTCATCACCAAGTGATGTTGGACTAGTACCTTGTTCACCATCGGAATCTGTGAGGGCGGAATATAATGATGATGTGGATGACGAAGAGGACATTAATTGTGGAACTGGTAGACTGGCAGATCTTGACAAGCCAGCCATATCGTTGACAAAATAGTCTGAAGCTGTAGATCCATTGATAGGGGTGCTGGGTCGTGAACCGCCAATATTGAGTTGACGAGCGTGGAATGCTAATTCATGATCGATGGCTGCGTCATCATCCATGAGGTGGGGCGATAATAATGGGGACGACATAAGAGAATTCGGAGAACTTTCACATCCCATGCCATTAGGGCCACATTGTTCGTATTCAACAACATTACTCCTGGTTGCTACAGCTCTCTGAGACATTTTCCGAATTATCTTCATGTATGAGTTATCTGGTGCAGTGTCTAATGCTTTGAGATCACATGTGCCAGGTCTTGAAAGGGGATTACCAGTGATCATCAGCGTAGTTTTTCGCATAAATTCCAGGATATCGCCAGGTAGGATACATAAAAGGTTTTCGCTAACGTCCAAAATATCGAGATTGTCGAGATTGACGAGGTCGATGGGTAGGCTAGTAAGGTGATTTTTGGAAAGGTTTAAGCTTTTAAGGTTCCTGAACAATCCAATCGATCTTGGAAGTGTTTCCAGTTGGTTGTCTGAAAGATTTAGGTTAACCATTAAGTTTGCACCTTCAGCAAAGTCTTCGGGTAAGCTCTTGAGTTGATTATGAGACAAATCCAATTCTTCCAATGGCATCGCACTGATGCAATCTTCCGGGATACTTTCAATAAGATTACCACCAAACACAGATCCTAGAACGAGACTCTTCATTTTACGCCAATTGCTGATAGTGGCCGGTAATTCTGTAATCAAGTTGGCACTGATACGCAAGGTTTTCAGATTGGGAATTAATAGAGGTAGCTCTTCTGGCATTGGACCTGATATTTTGTTTTGAGAAAGCATCAAGACCTCCAGGTTTCGGAAGGCGAGTATCTCTTGTGGAAAACTCGTGAGAAGGTTGTTTGATAAGTTTAAAATACGAAGCTGGGAAGCAAACAGAGTGATATTTGCAGGCAAATTGGCAATATGATTTCTTGAAACATCCAGCTCCTTTACATTGGAGTAACCGCTGCTGCTTTGATCCAGTGGAATTTTCGTCGTGGTGTCGGCTGTAAGGGAGTCTGCTGACAAAGCCCCCGTTTTCGTGATAGAAGCTAATTTATACTCCAACTCGCTCGTGTTGAGTCTCCTACGACGTAACATAATAGTAGAGCCAGTATCTCTGGATGTTCCAAGCTTCTTATGAGGGAGAGAGGTATTGTCTATGGTCAAGTCTTGTATAATAACGTTTCCAACCGACGAATCTTCCTCTTGGGATAATAAGAATCGGTGAAGGGACTGTCGGTACGATCGATCATGATGTCTCTTTCCATGCTTTCTTTCTTTCACAACATGCCGACCAAGGGGAGCTAGGTCAGGTTGGTCAATGCAAGCCTCAATGTCCAGCATGTCGGTTTGTTCGGATGATGGTATAGTAGTGGGCTTCCCAACATTGGCCAATTCCACATTTGGAGCATCATCACTGATAACCCCTGTGAGTGCTCGTTCGAGCAATCGGGATGGTATGTGATGCCGTGGCATTTAAAGTGGAGGAAGGGTCACTAAGTGTTCAGACCAGGGTGGGTAGGCAAGAATAAAAAAATAATGATCAGATAAATAATGCGGGAAAAAGATCTGATTACTTATTAGGAGGCACTATAAAATTTATTCACTGCGTCACATGAATCCAACTTGACCCAGCTTTTGAGGGTTTTACCTCCTTTCGTTTTACCCAACATACTATGGGCTGCCAATTAATGAAAACATCGTTTGTAAAAACATATTCCTTTGTATTAATCTCGGTTGTTTTCGAAATAATGAGTCAATGTAAGCATTATTATGATCATTCATGTTTGGCCAGGTTACAATGCAAGTGCTCTTGTGACGATCTCAGATGATCCAAACCATGGCAAAAGAAAGCCTGGTTTGTTTGGTAGAAAGGGTTGTGTTGATTTTACTAGTGTCTGTTGATTCAAAATTATTTTGAGCCAATGTTATTATGATTTAATTTTGATATAATCATGACCAGCGGAGAGCTTGAAAAATTCATTCTCGCGATCATCGGTAAAGCAGGGCAGGAGAAATTATATCAGTCATATATGCTCACAGAGAAGAAGGTGAAGGTATAAGTGTATCACAGGCTGTTGTTAAATACGGTACGTCGGACGAAAATGCAAACATAAAAGACTGTACATATCCTCCCGGATGAATCATGGGTGCTCCTGGTTTTAACCAGGGTGCTTGGTACCTCATCAAGTTTGGATGGTGAAGAACGGAAATTGGCAGGAAAACTTTAGAAATACCTGCTGATAGTTTACCAGTTTGAAGGAAATACATAGTATAGACATACTTGCTGGCGTTAATGGACTCAGCAATAACTTCTAATTATGTCTCACGATCTACTTTGGTGCTATATCTGAACTACTCTCATAGTTTAAGTTTGGACAGAGCGAAATAATCGTGAGGATTTGTCATATGTTCCGGTGGAAAAGTTCGACGTTCAGGTGTCTACTCAATCTTCCACCTTTCATGCTATTGCTACTGCAGCGTGAAACTAAGCTTTGGCTTGTGACTTGCAATTATCGCGATGGTCCCTGCCCGCGTTTTTAATTATTTTGACTGTCGATTGCATTGTGCACTATGGCAAAGCGAATACTCACTCACCTCAAGGATATTGGTGCTACCGTGAAAGCTGTTGCTTCAGTTGCGAGCGCCAATGTCGCTAAACCAGGAGTAGCCAGGATGCTGTCGAATCCACCCATTGTCCAGTCCATTCAGGTATGTTAGTTGTTCTCCTCCACTGCCATTGCCGCCACACCTGTTGCTAATGTTCCAAAATATAGGCCCATGCCAAGAACCAAACAAACGACAACAATGTAATGCACTATTCCAATATTCCCGAGTCAGGCAGCAAAATAGAGAGTATACAAACCGAAGTTCGAAGTATCATGCGAAAGGTTCCACAATTAGTTGTAGTGGTAACCACAGCTCATCCAAATGACCCAAAATACCGCCGAGGCATCACAGTATCATCGTTCACATCTATCTCCCTTCATCCATACCCACTTATATCTTTTTGTGTACGAAAGCCATCTCGAGCATCCGATCTTTTACATTTGGCCAACCGATTTGTGGTTCAAGTACTAAGCAGTCATCAAGTTCAGCAATCTATTGCGTTCTCGTCGCCTAACCAAGAAGGCATCGATCAGTTTAAAGATACACAGTACTATATTGATCCAGAGACAGGAAATCCTGTGTTAATGGGCTCGGTTGGTGCCATGCACTGCTCGACGCACAAAGTCATTGTTCTCGGAGATCACGAGCTTTGGGTGGCAAAAGTTGATCGAGTAGATCATGGAGTAGGAAGTATGCAAGGAACAAGAGAAGAAAGCACACCTTTGCTATACCATGATCGCCGCTATCATAGCGTGGGTGAAGAAGTATTTATGCAAGCGTTTGAAGACCACACACTTGATTTTCGGCAATGGACTCATCGCGCTCACGTTAGAATGGCATGGAATTATCTTCGTGAAATGGATAAAGAGGAAGCAAAACCACTTATCAAGAGCGGCATAGATTCTTATTATAAAGCCAACAAGGACAAGGTGCAATTTAGTTATAACGAGACCATCACTGAATTTTTTGTCGAGTTGATTTGTGCGGCCGTACAAGCTGACGCTCTCAGCGGACGACTAGACGAAAATGACTTTTTCGAGTTCCTGGAACGATATCCAATGCTTAAAGACCGAAAAGTTATTAACCAATTTTACTCGCGTGAGTTACTCCACAGTGATCAGAGTAAACAACAATTTATTCAGCCTGATCTGCAAGCACTTCCCTCCGCCCAGCAATTGATAGCCCCGAAGGCAACCGGCGCCTAAAATTAACATTCGTTGTGGCTGGCGTAAACCTTTTTGCACCACCGGACTGACGTTCCATTTGTGTTCCAATTCCTTTTACTATTAGCATTTAATCATTCTACCGAATACATGCGCATCATAGCCCGTAAGAAACAAAATTCGAGTTTCTATATCACTCTCAACGAGGAACGGTATTGGTTTCCTGGCGACTGTCTTCGCGGCAAAGTTACATTGCATTTGTCGAAACCTTGTAAAACCACCAGTATACGGGTATGCTTGTGGGGAAAAGTCACTACCATTATCAAGGACAGGAAGGAAGAGTTCCCTTTATTTCAAAAAGAGATTGTTGCCTACCATATGCCCGGTAGTAAATCTTCTGTTCTCGACGCCAAAGTCCATTCATACCCATTCGAGTTTACCATTCCGTCTGACCTTACGCTCCCAAGTTTTACCGAGGTGCGAACATTTTTTTTTTTGTCTTATAGACAACATAGGAACACTCATTTGACTGATACTTATGGTTTTCTTTTTGATTAGAATGATTATCCTGAAGGTTCCGTCGTTTATGCAATCCAGGCTATTCACGACCGGCCGTTTGTAGCGGACATTATGGCTCAGAAAGCTCAGCTTCATATTCCTTTGCTGGAAAAAATTGATGTTACGTCGCAGCAATTTCAAATCCCCCAGGAAACTGAAGGTTATTGCCACTTCGATGATGCACTACCCGATGACTTCAGACGACAAGTTGCACCTGATGCTGGCATGCAGGCGACAATCAAAGCGACCATACCTCGTATCGCTTACGTTCGAGGTAAGAAAAGTCTAATCATATACCTTTTTGCTCCAAAAAGCCATGATGTCAGCCCAGTGCGGTTAGGCAAATGACTCATCCTTTTTTTCACTGAAAATTATGTAGGCGAGACTATACCTGTACAGATATTGATTCAACACATATACCCATTTGCACGAATCGGGGGCCTTACCATTTCATTATGTCGAGCAGCGTTGTTTGTTAACGGCAACAAGTAAGGAATTTCGAATGATTCCGAATTTTTTTTTTTTTTTCAAAGCCCCAACACCGAGTATTTTATTAAAACGATATTTTGCAGGACGTATGTGTCACCAGAAGAGCCGGTCAAAACTATAAAATGCGACATCAACATCACCAGTGCCAACAACTTGAGGCAAACCATATTTGAACAACTTTTGATACCTACCACAACACCTCCGACCATAGATAGCAATGGCCGACTTATGCAAGTGCAATATAAAATTGTGGTCATGGCTGAGTTAAGTGATATGACCAAAAGCAGTCTGCTATCAAAACTCAAGACAGGAAGTACCGATATGCAAGCATCTCTCCATGTAGCTACGCTTCATGTACCCGTCAAACTGGGTACTTTACCCTTCGCATCTATGCCTATTGATCCAGAAGAGTTTGCGGATGAAATGGAGACGCAGTCGCAGACGTCGGAGGGCAGCACCATTGTGTTTGGCATTGAGAAAGCTATCTCCCGACAGTCAAGTGTATCGGTGCCCAACATGGATTTAAAGCATATCATTGCACGATCGGATTCCATCACTTCGTATTCCTCTATTTCTTCTAATCATTCTCGCCAATCATGGATGTCAGCACCAAGTGGTTTGTCTAGAAATACTTCTTCCACCAGCACCTCATCTAATTTCGTTCCATCATTTCGCGATGACTCTGTTCCTTTGTACATCATGCAAGAACTCCATACTTCAAAACCTTCTTCAGCAGGAAATATGGCAGCAGGCACCCCAGTTTACGAGCTACAAGAGATGCTCTCTGACGTTCCAAACATGGTTTTACAGCCAATAGATATTGGAATGCATGATCTCTCCCTCAATCAGAGCCACCGCGGCTCTATCGTGCTCAGTCCTATAGCAGCTTCACCATCCACTACGCCAGTTTCACGCAGAGAGAGTTGGCCACCTCGCGACTCTGTTAGCCAACCATTACGACCGCCCATGCCGACTTTGAGCTCTAGCAACAGTGCTAGAACTATTACTGGCTCAGGACGAAGAAAGCCATTCACCACCATTTTCAGGGATGAACTATCGGATGATGATGATCAGACCAGCTATCATACTCAAATATCGTCAGCAGATACCCTTATTAATGCCTGTGAAGATTCTAGTACATTTTCCGAGAACGGAAGGTCGACCACCTCAAACACCACCATAACCTCAAACGACTTGTCATCGCCTAGTAGCTCAAGACGACCGCTCGCCAATTTCATACCTTTCCATGGAGCATCGGATTCGGAATCGAGCGATGCGGCCGATGACATGTCTTCGGAAGACTCTGATGCAGACGACCCTGTGGTTATTCTATCCAGACAAAGGAGAGCGGCCGCAAAGAGTAATCAGAAAAGATTCATGACGATTCAGCGTTAAAAAAAAAAACCTCTCTCTCGTCACCCTGTCCATAGTAATGTGTACTAATACTCTGAAAGTTCCTTCCTCTTAACCACTGTGATTTCCTCAATCACCTTAGCAATGCACTGTGCCTTGTATTTTTTTTTTATTACCTTTCCTTTTTGTTCCACTACATTATCTAAGCATTTTTGGATGTGATTAACTTTTATCCGGCCACTCTTTTCTTTAAACATTCAACGTCATTCATTATTAAAACAGTTATTACCATACATGCTAGTGAATAATTTGGTATTTTATTGTACAGTATGCCGATAAGCCAGCATACAAAATGGATGAAGTTAAGGATAGGGCGACTATGAGGAAGAGCAGGTGAAAAAAGGAACGCAAGAAGCTTATTTGGGTGTTACGAAGCTAGATTTGAAGCGAACCAATTTACTGCGCAAGACCTTTTTGGATACCGGTGAGAAGAGCGAGAAGACCCCATGCACCAGCATCGGGAACTGCAGCAGACTTAACACTTTCATCGTTAACATAGGATGCGCGACCCAATTTGGCACGCATAGTTTTCGTCTTTTCAGCGCCTTGTTTGGCAGCTTCAATGGCTTGGTCCACTGACTGAGTTTGGTGGAGAGTGTTGATGAATGGAATGAGCACATCCATCATGGTTCGGTCGCCTTCACGAGCAGGTGTGTACTTCATGAGAGAGTCCAATGCTTGCTTGAGAGCCTCTGCCCAAACAGCGACACTACCAGCAGACTGATCGGAGGTATTGCAGGAAGCATTGACCAGACCAATGGCCAAGGCATTCAAGAAGATACAGTAGATAGCAGCGGAAGTTCCTCCCATGTTTGTATCCAAGATATCAGAGATGGCAAGGATGGCGCTTGGGCCCGATGAAAAGTCAATAGAAGACAAAGCAGCAATGAGGGCATTGCTTCCTTCCTTCAAAGTTTGACCACAGTCACCGTCACCGAGGATGGTGTCATAGTGAGTGATTTCAGGCTCGTGGGCAATGATGTTTTCAGCACCAGCGCGGAGAGCATCAGCAACGGCAGCAGGGTTGGCAATCTTTCCAGCAGTCTTGTTGGAAAGCTCAACGGACATGTCACTGAGGCCAGCGGTGTGATCCAAAACGTCAAGAGAGAAGCCACGACGGCTGTTGTTGAGCCAGCCAGGAGCGCCAACGGGAAGATCCAACAAGGAAGAGAAGTCCAAATTTCCATAGGTCTTGGGGACCTTGAGCAATGTCAAGGAGGCACCGGGCATGTTGAGAGAGGTCATGAAGGTACCACTGATGATTCGCTCGACTTCAATGTTGTTCTCAGCAAGGTATTCAGCAGCTTCCTTTGCAACGACACCAAGTTCAAGAACAGGGATACCACCAAGGTTGTTGACCAACAAAACAATCTTTTCGTTGTCCTTATTCAGATTGAGGTAAGCACGATCCTTGTCATTTTCATCCAAGATAGTAAATAAAAGCTCCTTGACAATGGTTTTGACGTCAACGATACCAGACTTCTTTGCACCAGGCTCGTTGTGGATACCGGTACCCCATTCCATTTCGTCAACACCGAGACTAGCGAAGCTGCTTGAACCAGGAACATGGCAATGGTCCAAGCTGACACTGCAGGTGGCACTGTGCTCGATGACATACTTGGCAGCATCACGAACCTCGGTCAAGGATCCGCTGCAAAGAAGAAACTATTAGGGTCTACTCAGTTTTACACACAGTCACGGCTTTTCTTTTTTGGAATAGCACTAGCCGCCAGTACACTTACCCTTGAGCAGCAACGGCGCCAGCAACTTTGTGAACCAGCACAGTAGCGGCAAGACCTCGGCGTCCAACAAGTCCTCCCTTTTCACGACCAACAGCAACATCATCGCCGACAACGACCATTTCAATGTTCATACCCTCGGCCTTCGCGCGCTCAACAGCAAGACCAAAGTGCAAGCAATCACCAGTATAGTTCTTGATAATCACAAGAGTACCGTGGGGAGAGCGCACCTTTCTCAAAGCGGCCAGGATTTGTCCAGCGGAAGGTGATGCGAAAACTTGCCCGCTGACGGCACCAGTCAACATATTTTCACCCACGAATGCGGCGTGGGCGGGCTCGTGACCAGCTCCTCCTCCAGAAATGATGGTAACTTGCTTCTTGGCAATAGCATCAATATCGGAACTGTAGACAACTGAAAAAGTAAAAGTCAAGTTAGTCGGCGGAAGTACTGAACGCAACCGTAGCATGCTCTTATACTGTACCTTTCTCGTTCTCGAGCAAACGAAGATGAGGGTTGGTATAGCAGAGACCCTTCAAGCTCTCGATCACCACCTAATCAAAACGTAGTTATTAGCATACGTTACTTGGTACGCCAAATAACCGGGAACACTTACATCTTTGGGATCGTTCATAAGGTGCTTTACTGTAATTTGATATTGAGAAAATCAGCCTTCAATCCTGGAGCGAGTACATAAAGTGACGCTATTCGCGCAATGCACATAAGTTTCTTACCAGTCTTGTGGGATGCCATGTTTTCTAGTCAATCAGGTGCTTAATGAAATGAAACTAAACAGGGAGTGTTGTATTCAGAGTTGAAAGTAGAGCGATACCATCCATTTTTAAATGTTGCAAATGCTGTGACGTGACTGGCATTTGCCCTGAAATCCAGCGGGGTTACAGCTCAATTCAAGGTTTCAAATGGTTCCTTTAAACAAATCCGCACCAACAGTGCGCATGAATGGTCAAACTGTCATATCGGTTCTTCAATCTTTAGGTTTTCCAACCGCCCGTTGGCCATTCTATTTTATTGTACTCCAGGGTTTTGTGGGTACATGTACACAAGATTTGATACTATTGACTATACACTACCATTATCCATCAGTATGACACACCTAACGCTGCTCCAATTCAACCAAGACACCTCCACAGTCTTTGGGATGCAAGAATACAACAGGCTTATTATGAGCTCCAATCTTGGGCTCAGGATTCAGTGCCCGAATGTTTTTAGCTGTCAGGTCCTTAATCGCTGCATAGACATCATCAACCTGGGGTGAAACGATAAATACGCTGTTTGCTGATGTAATTTGTTCCAATCTCTAGACTTTTTTTTTTTACCTCTATGCAAATGTGATGGATACCGCCATCCTTATTCTTCTCCAAGAACTTGGAAATCGGGCTCTTTTCACCGAGGGGATGGAGTAACTCGATCTTGGTGTTGCCGAGACTGACAAAAACAGTGTAAACACCGTGTTCCGGTAATTCCTGAATGTACGTGAAACCGCCCCACAGTCAGATTGATTGCACTGAGTTCGGCTGGGGATCAACTGTTGGACTCACCTGCACACCGCTAATTTGCGCTCCCATAACTGTCTTATAGAACTGGGTTGATTTCTCCAGGTCTGGAACAGCAATAGCCACATGGTTCAACTGTCCTAGTTTCCAAATAGCGTCGCTCTTCGGGTGATAACTAATGAACATCCACGCTGGTGAAGCCGATGAGCATTCAAAAAATATATACCTTTGAATCACCACTACCAGTTGTGAAGGATCGCGCGGCCAATGGTGCTACACGTGCTGGAGTAACACTTGAGCGTACTACTGCTGTCTGCAATGAGGTCTTTGCTAGAAATCTGAACATAGTTTGATTTGAGAAAAAGAATGCTGCTTAGTACCACTGTATCTTTTTGAAGTGGGGAGAGCATGACATCGTGGGAAACGAGTGTGAACGCGAGGTCTGTAATTTTACCTTGAAAAACAGATTAAGCTGTTGTTGCCACCGTGCCTGACAATATAAATCTAACCTACATAACATTGCTTTTGAAGTACAAATTATTCTATATAAAACGTGAAATGACTATGAAGCTAAAATAAGCTAAATATTAGGACTAAAAATCTTGCATGGGTGACTCTGGATATGCTTGAAGTGAAAGGATGTTGAAAATCGCAGCTCCGATACCAGTGCTGGCTGATTAGATGGCAATTCTATACACTGTTGCATCTGATACGTGTATTGTCGTATAGATATGGCAAAGACATTGTTATAAAATGCCCTTTTACTGTCAAGCATTGCTTGCTTTATAGAACTTGTCGTTACCTGCAGCTAAAATTGACTTTCTTAAGCTTGTTGAAATGGATGTAAATTGGCTTATGAAAAAAGATTGTATTTTGACACCACATTCTAGAATGAACTTTGTCGCATAATTCATGAAGATTCCATAGGTTCCTCCTAGCGAGTAAAGCAGAAAAGGAGTGAATACATCTATTTTATATGCCATACGCCTTGATCGCTCGCATTGTTCAAAAATTTGAGACGATTATCCCATTACCGTCATTGTACAGCCATATCTAGCATAAATCCCATGTTATCAGTCAAATTTACTCATGGCTATAAAGAACACCAATATGTTGCTGTTTTCATTTCAATTAATTCCTTGATACTGTTGTGGGTTGGATCATTGGAAATCATAGACATCACGTGGACCTCAAACTACGACAAATACGCATACCTGAGGTATTCAACGTACTTTCGCACCGCTATTCCCAAACTCGGAACTATCGTACGGAAATGATAAGAAATGCAACACATGCTGGAAGCTGGTACTCTGGAAATCGTAAGACATGTTCTTCTTTGGAATGGCGTCAGTAGGTATTTGTATTTGACAGTAAACTTGCAGGCAACCAGTTAAACGACAGACTTCAGTCCTACCTTGACAGTGTACCAGCTACTACCGACGACAATACTCCCTACCCGGTAAAAGGAACGAAAGCAATTATTGGCCCGTAAGTAACTATCGTATGCTTTGCTTATATACATCGAAACTACTAAAACTTCTCTACAGACATGCAGGGTACTCTTATAGTGGCCCAACCGCTGCTTATGCGTACAAATGCATTGATATTGAACCTATGTAAGCACGGTCCCATAGCAAACGGTTTGTTTTTTGGAAGACTGAACAATGTTTTGTAGAACTCGTGTCTTTATTCTAGGACCATCGCATCACGTCTACCTTGATGCTTGTGCGGTACCATCGGCAGTCGAGTACGAGACTCCGCTAGGTAACCTCCAAATCGACACCGATAGTGAGTGAAGTAATGAAGGCTTTCAAGTGACTTTAGATAGTTACTGATGTAAGACTGTATAACACAGCTGTGGAGGAGCTAAAGAAGACCGGTCTCTTCAAAGCAATGAGTAACTCTGTCGATGAGGACGAGCATAGCATCGAGATGCATTTACCTTATACCTACAAGATTTTTGAAAGGTAGGGTTGAACTGGCATGACACTTTTGTAAATCAAATGTGCTAATCGATTCGTTTTTAGCAAAATTGATAGTATCAAGATTGTTCCAATCATGGTAGGATCGATATCTGCTGAAAAGGAAAAGGTGTATGGTGCTGCTCTTGCGTCGTATCTGGCCGACCCCCATACACTCTTTATCATTTCATCGGACTTCTGTCATTGGTAAGTATGCTTCTAAACAGTCATGCTGCAGCTATTGTATATTCATAAAGATCTGCTTCGCAGGGGCTCACGTTTTCAGTACCAATACTATAAGGCAGAAAATTCCTCTAGTCCGCTACATCTGAGGCAGTCGAGTAAACCAAGTGATATCACAACTCCAATACACAAGTCCATTTCGAACCTGGATCATGCTGGAATGAAGATAATTGAAGATCTGGATCATAAAGCCTTCACTAAATACTTGCGAGAGACCGAAAACACTATATGTGGTAGACATCCAATTGGTGTACTTTTAGCTGCGCTTGCCAAGCTTAAGGAACAGGGCCAACATCAACGTTTGAAATTCGTTCACTATGACCAGAGCAGCCCTTGTAAGACCCCTAAGGACAGTAGTGTAAGCTATGCTAGCGCATTTGCAATCACCGAATAATCTCAAATCCTTTTCTTTCCTATTTCCTTATTGTGCAAACTTTTCGCTCCACTGGAATTTGAAGTAAACTTTTGAGTGTATTGAAAAAGATTATATTACAAACTATCACCTCTGCATGACAGCGTAAAGATTTAGCATGGAAAGAAACGAGAAGTCTATGTAGATAGTGAAGGATTTTAGTTCTTTTTGGCAGCAACTTTCTCTGCTTGCTCCTGCTTCCACAATGACTGTAATGATTGGAATGCCTTGCCAGGCTGGTCTCGGAGATAAAAGAGTTTTGCTCTTCTGAACTTGATATCTTTGCTACCAGCTTGTTGAAGAACCTTGATGCTCTTCAACATAGGAGAATACAGGGCAAAACGTTGTTCGACACCGACCTTCATAACAAGGTTTCGTAGCGTGAAGGTGGTTTCTAATCCTTTTCGTCTAATGGCAATGACGACGCCCATGAATGTTGAGGTGCTTTCTTTTGCCTTGGAGTTAAGAGTCTCTACTAGCAACACTGAACCAGGTTGAATGCGATTTGGGTTTTTACGAGAAAACAATTCCATTCTTCCGTCAACGTTAGCACGCTGAACTTGCTCTTGCGAAACAACATCAATCAGGTTCTTTCTGGTAACTTTTGGTGCTGGGAATTGCTCGGCTGGGACCTGAATGGAGGCAGGTGCTGTGTACTTTGGAGCTAAAGGTTACGGAAGGTTAGTGCTGGAATCACTGTGCATTGGACAAAAAAACGTATTAGCCTTACCAGCCTCAGCTGCTGTAGACATGGAGCGAATTGCTGCTGGCACTCTGGTGCACTGCCTTGCCAAGGATCGGAGAGCTAGCATTACTGACGATTGAAGCAACAATAAAGAAGGTGCCTTTAAATTTTCAGAAGCATCCAAAAAAAAACATGGTCACTTCAAACCCGACAGTTTTGAAAAACTGACAGTGATACGTCATGACTTTGGCTGAGCAAAGTTGATAGTCACAAACATCTTGATCGCATTAAGTGAAATAACAGGCTGAAAGCTTAGCAGCGCACCCTAGTATAAATCAAGTTCTTACTAAAAGCGAATATGGATAGAAATTGAGACTACTATATTGAAATGCTCTGAATTCCTTCGTATTTTGTTGGATAATTTGGAGTTAGTGGCACATTGTTGGGTGGCTACCTATGCTAACGTTTGCACTTTTCAATTATAAGTTATATCTGATAACATAATCAAATAGATATGTAATAAATTCAACGTCTTTCGAACATAATATGACATCTGAAATAACTACTGTATTCTCGTCGGTGGGTCGCATGGCGAAAGGTGTAGCCACTGGGGGCCATTTAGTCGGACTTTGAAATAAGGGCTTGCCAACCGACACACGTTGCGCTTGAAATTTAACCAGCTGCACAACCCGCAAGACATTCACCAAACTGTTGCGCTAGCTCAAATGGCTCTCAAAAATGGAACAACCAAAATGGAACCTCTAAATGCACAGCAGCAGCCAAAGCAGAGCCCCGAATCTCATTCAGTCATTCTAGTCACAGCTGGCTATGACAACACAATTCGATTTTGGGAAGCTCTTAGCGGAATCTGCTCCCGAACAATACAGCACCCTAATTCTGTAAGCAATTGAAGATATAGAAAATGTTATGTCTTTCGGCCAATTTTTTAATAGCTTCAAACCTTATAGCAAGTGAATAGATTGTGCATATCACCGGACAAGCGGTATTTGGCAGCAGCAGGTAAGTTCATTATGATTTGTCGTTTAATGTATGTTCGGGTCTATGGCTCATACTGTCAACATAGGCAATCATGCTGTTCGGCTATACGACATCAATAGCAGTAATCCGAAACCTGTAAGTAACATCTTTCTTTGATGAGGACGTCCATGGAAGATGATATATGCTGATCGCGCCCCGCCCCGATAATGCTTTTGTAGATAACCCAATTTGGCGACCATACTGGCAACATCACAGCCACAGGTTTCCATGCCGAGTGTCGGTGGACGTTCACCGGTGGTGAGGATGGACATTTGAAAATATGGGATACCCGGTATGTATTTATTAAGTTTTGAAGGCAACCTGATCCAGAAGTACTTACTTACTATCCATCTGTAGGGGACCGGTCATTACACGTCAATTCGACCATGAATCACCTATAAACGACGTGGTCATCCACCCCAACCAAGGCGAATTAATTTCTTGTGACCAAAATGGAAGTGTTCGGATATGGGATTTGAGCGCTAATGCATGTACACATGAGCTGGTAAGTACCTACCAATCCTCTTTACACCAATTATGAATAAGTTGGCTAACAGTGCTGCTCAAAAGGTACCGGAAGAAGAAGTACCACTGCGATCTGTGACTGTTGCCTCTGATGGGTCAATGCTCGTTGCTGCTAATAACAAGGTATGCACTTGATAGAGTTGTTGCGTTTGCAAGAAATACAGGTGTTAACCAAGCTTTCATAGGGGAACTGTTATGTCTGGCAACTACCAAAAGGAAACGAATCTTCAGACCTCAAGCCTATAACTAAACTCAACGCTCATAATGAATATATTACCAGATGTCTTTTGAGCCCAGATACAAAGTAAGCAGTAGAGGAGTGCATCCGCGATCGACGCAGCATGTTGTAACCAATGATATCCTTTCAGGCACCTCGCAACATGTTCAGCCGACAAAACAGTCAAGATTTGGAACACGGAAAATGGCAAGTTTACTCTGGAAAAGACGTTGGTGGGGCATCAGCGATGGGTTTGGGATTGTGCATTCTCTGCCGATTCTGCATATCTTGTGACAGGTAAGTAATTTTACCGAATATGAGTTAGCAATGGCTGATCACTAAATTTTGGACAAAACCATCATAGCTTCGTCGGATCACACGGCAAGATTGTGGGAGTTGTCGCAAGGAGAAACTATCCGTCAATATAACGGGCACCATAAAGCTGCTGTTTGTGTTGCATTAAACGATCTTTCAATGTATTAATAATAACAGAATTTTTGCAAATAATGTTCCATTTTCTCAGTAATGACCGTTCTGTTTGTGTGTGTGGGATGACCTTCGAAAGAACAAACCATAATACCCTCCCCCTTTATGCCCTGTGTTGTCCTGGGGACCCAATGTAATGGTGTACCTTCGAAAGGAGACCAGGCCAACTAACATGATATCATTTTCTTGTTTGTATAGACGGCAGCTGTTTGGAAGAATACTGCTGATATAAAGTTGCATTTGTCAAAACATTTATTGGATAAATTAACACTTTCATTACATTCATTTCCAGTATCAACTCCAGAGTCAATTAAACCTTGGCAGTAGGAACGTAAAACCATAACACGTATGCACGACTACAAAAAAGGGGTAACTCAGCTAATGCTCATTCTTAAAATGCTAATCGGTTTGGGTTGATCGGTTGCCTTGGCTTCTTGTCTTCAACTTTGCTAGATTATGGCACTTTTCAATTCATTAAACACGAAGTTGCATCGCTTCATCACAGAGATGTACCCCCAATCACGCTCCCAATATTACTATGCAGAAGTATCGCAAGTGAATATGGCGGATAGTGAAGAAGATCATAGCAATGAGCACTCCTTCCTACTGGACGAAAATGAACAAGAAAGTATAAAGCGAACCATTACGCGGCAGAGACGTTCAGTTTGCTCTGTTGAGACTATGCAGACTATTGATGAAGAGACTGAGACGGAAAATCACAACCTTCTCGCAAAAGAATAGTGAAATCAAGACTTTCTCCTAGTATTTACACCAGCACTGGTATGCTTAGTATAAATGACATTGAAAATCCAATCGTTTCTCTAAAAAATTATATATCGTTATCCTTTGGCTTGACCATTATAAACTGATTCTGAACCGATAATGCCATGTTGAGTGTCGGAAGGGAAAGAGTGCAACACTTCCCAAGATTTTTTTGGGGACGCGAAGGGGAAAAAAAAAAATTATCGAACGCCGGGTGCAACTACGAACCTCTAACGAAACATGAGAACAAGTCCGTGGATTCAGGAATCTGTTAATTGCAAGGATCCTGAGGAACGGTAAGCAGCATTGACACAGGCTTATACTTGAACTGACACTGGATTCTGAAGAATGCTTGAATTGCAGTTTGTCAAAGGAAATTCAAGAATTCATAACCTACATTCAGCCTACAAAAAAGGAAGCGCAATTACGGAACGAAGCTTTGAGCCAAGTGACTAAGATAGTCAAAGAAGAGTTTCCTAGTAGTTCCATTCATGCTTACGGCTCTATCATTACTGGACTGGAACTACCTTGTAGGTATGGAAGTCATCGCCGTATAATATGCATTTGCCTATGTACAATAGTTGACCTCAATGCCTGATTTAGCGACGTCGATATATGCGTAAAAATCCCACGCGAAATGTCTACCGACACTATAGCGTTCAGTCTACGCCAGCTCCGTAAAGCTATGCTGAAAAAGAGATTAACGACGTACGCGAGAACCAATGTGGTAGCAAGACCTAACATGAAAGTAAGACAAACCTAAAACAAAATGTATAGCTTTTTCTATCTGAAAACCTCTCTGACCTCGACAATCCGTATACCATAGGTACCAGTATTTGCCCTCTCTCTGAACGATTCCGATATTGAAGTTGATATATGCATCAACAACGATGCACCGAGTACGGCGACCACTATAAAGTGGCTGGAGGAGTATTCATTGCTTAAACCTTTATTTCTGGTATTAAAACACGGGTTGTCAAGCTTGATGTTAGACAACCATCCAACATTTTATATGATGGATACTAAGCGAAATGGGATGGCCAGTTTCACTTTGATCTGCCTCATCGTTCGCTTTTTTCAGGTAATCAGGCAGGTTGATTTTTATTGATATAATGCGTATTTAGTTTATAACATCTCCACAGATGGAAGAAGACAAAGGCGTGAAGATAGAAGATTTATCTTTAGGAAATACGCTTCTTAGAATCCTCAAGTATTGGTCTGAATTCGACTTTGTTCATACTGGCATATTCTTAAAGAACAAGGGTGGCTTTTTCAAAAAGGTAAGAGCTTGTACACCCAATGAGGAACTGTTATCCCTTTTTGACCATTCCATTACTGCTTTGCTTCGTAGGATACCAAGTCCACGAATAGTCCTTTGAAGAACCCAGAAGTTATAGCTGTTGAGGATCCTGACAATGAAGGTGGGTGGAATTGAACAGTTGCAATGAAGTATATGCTACCGAAGACTAAGAGCTATCCAGATGTCAATGTCGCTAGATCAAGTACGAAGATAGACAAGATTATAAGTGGTCTCAAGAAGGCGTATCAATTGCTAGATGAACGCTTGAAGACTTCAGAGCAAGATTCTCTTTTATCATCGTTCATACTGCTTCCAGCCAACGTCGGCGATCAGCGACCCTGTGGTAAACAATATGTATTAGAAGGTCTGGGAAATTTTCATTTGAGCAACTCACGGCCCTCCCGTATGGCGATAAGGCATGCACTGAACAAAGAAGATAAGAGGAAAGGATATTCTGGAAAGAGAGGCAGATATGAAGATGAATCTGGAAGGAGGAGCAGACATGAAGATGATTCTGGAAGGAGAAGCAGATATGAAGATAGACCTGGCAAGAAAGGAAACTATGATGGCCACTCGAATCACAATGGAAAACGAAAGAGACAATTCCAGTCAGACCCAGCTGAATCCTCGACGTCGAAAAATTCCAAAAGATACAAGCATGCTGTTTCACGTTATAACAAAAACCGGCCATGATCCGTGTTTATACACCTTTCAATTGGCACAAAAAAAAAGTGAATGCCTTTATGCAGTTTCTGGATATACATTATACATTTGATTTGCTTCGACTTGCTTCTATATCACTCCCATCACTTCATACTCGTAACAATTGTAAATCTACCATTTCATATCATTCATACTGACAGTGATTACTGACCGTTGGCTGCACCAGCCATTAGTCCAAGAGCTTGAACAATGTCTTCACTGTTTTCCACATGCCAATTGGCCAATGTCTTCTTATCTGAAGGACCCACAGTAATTGCGTAACATGAATCGCCCACGGGGGAAGCACACAGAGCTCGGAACATGTCTTCATCTGTCTTGTCGTCGCCAGCGCACGCGATAAAATCAACTTCTGGGCTTAATGCCAATAATCTCTTGACAATTTCTCCCTTGTTGATGGCCAATGGACGGACTTCCAGATTTTTTTTGCCAACCATGACTTCGACGGGTAACTTCGACAAAAGAGCGTTTTCCAAATGGTTTTGGCACTCTTGAGCCTGGAACAATCTATTAAATGAGAGATGAGTATTAGTACAGCATGCGGAAGCTAACCACGATATAAAGGCTTGATAAGTTACCCGTATTGTGGATCAGCTAGTCTGTAATGCCAGGTAATAGAAGATTTTTTGTGCTCCACAAAACTTCCCTGTGTACGCTCAGTGTAGTAATCAAAAATCTTCAGCACGTCATTCTTCCATGACATGTCAACGTCTTCCAGCATGTTGATCCAATTATCAGAATTAGGTTGTTTCATAAAACAGCCGTGTTCAGCGCTGAATCCGAGGTTGCGAATACCTCCTAGCCATTTCTCAAGAAACTCCTGGTCTCTACCAGAAATCACCCATATCTCATTTTTAGGGTCATCGCACAAAATCTGAAGGTATTCAGACATGTCCTTGGGTGGCAAAGCGGCAGATGGGACTGATACGATAGGGGTCAATGTACCCTATTATTGCAGAGAGGTAAGCTTGGAAATATTTGAAATGCTGGTCATTTTAATTCTGGTTATATTGAACTTACATCGTAGTCAAAAAACATGATCCTCTTGTTAGCCTTATCGTAATCAGCCTTCAACTTTTGATAGTCCAACAATGGGGTTCTGCTGAATTGGAAGGGTTGTTCCCGAATGACCTGGAGCTGCTTAACAAAGGTCTGGGCCCAGAATTCAGACGTGTTGTTCTTAACATGATCAAACAATTGCTGAAATAAAGCGATGTGGTTAGTATCGTGGATTACATTTTAGGTGAACAAAGATTGGGTGCTCACAGTATGACGGGTTATCTTGTCTTCTAGCGGCATGGACAATGCGGTGTCTATAGCCTTTGCAACGCCAGCAAAATTCCAAGGATTAACCATCATGGCAGCACTCAAACTGCCGGCCATTCCTGTAAATTCCGAAAGGATCAGTGGGCTCTTGCGCTCCTGCTGGCACATAATGTACTCTAAGCTTGTGGTGTTCATTCCATCACGAACACTAGTGATCAAAGCAAGATCAGCCACCGATAGCAGCGCATAATATTGGTCAGGATCAACATCTTGATGATAGTAGTGGATGGGAAGAAATTCAAAGGATCCGTAAGTGTTGTTTATATGACTGACTTGATCAGAGATCTTGGATTCCAATCCCGAGTTGTTGGAGTGAGTTGGGGTGGTGACTTGGATCAGCACAACCTTGTCTCTCCATTGAGGGTACATTTCCAAAAATTTCTCAAAGGCAGAGAGCTTTTGAATCACTCCTTTGGTAACATCCAACTTATCACGTCCTACGATGATCTTCTTTCCCTTGTAGGTCTCACGGATAGACTCTACCTTTGCAATCACACCAGGGGAATTTCTTAGGACATCGACATGCTGAGCATTGATCCCTATGGGAATGGTACAAACGGAGGCGATGTGACCAGCAGCGTTGACTCCCAAAGGAGTAGATTCGTGGCCAAGCACACGAGTGCAGGAGGAAATAAAGTGCCTTGCGTATGAAAACGTCTTTGAAAAAACCGTATGAGTTTGCGCAACTAATTTTGCAATAGTACACCCGTCAACAATGAAATCACCTGAAATCCAATCAAATCAGCACCTAGAAGGCCGGTCAGGATTTGTTTGCGAGCTAATTTCCCACGGTTAGATCAAACGTCAAAGCTGTCTACGGAGGTTCTTTTAACTTACTGGACAAACAACGGAAGAGTTCCGAACTAGGAAAGGGAACGTGAAAGAACAGCCCGATGGGAGCCTCTGGAACGAGGGCACGTAGTAATTCTGGCACTAATAGCAAGTGATAGTCTTGGATCCAGACTAACGATGTAGAACGGACAGGTTAGTGAGGTAAATAAAAAAAGACCATGCGGTCTGTCAGATCCTATATACGCACTCTTGTCTCCTTGACGATATTGGGAAGCGATGCACTGTGCGAATTGTGTGTTTACAGCGACATAATCCTCCCAGTTGACTTTCTCTTCTCTGCCATCAGAGGCTTTGCTCCAGGTCAGGTAGTGGAAAAGTGGCCAAAGTGCTGTTGAGAGAATTTTCATAAGACTCAAAAATTATAATAGCATTCATAAAAAAAGGTGGTCATACTCGATTTGCAGTATCCTTCATAATGATTGTGCGATTGTTTCTTGTCCAAAAAAATAGGCACAATGCTCTTCTCTTCAAGTAGCTTCGTCAAGGTTTTCTTGTCATCATCATGGATGTCATTCACAACGCGCTTGGTGTGCTGCTCATGAATATTGCCGGTCCAACCAATGTGAATTGATTCTCTTTCTTGTGAAACACTCTGGATACCGGAGTACATTGCAGAATGGCCTCGGCGATGAACGAATAGCCATTGTTCCTTTGCGGAGTTGGCCTCAACCGAGATTTCTGTCGTATCCTGTTTACCCCGTGGGGGAGTACCGGGGGGCGATGGAAGAGCCTCGGCGACAACCATAAATTCTTTTTGTTTTCGAATAATATTGAATGGAATTTGATGCGTAACATGAATGATTCTGCCATCGGAATTGATCCCTTTTGCGGACAAGGGCAAAAACTTGGCGACTCTGTCGGGCGTCAGTTTTGTAGTAGCAGCAGCAGAAGATCCTTCAACTGACCCATAAATTTGTTGATTATCGGTGCTCATTTCTTATGATTTTCTTTGCGTGGTAATAATTGAGCCCGAGAAAATGAAGAAGAGAAGAGAGAAGAGATGGAGATCAGGTGTGTCGATCTATTAAAATACTGGGTAACATCAACTTCTTCTGATACACCATCAACAAAGGTCCACTGGTTAAACGAAATAATGGTGATGATGTGTATGTTTTTTTTACGGAATAGTAGCAGCAACAGTCTGATGTGATAGATAGTGCTCATCTGATCTTGGACCCCAATATTATATTCAAACAGTGGTTACACTCTGCTGACACTGCATTTGTGTTTCCCTTTATTCCAGTACTCCACGTGCCAAAAATCATATCGATTAAAAAAAAAACGGTACACATCTCCAAGATTGTGCTTTCTCTAATCGATACCACTCCCTGGCTCGACTCCAAATTTTAGTAATCGATAAATTCTTCCTCCACTTTGGTCCCTACTATCGGCTTATGACCACAAAGTGGTTCGTGAGCCACATGACAATTGATCACTAAAAACTCAAAGTTCTCCGCCCGCTCACACGAAAAAAGTAAAATGAAGTCCACATAAATAATAAATATATGTGTTCGTATTTGATATTGGACTTGGACATCCGAAGCAAAATTCAATCAAAAGAAATATTGAGAATACAATCCTGTGATCATTGAGCTTTCTAAGTATCTCACGGGTTACGATGCACGGGTTCCAATTGGATTGCGTGTGGAACAAGGCAAACAAACCAAGAATGGGCGGATCTGATTGAGCTTACATTGGTCGGTTTACCTTTGACTAAAAAGAGACACTTTGCAGCATTATCGATCGGTAATAACAAGGGACTGTAGGCTGGTCGTAGCGTTACGCGGGAGATGATCTCCTTACTCGACTTGAAATTTTCTTCGCGCATCGTGTTTTGACCCGTGAGTTCAGTTAGACCATCATACCAGGGTCATGCCGACAAACCGTAATACTATGATCGGCATCTAACATAACTTTGGAGCGAGAATTTACCAAGTAATCGATCTAGTTTAAATTGCATAGCCACACCGTGCAAACAATTTGATACTCGTGTGAGCTCATAGTCATTTGATATACAACATTGAGTAAGGTTGAAGAAGGAATATTTGACTGCAAAGGATTCAACATGGCGCAGCGACTGAGATATGCAACAATTGCTTTGCAAACCATTGTGCTCTTCGTTCTACACATAAAAGATATATATTCATGCTACTTCTTTGTTATATCACTTCGAGCATACACGAATGTGGGTGCTAAATTGAGATTATATTGGCTGCTGGGGGTTCGCCATATAGAGATTATTTCTTACACCAACATCTGAGAAAATCAATCAGCGGCATGATCTATAGTTTGGAATTAGATTTCAACTCAGGCGACATTCATCCAGAATGTGGCTCGCCTGAAAAACAAGCCATTGAAGTACAGTGTCCAACTACTATGTCCCATGACAAACCTTTTGTTTTGGGCTTATTACAGTTCAATCTGCAAGGAATATTTCTTTTCGAAACCCTATTTTTTAACATGTTCATACTTGAATTTTTGTTCTTGCAACGCTCATCAAACGGTTCTCCTTGCCATATGATTGATTGATTGTTCTGAGTGAGATTTATAAGTGGGTCGCTGATTTTATGATACTTGTCAATATTGTGAAGAAACGTGACATGACTCGCGGTGATCTGACTTTGACAATTTTCCACAAATTCGTTATACTGAAGCCGGAAAAAGCTGTAATCGCGAAACAAATCTCAGACGGAATGCCAAAGGAGGTACCGACCTTTGCAGACGATGAGCGTGTTCTTTGCTATCATGGTCCAATGCTGTATGAAGCCAAGGTGAGAATCACAGAAACGAGCCGAGTCATACGAAATACGTTACGATCGCGACGGCTGACTTGCAACATTGCCAAACTAGGTATTGAAAAGCGCTAATGTGGACGAAGAGGGAAGACATGGACCGCATTATTTCGTCCATTATAGAAGATGGAAGCAGACGTGAGTTAGCATTTGAAGAACTGTTATGGAGGCATATTCGCGACTAACAGCGTTTTGGATAGCTGGGATGAGTGGGTGCCTGAAGATCGCGTATTGAAGTGGACGGAGACGAATCTGCAGAAACAGACACAGTTGAAAGAGGCACATAACAGAAAGAAGCCAGCACGGTCATCAACTTCAACATCCATTACAACAGAAAAGTCGCATGACGGCGAATCGCGAGGTAGAAAGCGAGCCAGGGACTCGAGTCTTGACAAGGCGAAGGTACGCGGTCACAAATGCATGAGGATTTTGACACGATATGTTAAGAAAGTGTTAACGTATGGATTGCAGGAGGAGGAATTGATGAACAAGGTAGAAGTCAAGTTGGATATTCCGGAGCAGCTCAAAGGTTTCTTGGTGGATGATTGGGAGAATGTTACAAAAACCCAAAAGGTGTGTGCAGTTTAAAGACTATCTCTCCCTTTACCATAATGTTTAGTACTAACCAAACCGTCATCTAGCTCATACCCCTTCCACGAAAACCTAATGTATCGGACATCTTGGAAGACTACTTGGATCATGCTATGAAAGCTAGCAAGCGTAATGGGTATGAACTTTCAATGATACGTGATAGCATCAAGGTGCATTGCCACTAACCGGAATAATCAGAGCGACCGATGAGCTGTTAACTGAAGTGGTTCGTGGTATCAAGCTGTACTTCAACAAAACATTAGAAGATTCCCTTCTTTATCGATCTGAACGAAAGCAACATGCAGATATCATGGCGAAAAATGATTCTGCTTTACCTTCAGACATTTATGGCGTAGAGCACTTCTTGCGATTATTCGGTAAACATCGGCTCTTTCTATGCCTCCAGGCACTCACTCTGATGACTGCATTACTGACTTCTTCGTTCTAAAACTCAGTGCAAATGCCTCGCTTAATTGCTAACAGCAACGTAGATCCTGATTCTGCTCTTATGCTGAGAGACTATCTTCTTGATGTGTTAAGGTACGATATCGCTAATTCTAAATATTACGATGAAAATAATGGATCGCATTGACCATTTTCATATGCAGCTTCATACAACAAGAACAGAACCGACTGTTCACCGTGTAGATTCAACACACATGTACATATTTGACGTTTGGTTTACTGTATTGTGCGTACTGTAATTTTGTTTTCAAAAAGCCTTGTAATAAAGAGTGCTGGAGCGATAGCACGAAAATAATTGAGACTCTCCCTTTCCTGTGGTTAGATGCGTAACTCCTTTGCCGATGCAGGACCTTTGCAAACCCTGCTTTTACCTGCCGCGATGACATCGTTATCGAAAAGGCCAATGGTATTGTAATCAGCGTATGCATACATTTACAGACAGGCGTATTTGTATCATGCACGTCATATCTCTTGACCCGATGCACAGCATACACTGCTTTCATTGCACTTCCCACACTAATTACAGCAGACATGCCATATTTGTATTGCCGTCGCTTGCGATAGGCAGCATATCATGTTTTATTCCATACTAGAACACATGGTGACAACCATATATTGTGGATATGAAGTTAAGATATCCAGACTACAGTAGTATAATATTGAGAAGAAAGAGGCGAATAAAGAATAGGTAAACATAGGTATGGGCAGGTTGGCAGCTCGCACCCGTAATAAAGAAGAATAAAAAAAAAAGGGGGGGGGGGAACTGATGTCAGGAAGTTATAATCGATATAGGCTAACTTATTCCAAATCATCTCTTTCCTGTTTGACTGCAGCAGTTGGTGGGGCATCATGCTCATGGACTTGCGCTTGGATGTGGTCCATAAGCTCAGCATCATGTACGGCTGATTTATCACCGAATACTTGATCCATATCTTCCAAACTTCTTCCCTTGGTTTCAGGAACGAAGAATAATACCCAGAAGAACATTATCACAGTGAATGCAGCAAAGAATACATAAGTTCCAAATCGTAATGAGGCAATCATAGGTGGTGTGATGAGACCTATTATGAAGTTGCACATCCAATTGGCTGATGTGGTTACCGACATAGCCTTTGCACGGATTCGTAATGGGAAAATTTCACTGGGATATACCCATCCTGCAATATAGGCCGTGATGTTAAAGAACAGTTTCCCTCGCAGCCACAAAATATGATATTTTTCTCTTACCAATAGGTCCCCAAGAGTAGGCAAAATTGGCTGTAACATTAATGAGTATACCATGTTACAAAATAAAGATTTGAATTCAAGTCCAGCATTGACTTACCAATGAAGAAGTAGACAAAAGCGACAGCAACCCAACCTGCAGTAGTGTGAGCTTGCCAGTCGTTCTCGAAGAGGCCGACAATGATGGCAATAATAATGTGAGAAATGGCCATGAAGAAAGCACCAACCAGTAGAGCTTTTCGTCGGCCGAACTGGTCGAGGAATAGGACAGCTGGGATAGTGCATACAACGTTTACGACACCAACGATGCCAGTAGCAAGGAGAGGCACGGCTGTACCAGTCAAACCAATAGATTGGAAAATGGTGGGTGCATAGTACTAACGATGGGGCAAATTATGAGTAAGCAATGCTATTCATTTAACATGAGCAGTCGAACAAAACGTACAATGATAGCATTGATTCCAGTAAATTGCTGGAAAAATTGTAGAGCACATCCCAGCCATAATCTCTTGAAGATGCCTTTTCTGAATAAGTCACGGTAGCCACCAAGACCAATCATGAATCGACCCTTTGCACCATTGTTGATATGCTGAGGGTACTTTTCTCTTTCGATTTGACGATCAAATTCAACTGTAGCCTTGATTTCTCTCCACTCTTCTTCAACGATCGGATTATCAGGAGGCAAACGTCGAAGGCGACTGAGTACCCTTAAAGCATCTTCCTCTCTGTTTTGCGACATCAACCATCTTGGCGAGAATGGGAAGAAGAGGATGCCCACACCGAGGATCAATCCAATGATGAGCTGTAAAGCGAGAGGAAGTCTCCATTGGACATCGCTGTCAATCGTACTTGTACCATAGTCAATCCAGAAGGAGATCAAGATACCAACTGAACAGAAAGAGTTAGACGATGAGCAACATCGCTGGGATAATTTAGGTAAGGCATAAGCAACGTACCAGTGATAGCAAATTGTTGTAGGGCAACGAGAGAACCACGGATTTCAGGAGGGCTGATCTCGCTTTGGTACAGTGGGCTAAAGCAGGTAAGGTCAAAGTTAGTAAGGGGTCTGGGCGAAAAGGAAGCCACATGTTTCAAAACATGGAATTTGTGGGGTAAAAAACGCCAAACGTAGTTGGGGACAAAATGGTGGACTTACACGACCATACTCAAGATACCGATAGACAAGCCACATACGAAACGACCACCGAACAAAAAGCTGATGTTTTGAGCTCCAGCTTGCTGTGGGAACAATAAATGCATAATGTTTCATAAATGAGGAAGTTGTCCAAGTCGATCAATTTTATGTGTTCGAGACATACCAAAGAAGCGCCCAATAAGAAGATGACGGTTCCAAGAACTATAGTAAATTTTCGGCCAATCTTGTCTGCAAAGTACCCGGCAAACCAAGCGCCTGCCCAACATCCCAATTCTAAGATGGCCACGACAAAGCCTTTCTCAGTAGGATTCAATGGGAACGTCGCCATAAAGTGCTTTTAAAAAAAGAAATTGATTGAATATCGGGATCGAACATTTTACGAAAGGAATTGATATCAGATAGCATCACTTACAGGCATAACCAACACTCCAGAGATTACTCCTTGATCATCTGTATATCGACATATGCGATGCCAGGATAAGCATGCATGTATACCAGCTCACATAAATGCACAAGTTATAACTTACATCCGAACAGGAGACCTCCGAGCGATGCAAAGACTGCAGTAGCGAACACGAAAGGATTGGCTAGGAGACCTTTCAGTCCCCCAGACCCTTCCATTTCTTCAACAGTAGGCTTGTGGTGATCAATGTGAGATGTTTCTGCTCTATCGTCGAGCTTGCTGCCCTCTGTCACAGTAGTATGTTGAACGGTGTGCTTTTCATCACCCACAGAATTAGAGCGTTCATCACCCATAGAATTAGAGCGTTCCGCTTCTGTATCCATGGTAAATGTTATTTTGAGACTGAATCAGATGGATGTTATTATTCTTTTCAAGTCAGGTTTTTATTACGAGCCAAATTGATCTTTATATACTGATGGCATTGTCTCATCATCAGGCAATCCAAAGCTCCCCACAGCTGCCAAATCAAGTAATTGCAAGACATAAGCGGCTCACATGTTCAATGGCACACCACTTGGGTTATATTTTGCATTGCGATGCGGATACTTGCCATTTTTCACTCATCCTAAGACAATCCCCATAACGCCATCCTTGTTCTGTTCCTGTGCAGGATGGTCTAATAATGATGTCCTTTGAAAACGCATTGATCGTCTCTACGGTCAAGAACATGACGTCAAGTTTGCACACATTTGTTTATGAGCTCGCCGATAAATAAAGGCCCTTTAGCTACCAAAAAAATACCTGTCATCACCAAAGTTGGTAGGGTCGAAATTTGGGTATGAGAAAATCTTCATTTGACGGATAATTGGATCGGCTAGAGTGGAAATACCTGTGTGAAGTGACTGAGACTTTAATGCCTGATCTCAAGTACCAGGCCGATACAAAGTTGTGGCCACACTGATATAGAAAGTCGCTTTCATCATTCATTTCAATTTATTTTTATTCCCAGTATGACACTTTCTTCATGCACGGTTTGAAATATTCTGTCCTGTGACCATCCCAAAGTGCAGGGGAGGCAAAACGCCTGATTTTTGGTCAAACCAGAGAAGCTGTCAAACCGGCAATTTTCCAACCGTCCGTGACTGTCTTTTACGACACAACATTGCTCGTTGGGTCCTCTCAACTTTTGTACCTGAGCTTCCTAACATGTTCTCTGCCATTCGAACTACCTCACAACTCACAAGCGCTTGCTTGGCCAGGAATCTTAGAATTACCAATGCTACAACACGATCATTCCACTGTTTACCTCCGAGATTCCAAGTCGCACAACCAGGAGCTGCTGCTGCTGCTGGCTCCAAAGAAAGTGCAACCAACAGTTCGTATAAATTACTTGATTCAACTTATCATGATCCCTCCAAAAAGACTCATCATAACCCGCCCATTTACAAACAGAGGCTGAACGTACTATGAAGCGTTTCTGGAAAAAGGCTTCGATTAAATTGGATGATGAAAAGTACGTCGTACAATTGGACGGTCGCAACCTTCGAACGCCTTCCAAGAACAAAATTATGTTGTCTGCTGATCGTAAGCAATTGGCCCAACTGCTTGCCGCAGAATGGGATGGTCAACTCTCGAACTTGAAGCCACACTCACTACCTTTGGTAAGATCCAGTACATGTATCATTCTGAGCATGGAGCAAACGGTTAATCATTCTGCAACCCTGTAGACATCTCTGTTGTCTCGAGCCATTGACGGTCTTGACATTGGAGCTGCAGAAGATCCCTCAATTCGCCCACAGGTCATTGATAAGTTGATGTCCTACCTTGAAACAGATACTATATGCTTCCACGAAGATTTCCCTGAAATATTGGTCCAATTGCAAGCCCAACATTGGAAGCCAATTCTTCAATGGATTGAAAAGCAATACGATGTGGAGTTAAAAGTCACTGACGGTATCTTCCAAGTGAACCAGCCGCAAGAGACAAAGGATACTTTGAGAAAGTCAGTTACTGATATGGACCCGTTGGAGCTCGCCGCATTAGAAAGAGCCGTCATCAGCAGCAAAAGTTTTTTGATCGGATTGGCACTTGTCAAGAGAGGTATCACCGTCGAGCAAGCAGCACAGGCTGCCCATGTTGAAGTCAATTCCCAAATTGATCGTTGGGGAGAAGTTGAAGACAGTAAGTTTTATTTCTTAAAATGAAATGTTGGGCTATATGTATATTTCATCGCCATGTCTCTTCTCTTTTTACTAATGGCTCTCTCGCTTTCCTTAGGCCACGATGTTGAGAAAGAATACATCCGTCAAGCATTGGGATCTGTTGCCTGTGTAGTTATGCACAACCCAAAGCCTTGAAATTCATCAAACATGTAATGTAAAAAAGAAGAAAATTATATACACATATAGAGAATTCATCATCATATATAAGAAACTTTCAGTTATGAACTTGAGCCTGATGTTGACGGCAAATGTATGATATGATATCAGACATGGAAATAACTCCATCAAGAGTGTTTTCGGGGCTGACTATCCATGCACGATGAGCTCTTTGGGTCAACAACGACTGCATCAAGTCGTTTAGTGTTATATCCTTGGGCACGGTTAAAGATTTCGACTTGCCCAGTTCCTAATCAAATGGTTACAATTTGTTCTGATCATGGTCAAGACTGCCAATACTGTACCTCTAAAAACTTAAGACAAGGAAGTGCCAAGTTATTTGGCTTGGTTAGATCAGCCGAGGGCAAATCTTCAATTGACAAGTCCGAGATAATCTTGTTGTTTCTAGGTGTACAAAGAGATGATATAAATATCGAATCACCCACAGATCATGTTTACATAAAACATACTCATCCACGATGGGAACACCAGCAACTTTGAGGTTTCCCATCTTTTTGTAGACGTTCACAGCAAGCTCATCGGGAGACGCTGTAACAACCGAAGCCGACGGTGGAAGAACTTGCAACTCCCCAATTGATTTTTTAACATCTATACCCAAAGGTTGCAGAGACTCAGGGTGCTGGTACACATAGCGGAGAATGTCCGTTTGGGTAAGCAGCCAAGGCGGAGAAACGTCCATATTGTCGACGACAAGAGAACGGTGGATGCCAGACGCGAAAGCTTGCAAAGTCTGTACATTTACATATGTATATCTTAAATTTACCATTTTGAAAAGTAGCAGTAGAGTTATTCAACTACACTCACGTCAATAAGGTCGTCGGTATCGTAAGACTTGAAGACACGATAACTCTCCATATCTCCGTCTAAACCCAGTACGTTCTCAAGCGGTTCTGCCAATTTGGCGAACTCCTCTTGGTCAAAGGAGGCCGTTTCGGAACCCTTGACTAAGTGAATCAGAATATCAAATAAATTGACAATGCTAGTGATTTGGGTACTACTGTGGGAGTACATTGGTAGCGACGTAATGCCATTTCTAGACATGACTTCAAGCGCGTCGCGGATGGATATAGTTGGTTGAACGACAATTAAAGATTTCTTTACGCCAGACAATCCTAGTTCTTTGGCTGTTGTAGTTGTTATTGATTTAGACATGGTTGCATAAAGAAGGCAAGAAACAAGCCAACGACAGGTTTTTTAATTTGGGGGGGGGGGAGAAAATGGGCCCATAAATTAACGAATATTGTTATTCCTCATCCTGCAACTCTTGGTCAGCAAGCTGCTTGGCTATCTTTAGAGCTTCAGCTTCTTGCTTTTCTGTTTCGCGTCGCTTCTCTTCTAACTTTGTCTTCTTTTCATCTTTCACCGAAACCGTGGTATCTAATGCCGATGCGTTTGGTCTAGAGGGTATATCGTCGTCATCATCATCTCCTATAGCAAATGACGGTTCTTCAACCACTTGAGGTTCAACAGTAGCCGGCTCAGCATCTTCATCCAATTGCTGTTCGGGAGCTTCAAGATATTTCTTTTCGTATTGCGATATAACCTCCGTCAGCTTATCATTAACGTTTAATAATTTGTCTGCATAGTCAAAGGAAAGTGAGTAGAACTGCTCCAAAACAAGGTCAAACTCTTCGATTGGGAACATATTTACCTAATAGACCTTCATCTGTAATTCTTGGTACAAAGGACATGATCAGTCGTTGAGATGTTTCACACTGTAAGTGAAGTCGCTGGAAGAATATGAAAAAAAAAAAAAAAATCAGCTTCCAGTTACAAAAATTGAATGGGGGTAAAATAACTTACATTAAGTGTTTCGTTGACATCAGATCTTTCGTCAGTTGGTTCAGTTGAAGTGGCATTCAACATTTCCGCTAATAAAGATTGATGATCAGAAGCTATTTCAATCTCTTTGTTCAAGGACTCTTCTTCTTTCCGCTTGGCCTCCAGCTTTTCTCGCAGCTCGTCTTCAGGAGACGGACCAGGCTTAACTTCCGCTGGGACTGGCACTCTGGAGTTGGCACCCCGGGTCACAGCAGCAAGACGCTCTTGCAGAGACAATCGTACAGTTGCCTGTGCTTTTGTTTTCGATACAACTCTTTCCACATCCTTGTGTGGAGCTACCTTCGTATCTGCTGGAGTACTTCCGTCTTCGCCATCCGTTGCGTCTGCAAAATTACGGCGGGTATTGTGGCTGCATTGTGTCAAGATATCACTTTGCAATTGGGTCAACTCTTGGTTCGCCTGCTGTGAAAGCGCAAGCCAATTTTATGAGTTAATGGCCGACTTTACGTCGATGTAACCATGACAAGCGCGCGCTTACCGAAACATCTATGTCCAAAAATGCGAGAGTGTGATTTCGTTTCATGGCCTCTGCCAAGCTGGCGTAGCCCTCTATAGTAATGAGAGGGTTGTTGCGTAAGTCAAGCCTCATTAGGGACTTGACATATGGTAAAGATTTAGAAATCTCTATAGCGTCTATATAGCAGATGGCTTGTTAATTTCTTCCATTGGATCAATTACATTTGTGCTGAAAAAACGAACCTTCTGTTTTCATGGATGTTCCCTTTAGATCGATGTCTCGTAGGGAAGGGTGGTGCTGCAATCCCAGTGACAAAGAAACAAACTATACAGATGCAAGTTAGGTGGGTGGCCACGATAACGTCGATTGCAACAGGAAACTTACCCCATCTCGAACTGGTACGCCAAGATCGTTGTTACTGATATTCAGTTTTTCCAATGCTTGATTGTATTTCTGGTAAAAAAGGATGATAGTGAGATCGAATGGACCTGAACTGTTATTCTCATCAGTAGCTTGACTTACCAAAGCATCACCAAGGTATACAACACTTCTTGCATCGATTTTGCAACCGTTCAGACCTAACTCTTTCAAACTCTGATTTCGCTTCAATGCCTGTGCTACAAACTGTATTCCTTGTCGCAAGTCGTTACCATCCAAAGCTAAGCGTTCCAAGCCATGCTGTATCGATGAGGTTGACGAAATACTTTCAGTGGAGCCAGCATAAAAGCCAAGGCTAACATAATCACGCAGCATGACCCCTATCCAGGAAGCTCCCTGATGGTTGATACGGTTATTTCGAAGAGACAGCGTTTTGAGGGAAGCAGTATTTTTGACGCCGACAGCTAAAGCTTCTAACAAAGAAGGACGGAACAAACAGGCGTCCATAATGAGGGTATCGATTCCTGCGCTGCTTTGCATTGACTTTTTGGAAATAAGACCTTGCGATATCATCTGAACAGACTTTTTATCAAAGTTATTGAGGGACAAGTTCAGCACCTGCAAGGATATTGACTGGAAAATGGACTGAGTTAGTAGCCTGTATCAAAACTCTTTACATCACGCTGTGTACACATAATATACCTCTCGCATATAGATGGCAATGTACTTGAATCCGTTCGCTTTCACTTTCTTGTTATTTGCAATATTGAGATACTTCACGCTGTCGCTTGTCAGCAAACCATTTAGCATAAGCTTAATTGTCTGTACACATCAAGAGAAATTTGATTACTACACAGACTGCCAGAAAGACGCAGGGCTGGTAATTTTTATGTGATATTATCATCACCATCATACCTCATCTTCCAAACCACAATTTTGCATTATCAGCCTCTGAAGATTATGCTCCAACGTCAAGATATCGCTGATGGGTTCTGCGGCCTCCCGATCAATCAGATAGTTGGAAAGATCCAGAGATGTCAAGTGAGACATATGGGCTTGCTCCTACGCAGATTCCATTTTAATTATCAGACAATTCAATGTTTGTTTACATCCGTCAACGCTTACCTGTAACTGGCGGACAAGAGGCTGAAACATGTGCTCATCCTTGTTACGACATGCCGTTTCATAAAATATCAGAAGATCGGTTGGTGAACAAGGTTGACCGGACGACAATGACGATACTAGACTATCGGTCCGCTTAGGAACCGGAGTTTCCTCTTCATTGGATGTAACTTCCTCGAAGGTTGTCTCGGTAAATGATTCAGTATTAGAGGTGATGTCCGTGAAATTATCGGCCGTTTCATCAATATGTTTGGAGTCGACCTCGGTTGAAACTTCCAAAGTGGCAGGATTCGCTTCCAAAGTGGCAGGAGCAACTTGATCGTCGGCGGCACCAACTTTTAGCTCGTTTGTTTCCTCAGGTTTTGGAGGATCATCAATATACTGGCGGTTATCATATGGGCGGTATTCTGTAGTCAGCTGTTGAATGGAAAACCGAACTCGTTTGAGGTCTTCTGGGTCAAGCTCAAGGTTGCTATCTTCAAAGTTTTCAGAATTGATCGAGCTAAGAGATGTAACAGAAGAGTTTTCCAAATTCATCATAGAACCCTGGGCATTGGCGGTGCGATTACTGGCGGCATTGCTGATGAATTTGCGAAAACTTGATAGTCCACCCACTAAACCTGTCTGTGGCCTACTGTCGGAAGTCTTGCCATCTTGAAGTTGGTCTGTGCCATTGCGCTTCTGCGAATCGCTCACATTGCCGTTGGTATTTGGGTTGCCAGAAAGCTTAGAGTTGAGGGTTGATATCCAGGATGTCGATGCTTGTTGTTCTCTTTGAAGAATCCGGGACCGCTGTTTGAGGATGCCTTTAGCAGGCTTGAAATTAGGATTATAGTCATAGGGTGGTTCCATGCGAGTGTGGTTCCCCGGCAAGATAAAGTCGTCTATTGTAGTGAAATGCCCAGCGGAGGTTTGACCTTCCACCTGGGACATTGGGGAAAAGTGTGCAATAAGCGAGATAAAGAGGAGCTGAGTGAAGAACTGTGACAGTAAACGGTCAGACGTGCCTCAGCCTTGCCTTGTTTCATGGCACACTTTTATTTTTATTTTTCCTTTTCCCTGCTTGGCTGGTGGTGTTTGAATTGCACAGTCGGTCCTTCTTTTTGCCCTCCACACAAGAACTCTATTACCACCTCTTTATTTTAAAAATTCACCAATCTCTGCCGCTACTATTGCTTGGTTGATTATAGTCGCACAAAGCTTGAATTTGACCTGCACCCGCCTTACTATTTAGGATTTTCCACGTGAACCGGGCTCTAATCTCGTCCACAACCTCAACGCTCATGTTGTTCCTACCCAGCGTTCTCGGACTGCGAATTCGCAAATTGCAGTACATCTGGCTGGCCAGCAAGAGCAGCTGGCTCTGGCCAATCCAAACATAGCTTGAATTTGCTTCTCGTTGAACCTATCGTCGTTCAGTGGTATCTACTCTCTTTTGCTTCTTATCAAGAGCGCGTAAGTGCTTGGAAGGCAGTTGCTCCAGCAACGGCATGACATGGCCTAAAAAAAATGCAGTAAGCTTTAGGTTACGCTACGTTACGTTTTATCAACCAAAAAAAAACACTGCGGTTCCTATTTATAAACTTTTGCAGAACTGTTGTGTAAAAGCTGTCGATACTATTAATATTGGTAACTCAATTGAACGCCAATTGCAGCCTTGGCAGTCTCACTACCACTGCATCTGCCAATTCCAATATCAGTGTTTGATAGGCACACAATGTCCGCAATTGGTGGCTTCAGAACGTTCTCTGTAATGCATGCTAAAAGTTGACTGAAATATCCAAACAATTTGCATAATGTTTGAACAGTGACAATGGCTTTGCATGATTACACCGCGCTTTTTACCGTTGGTTGAAATTGGAAACAGCTTTAAGGAGTGACCATATGGACCCCGACGTGAACACATCCATCACAAAACGGGCAGTTAAATGTGTTTTCGGCGCATTGCCAAAGTAAGCAGCAGGATATACCTAAGCGATCGTAGTTGAGACCATACCGAAATAGAGGTGTCAACGTTTACAGATTTTCGTTTGTCAGGGTCGAATGCTAATCGATGATCATTGCAAAGTGCTATATCTTGCCTAGCATTGCTTTCGATAATTTTGTCTGCCACATTATGGCCAAATAGTGGGGGTGAACGAAAAGTAAAGCTTTGCAACCAGAAAAATAGAGAACTCATCATGTATATGCACAATACACATTGCCACCACAACCAACCTTCTAACTTGCGTGTGTCCAATTAAGGAGGGCATCAATGATGCAAAGCTTAATTTCCCAATGCACTGCAGTTATCGGAAGGATCTTACAAAAAGTCTATTACAATGATGTTATTTTACATCAACTCCACCTCATACAACACGCTATTATTAACAACTTGACATTCGCCTGCCCTGGACCTACAAAAAAGGGTGTTGTGTATTTTGCGCGGAAGTTCAGGCACGTCAGATTCAGTTTATGGCTTTGACGATCACTGCAGAGTGTCCCTTTAGGAAACCCCTCCCTTGCTCTTATGATCCTTTGTACTGCTCAAAAGCCTTCCACGAAACTCCTGTTGTAGCTTTAGTGATGAGGAATATTTGGATCTAGTTGAATACGGTATCTATAGCAAATCATAATTTTGGTAATATTGTATTCTTTCTTTCCTTTGCCACACTCATTCATCTATTCTGTATTTCTACTTTTCATCCAACCAAAAAGAACGCATCGTTACGGATCGCATATTGTCATTCTGATACATCATGTTTACCAATGTCCGCACAATATGGGCTATCATCTTCTTGAAGTTATTCACGTTGGCCACAGCAACTCTTAGTCCTTGTATTGCATATAACGACAACATCATGTACTTTATTTATCCAAATTCCATAATAACATTTGATACATCTAGTAACAAAGCATCCACCCAAACCCTTTCCGCTGGACCATCCGGCGACAACGTGTGTGCTCAGCAGCCTGGGACGGATTCGGTGGTGATAGGAAAGGTTTCATCTGTTACAGATGGACAAGGTCAAAACCTAATGTTGAGTAAGTACGTACGTATATGCATAGATAGAACCATCAGCAACAACTCCTCTGATTTTCATTTTAGATCCAAACATGCCTTCTGGACAGACGCTGGCCATACTTTCACTTAGAAGTTTAACGGCATCATATGTTCCCTACACACAAACAGGCGATGCTCCATTGTTGACATGGAGCTTAGCCACACCATCTGCTACCTTTCTGAACTCCACTTGCCTGTTTTCCATAACACCGTTCAACAGTACATTTGGAGCTTTTCTTTATACGTTCAGCTCCCCAACCCTAAATCAGGGAGCTACGGTAGCATCGTACATTGTGAATACCGATGGCATTGATATGACAAGCTTAGCGCATGCTGGTATTGCGGTTGTAAATGGTAATGTGTATATTGCTGGAGGGTATGCAAGTAATGCGATATATGGCTTAAACGGCCTGTCTTTGCAAAAGATAACTATATCGGGCATGCTACCAACTGGCGCCATTTCAGCAGCAGGTTATACGGATGCTATGACAAACAAACAATTGGTGGCAATGATCAGCGCATCGGATCCCTCTATATGGATGTTTGATCCCTTCAGCAACATTCTGCAAAATTCAGCGACTGGGCCGCAAAATTTTAGTGAGCTAATACTGGGATCGACAGGACAGCAATTGCTCGCTTTTGACCCTAATTGGGGTCAGATGCAGAAGTTCTTTCCAAACAATGGTTCCTGGATTATATTGAACGCGACGGTTCCTTCTATCTCTCCTCCATCTTCTTCTTCACTTCCCACAGAACCTTGTACGCCGTTGGCACCGATGACGCAATCAGATGAAGCAATAGGAGATCCACACGCTGCAGCTAAAATAGGAGGTGCCGTTGCGGGTGGGGTTGTAGCTCTTGTGTTTCTCTCTTCTATGGTATGGTTATGTCATAGGCGAAGACGACGTGCTATCCGACCTAGTTCCAGCGATCACCCTCAACTAGACACAAGGGTCCCTACCAGCGAAACCATCGTATCCACCATGCCACCAGAGTCTAAGCCTGAAGTCAAGCGCTACAACTTCAATGCAAAAATACCAAGCTTCCGAATGCTCAATACCAGTGCCATTGCTGTATTATACCCTACTTCAGCCAAACATGCTAGTAATAATATATCTGCTAATCCCACAGCACCTGAAGGCACAATTATGTTTACCCGCTACGAACTTATACAGTCCGTCAGACTGAACTCTTTGGCGGACGGCACCGCTTTCCGTGTGGCTCGCGATGTCAAACGATTTGGCGATCTAGTCATACTGAAATTCATGATCGATCAAAATGATTTTGATAAAGACTTATCAACAACTCGTTATCTAAAATCAAGTTACGTAACGACTGCTATTGACAGCTTTGAATTGCCGAGCTCCATAACCCAGCATCGATATATATCCATTTGGCAATACCGACCGAGCCTGGCGTCTTTGATGAATGATGGTCGGCTTGAGCGCAATGATCATGCGCTATTACGGAAAAGTGCTCGTTCCCTATGTGAAGCGGTTCAGTGGATCCACAGCAAAGGGATTGTGCACTTACAACTTCAGCCTATATCTATTGTCCATGAGCGCAACAACCCATCACACTGGCTGATTACGGACTTCCAGCACGCTTGTGCCTTGACAGTTGCAGGAAATGATGTGGTGGAGCCGATAGATTGGTCGCTTACACTCAATGCGTACAGCGCACCGAACATGTTTAAAAATGGTAAGCACGTTCCACCTTTTATAGCAAGAATCTTTCCAGTATATAACCAGTGTTCCCTTTCATTGGTTATTATCTAGAGGGAAGATTGGAGATTCCTGCCACGGCTGATCTAGATATTTGGAGTTTGTGGTGTATTCTGGTCGAAATGGCGACAGGGGTAGCTCCATTTCATAATACCATGGCTGCCAAAAGGCAACAACTTGCAGTATGTCCGGATGATCCAGCAGTTCGGCGGCTTGTAAAAACTGTGTTGGACCTTATACCAACTCTTGCATCTGTCCATAGAAGACATCAAAATGTACTATAATCTCTGTATCCTGTCACACGTGCCATCATCCGCATTATGGGTGAATAAGCTATAGATGGAATAAATTTGATAACAGAATGTTGTAGTGTGCATAGGAAGGATAGTCCATACGCATATCTCGTTTCACAAAAGGATCGCTTCTCAGACTCACTTCACTAGTGTACTGCCTATGGTATGCTGCTGTCAGCACTGAATTTTTAAAAATTTAAACACATCCGAAATTTTGCTGCTCCGCAAACCCCACCAAGGATTGACCAGAGACATTCCGTATGAATTTAAGACAGTTCACGAAATGGACGGGCAAACGGTCGCCTCCACTATTATTTGCGCTTAAAGTTATATGGCTCTTGTCAATTTTTACTGGTGAATACCTTGGATTTTGGAAAGCATCTCATGATTGCGCTCCTTGGCCCAAGTCTCCTAGCTGGAACATCCGATCATCAGCATCTCGTCAAGAATTAAGCCATAATGACCATAGACAGGTAGAATTTTAGGTATCTGTTGATGATATTATATTTAAAAAGCTGTTGCTAAAGTTTTACATGATAGATCGATAGTACAGCACGGCCCTACAATATCATGATCATTGGTGATCCGCAACTGACGGACAAGTATTCGTACGGAAGGAAAGGTGTCATTCAATGGATCACTGAATTCTATAGTGATCAGTATATGCGAAGGAATTGGAAAAAGCTCAACCGAAAGCTGCGACCTGACGCTGTGGTCTTTCTTGGTGATTTGATGGATGGAGGTCGGGAATGGCCCGATGATCGGTGAGTTGTCCGACGCAATGAGAGTAAGGGTTACTACCCTATATCTAATTCGAGTACGCAGTGAATGGAAGGAAGAAGTCAACCGATTCAAAGCATTGTTCAAACCATTAGACAGCAGTACCAAGGTTCTTTACATGGCTGGTAATCATGACGTTGGATTTGGAGACGGTATCAGAGCAGATATTGTCAACCGTTTCAAAGGCGAATTCGGAGATACTTCATACGAACTCTTTCTGGATAGCCATAGCATTGTCGTGATTGATTCGGTGTCAATGAGTTCGTCGGATCCTAATATTCATCAGCAACCACGAGATTTCGTAAGAGAGATTCGGCCATCTGATAAACCGAGAATTTTGTTCACGCATGTGCCGCTTTACCGTGAGCCCAGCCCCATAAGTGGAGCCTATAGATCTGAGCCTCCAGAGGATTTATGTGGGCCACTACGACAAAGCAAGAAGCAGATCAGACAAGGTGCAGGATACCAGTACCAGAACTTAATGACCAAGGAGCTCTCTGATTATATACTTACCCAGACGCAAGCTGACTTTGTCTTCTCTGGCGATGACCATGACTACTGTGAAGTGATTCACAAAGTTGGAAATCGGCAGGTTCCGGAAATATCTGTCAATACATTCAGTATGGCTCAAGGTGTTCGCTATCCAGGCGTGGTCCTCCTCAGTCTCTCGGCGGCTGAAGACTCTAAAACCGAATCCTACGCAAACAAGCTCTGCTTGCTTCCTGATCAAATATCCATATTTATTCGATACGCCATCCTCTTTGGTCTATCTGTACTTGTTCTGTTTTGCAACAACTTGCTGGAAATCTATGGTCTTTTGAAATCAGGTAGTACATCACCAACCATACCGTCTTATCGCCAAGATGTAAATAAGGACGACCAGAGGAAGAATAAATATCTTTCTCAAAATCGGATCCATCTTGGCAAATGCTTAGATGCCTTCAAGAGGACGGCAAATAACATTCGACAAGTCGCTATACCCAGCATTTTGTTTTATTTATTTTGTGCCTTAGTGTTGTAAATTTATTGCTCTAGTCCGTAGAAACCCCCTCCAACTTGTATATTCTCGCGTAAAAGTAGCTAGCTATGCATTGCAGTGAAATATATTTCATTTTATAGGTTAATCTGTTTGCGCAGGGGAAAAAATGGACGAGAAGAAAAAGAAATTATTTTGTGCGGTATGAGGGGAAGGAGACCAAAAAAAAAAAAAAAACGTTACATTGGAGGATCAATATTGTCAATATACATGGCTATGAAACAGATGAGAAGTATCTGTGCAATTGAAAAGCAGTTCTTGTGGTGAATGATAATGCAATGATGAACACAAAATTGTCTGCCTAAATTCATCTGTGGGCATGTTTGGGTTGGTTGGTGAGGTGGGAGAGTTTTGCAGTTTTACTTTGGAATTGCTTGCTTGGCGGCTTCTACTTGATTTGCAATATCAATCAGGTGATCGTATTCCCATGATCGTTCACACATGGATTTGAATACGCCAACACCAGAGTGCCCATGTAAAAGGTTATATGGCGTATCGTATTCTACAACCTTGCCTTCGTCGATCACGAGTACCTAGAAGAGATAGGAGTTAGCCCAATGCTGAATAATACAGTAGGCAAATGGTGAGAAAAACATACCTTGTCATAGTCAATGATGGTACGTAAGCGATGGGCAATGCAAAGCAGAGTCTAAAATAAGCGAAAAAGAATGTTAAAGAAAAGGACATGGCACTGTGCGCTTGGCTTGAAAGCGAGCGAACAAACAAAAAAAAAGGCTTACTGAATCTGCAAATTCTTCTCTAATTGTGGTTTGTATCTTTTTGTCGGTGTCAAAGTCAACACTGGATGTTGCTTCGTCCATGACAATCAAACGTGTGCTATTGCGCAATAGAGCGCGAGCCATACATAAGAGTTGTCGTTGTCCTTGTGAGAAGTTCGTGCCACCTTCACTGATTTGGGTATCCAGACTGGTGATAATGCTAAGATTGTCCTCCTCGTCCATATCCAGGAGGAAAGAGTGGCTGGTTACGAGATGAACTCTACGTAATGCTTGCCATATCTCACTGTCTGAGAATTCATCAAATGGGTCGAGATTCACCCGTATCTTTGAAAAGGAAATGAACGCAAACAACAAAAATGAGCATGGGGCCATTGCATAAAAGCCATACCAGGTATGTACTTACAGAGCCGGAAAATAAAATGGCGTCCTGAGGTATGATGGTCAATTTTGACCGAAGGTCATCTACACCAATCTGGAAATAAGATGTGTCAGCACTGGAGGAGCAGAGAGAAAGGCCCAAAGGATAAGGCGTCTTACAGATTGAATGTCGATACCATCAATCACGATGGATCCCTTCAGTGGCTCAACAAATCGTAGGAAACTCAGAGTAAGCGTTGTCTTTCCTGATCCAGTACGGCCGACGATGCCAACCTTTTCTCGGGGCTGTACATCAAAGGATATTCCGCGAAGTACCGGATCATCATCCGGGGAGTAACTGACTTCCAAATCTCGTACCGAGATGGCTGCTTCGTATGGCCACTACAATGGAAAACAAACCAAGTCAGCTACCTTGTGTATTCCTCAAGAGAACTACAATAGACCTACTTACGTTCATAGGAGGTCGACTGTCTTCAATGATACCTGGGGGCTCTTGAGGCATCTCAAGGTATTCTTGAACACGTTCCACCGAGTTCAAATGCATTTCCACCGTTGTATACTGAACAAATAAACAATCAATAAAAAGTTAATCTCAATCATGGCTTTCTTTCTATGTGTTGGTACCTGTCTCACAAGCCAATAAATATGTTCCAGGAAAGTAGAAGAGAAACTCAAGGAAAGACCAGCAAGACCAGCGTCAATGGTATTCAGATTGCGAAGCAGGAATACACCAGCGAGGAACGAGACAAGAGAACCTGACATTTCCACTCGTACAAAAAGCCAGCGGTTGGTTGTCCACAATGTATAATAGGATCTCATGTTTTCGTCCAGGCGGTTGAGCATTTCGGACATGAAAGGCTTCTCTTGACCATAGGCTCGGATGGTGGTAACGCCTACCAGAGTCTCTGAAAATTGACTGAAGATCGGGGACCGAGTGACGGAATTGATGCGCTTCAATTCTCTCGAAGCCCGAACATAGTACGTTCCGATAAAGATGTAAATGATTCCTAAAAGGTGTGTGTAACAAAGTCAATATAACCGATCACAGGAGCACAGCTAGTCGGCTATTTATTCCCTAGGCTGCTGTGAAGGTCCGTCCGTTCCCCCTTTTTTACAATAGAAAAAATATATCTTACCTATAACCACACTGGCAAATAGGAATTCGGGAGTGATCGCACTAATAACCGCCACCACCGCGGTAATGCCAAGTAAAGTTTGCAACAACAAGGTCGCGTGCCAACTCAAACTGTGATCGATTGTCTCCATGTCTTTGGAAAATCGGTTTAGGATTCGTCCCACCGGAGTAGTATCTGTTGCAGGGTGAACGGTAAGTCTTTCTTTCTTTTTCTTTTTCCATATTTCATGGTCACTTCATTCACTATACAACTTACCAAAGAACCGCATAGGTGCATGACACACTGATATCAGTAGCTTGTGGAAAATTAATCGAGAGGCTCGCAAAGAACCGTAGTACTGGATGAGGGATCGAAGCAAACTGATGATAATGGCACCAAAACAAATCCAAACGTAAATAGAGATGTAATAATTGACGGATACAGGCTCATTGGAGCACTCCTTGTCGAAAAGTTGACCATAAAGTACCACGGTTGAAGCTCTCTTGGTGGCGGCCCCAGTCAGCTGCGGAAGGACCACTTGTCCTATGGACGCTACAGAGGCGGTGACGTTCGTGCATGAGTGTTTATTATCGTACGCTGCTGACCAAACCTTGAGCCAATAGTTCTCGGCAATATTGAAGAGACGCGATATAACATAAAAACATATCAACGTTCCCCAAAAGAGAAGGCCACCACACGCCAAGAGGTAGGTTGCGTAAATCTTGACTTTGACTTTGCCAATTTGCCTAACTTCTTCCTCAATTAGCTTTTTAGGAACTGCGCGCAGCACGTCACTTCCTGCGTAGCTTTTAGCGCTGTCTTGGTCGTTAAATCCGGCTTCATCATCATTCTTGACGAATTCGGTGATATGATCTGGTATATCATCGTCCCCAAAGATTTGGGCTAGTTCACCGTTGTTACGAAGGTCTTCAACGTTACCATGGCGGATCACTTGCCCGCGGTTCATCTGTACAAGATACGACGCACCACCAAGACAAAGTCGAACGTGATGAGAGACTAAAATGATCGTGCGATCATGCATCAAGTCGCCAAGTAAGCACTTTTCGTAAAGATGACTGGCAGTGTTGGCATCGACAGCGGAAAGACAATCATCCAGAAGAACCGTTTTGGCACGAGAGTAAACAGCACGAGCCAAAGAGACTCGTTGTTTCTGTCCTCCAGAAAGATTGATGCCTTTTTCACCAATCTCCGTAAGGTCACCATCTTCCAAAATGTCGAGATCCTTGACCAGTGCACACTGATAAAGCACTTTGTTGTATCGCAATTCATCAAATGGTTGTCCAAACACAATGTTGTCACGAATCGATGCATGTTGAATCCAAGGTTGCTGAGCGGCATAGGCCACCTTGTACATGTATAAACTAGAATCGACCGAGTCCAAAGCAAATTTGTCTGTGGTCATAATCTTGTTCCAATCAAATTTGGATGGCAACCAGGCGCGACCAGTAACGGCATCCATTTCACCCAACAAGGCGTTCAACAAGCTACTCTTGCCACTTCCAGTAGACCCGAAAATGATGGTCAGCTTTCCCGATGGAAAAGTCATGGTAGGCAAATCAAGTACGAAACTGTTCGTGCCATGGTAGGTTATTGCTGTCAATGTGCTGGATGATGACGAGTAGGAAGTAGCGTCCTCACGGTTTCGATTGACAGGAAGCAATGGGTCATTCTCTGTAGGCTCTTTGTCACCTTTCACAACAGCGTCGATGGTTTTGGTAAGACCATCGTCATGATTTGACTTGCTGTTATCTTTGAGATGGCTATGCCACTGGAATGTTCCCTCGTCGAATCCGCAGCGAGCTCGCTGGCTGTTGTTCAACGTTGGAGAAAGCATTTTTGCGCCTTTCCTGTCACTTCCTCTCTCATCTTCGCTGAGGAAGTCGCTAATACGGGTTAAACTGACTTTGGCGTCGATGTAAGACATATATGCTTCCGGAATGACATTTAAGGGATCTCGGATCATGCCAAATAGTACGATACTGACAAATGCGGTGCTGTAGGCGCAAATCATCATGAAGTTAAGAAACATAGTGAGTATTTAAAAAAAACCAAGTATGACTCAAGTGGCTCGCTTTAAAATCACTCACCTTGCCGTCAGTTCATGCCCTTCAACCTTGGTATACCAGAGAAAAGACACTACAGTTACAAGAACTGGGCATGCAAACCACACAAGCCCGACGCAAGTGTTCATGATATAGACACGAACAAATCTATCCAATTCGATATTTCGCGCTCTCTGCAATATGAATGTGAGATGACTGAAGTTTGTTGCTGACCACTCTCCAATGTTAACCTACCAATATCTTCTCTTCCCATTTTCTTTCCCATGCGAACGCCTTGACCATGCGAATGCCATGGAGAAGTTCGTTCAATAATTCCGTTCTTCTATCTCTTGCCGTCATCAGTCTTTCTTGAATGCGGTGATATTTCTTGCCCATGTAATGATGAAGAGGAATGGAGACGATCATGACTGTTAGCCCGAACAACGCAGCAGTGCCCATTATTCGATATAAAAAGATGACGCCGAACAAAATTTCAAAAGGGCTGCTGTAAAATATCTATTTGGGATATATCAGTTTCCGCGCATTCATTCGATGCTGTACAAAAGCTTCAACTTACGTGGATGTAGGATGACATTTCCGCCAAACGTTCAGCGTCAACGCTCATCAAGTTTGTGATTTTTCCAGTGGTCGTCTCACTGACGGTATCTTCGGCATTGTCACTACCGTCGTCCTTCTCCGCGGCTTTGGCGAACCCAGTGGCGTCTTTTCTCCGAAGACTTTTAGCATAAATCTCAGCATTCAGCATGTTGGTCATTCGAACATTGCATCTTCGGCCCCATAGTAAAGTCTGAGACGAAAACAGAGTGTTGACTACGCTACCAGCAAACATTCCAAGACAATACAGGTAAGCGATTTGAAGCGGTCTGCCAGCGGGATCCTCAATATACTGAAGAAATTTGTCGAGGAAATATGGGTTCGAATAATGGGATAAAACTGCGCCTAATGAAGTGATGCATTGGAACCAAATAGCATGACGATTGCTTTGGTAGATTTGATAAAGAAGGCTGAAAGGACCTTCACCTCGTTCCACGCATTCGAAATCTCTGTGGCACTCTTTGGCGCGATGCTGTCTGGTCAACGCCCATAGATCCTCAGCATAAACAGTAGGTGCTTGTCGTAGTTGCGTGAGAAAAGGATTCATCCAGTTGAACATGATGCTGGATAATGGTGAAGCAGATGCTTCTGGTGTCAATAGTCGACCCTGAGAAATTTGGATTAAATCATATGTTTCAGGTACTAGAACCAAGTTTATATTAAAGTGAGACTTACATTACGCAGGACTCGACCATCTTTCAAGATCATGACACTCCCATCACTATCGTCAAGATCCAAAAGCTCCTCGCGTTCAATCTCTCGCGGGGTTGTTACGCTCACAAAAAACAAGGCAAAGCAGATGCATGTTGACAAGGCGGCCAACAAAGTCTCGAGAGCCGTTCCAGGCACCGGCGTGGAACCTAGCGTTAAAGAACGAATTCGAATGACAGAGGCCAAGGATGTGATGGTATAAAATGATAACAGGTGAGGATTGTAGAGCGAGAGTTTGGATGGCGCCACAGGATTGGAGGATATGATGAACAGTTTAGTGACCATCACGAGCGCGTAGATCTGCGAACCAAAAAGGAAAGTCGGTCATTCACATCGTACTCATATTTTCAACCCCGGAAGGAACAAATGACCCACAACGCCTCCCTCGATGCGATCGAAGTGTGGTTCCACCCATCACTTACCCAAGACAGCATTGACAATGCTGGGCATATGATTTGATACAAGGGCGTTGGTCCATCTTGCCAAGGATTTTGTCGATGGTGGTCTAATATCGAACTTTCTAATCGCCAGGCGAAAATAAATCCCCAAGTGCCGATCTGTGTCAAGACCCCAGCCAAATGGGCTAGGCTTCGGAGAGTATGAACTTTTTGTGTTGGCAAGCGCAGAAAGTCGGCATCGGATATATCAATGCGAGGTCTTTCGTAGTATGAAGTGTATCGTCGGTGGATATAGACGGCGAGGGATGTCAGAACAAAAAAAAACGGAAGTAGTACATCGAAAACGCTAATTGAAGGTATTCAGGTTTTAGATAGGTTCAGATCCAAGTCAAACTCAACGTTTCCATTGACAAGTACGTACGTTTCTCTAAAGCAAGGAGTGAAGTCTATGCCATCTGAAGTGAATGCGTCCTAGGAGGTTTTTTTTTGGCAAGTGTCAGGAACATGGTCAATCTTGCGGGCCGCCCCAGACCATGGGACTGATCGGCTCGCTCCGGCCACCATTCATCAAGTGGTGGTTCAAGCATTAGGGGTTACTTACCTCAAGAGTCTGATCGCTCCCGCAATAGTGGTAGACGATTCTCATGCAAGAAGAGAAAGACTGTTGGAACGACGTCTGGTCAGCTGGTGGACGGACAGGTATACTGTATGGAAGTGACTGTTTCCGGAGAGTGACCCCACCACCGCCGTGCCTTTTCCGGTTCTGGTATGGAGAGCTATTATTATTATTTTCACCGGGAAACTCGTCCTGCGTTCCCGCTCCTAAGTACTTGTCGTGGTTGGTAAACTACAGTGTCCTTTTTGTTCAATACAAATGCAAACAGAAATACAATAACAATAATAAAATAAAAATAAAAAAGTAGAGTGAGGGCATTGTATAAATTTATATGCAGAAATTGAATATATACAGATATTACAGTGTCATTCTAATGTGGCGAATGCAAATGTAAGCGAATAATTCAGCCTGGTTTCCGTAAACTTTAGTTTTGGTACTGCCTGGCTTTCACCCAGGGGTCGCGACGCCGTTCCTACATCAAGCTATGGAAATAAAGGATGTTTTCACATATAGGTATGGGATCGACTCTCCACACCTTATTAGCAATCATCGGGACGCCGTTGCGAATGCAAAGCAATTGAAACAATCGATTTTAAGCCACGACTCAGCGCAGCGAACAGGACTTGCCTACTAGGGTATTTCCGCTGGTTTGGAACGGAGATATACCCTGCATCTTGAACCGATGAGACGACATTTGTCCTGTTTGGATGTTATTAAAAAAAAAAATACGGTATTCGCCTTCCATGTCGTCTGTCAATGACCGGATGAGTGCTACTTTAGCAGGTGACGCACAACTCTAATTCGAGCGGTGTGGCCGAGCTTGTACAACGGTCTGTGGCCCTCCATCGATTGAGAATCGCTCGATGTTTTCTCACCTCATGGTAACTGCACATCACACTGACTTGCTTGTCAGCAACCCAACCACTTTTGGCTGTCCTCGCTTTTTATCCGTTTCCATGGCATCAACGGCTTTATTCCTCCGCTTATTTCTATTTATTTTTAGATTACCTAGAGCTGAGCATTCAATCTTTACTAAAAAGTCGGGTGCTCAGTTATGAGCATCTAACTTTCTCTCTCACAATCGACAAGGCGTAAGAAGAAAAGGGTTTGAGCACGATCATCTAGATCTTTTTGGCTGCTATCGATGATGTGACGGATATAACTGGAGAAAATGGTTACAGCCTGTGTCAAGTCATACGGAATTTTTCGCTCAGTAACACTGGAGACCACAAGACATAATCTCCCCTCAAAACTGTTATATCTGTTCGCCATCTGTGTTCATATTACGATAAGATTTTGATTCCTTCAATCCATCTCATAGCAGATAAAGAGGGTAGCCCTCGGGCCCTGGTGTGGGCTAGAACTTTCGGTTTGACGCCTTTTGCTGAAACTTCCTAGTGGCTGTACCATACACCATGCGGGCGACACGGTCAAGATGGAAATAATGGCCGAACGTGCAGATCAAATTATAGGCTAAAATGCGTATGCATCTGTAAACAGTCTTGGCAGCTGCCAAAGCATTATGGGCTGAAAGCTTATGGGTCATGCAACCACGCTTGCTGAAGCGACTTGTACAATCATAACTAAAAGCGGTGTCGTGCTGGTATCAGTTGAATGATCATGCCGCCCAACTGGCAGTGCATCTGTCATACAAGTCATGTCTTTGATTGACGACGTATTACAACTTGTTTATATTTATGCCATGTTTGTCACTTTGCAAAAAGCCGGTAAAGGGCATGCCGAGTAGTCAGGATAGCGACGTTATTTTATCATTTAATTCTAGCCACCTTCATTCAGTACGTGCGTGCATACATTTACTTTCTGTGATCACACCTTGAGCTTTACAGCGATTACCATACGATCGCTTCCTGAACTCTCTCAGATAGCATGGTCCTCTTACATGCAATTTTTTTTTTGTTCTGGTTGGCCATACCATAGTGTTAGTGACAGAAAAATCAAAGCAACTTCCTTTGAAGCAATTGTTTCTTAGTCGCTACAGAAGCTTTCTTTGGTAGGGTATCTTACATTATACTTCTAACTCTCTGATCGATTCAATAATGCAGCACATAGCGAGTCCAATCCTTATTGAACAGATTGAACTGGCAAAGACTGTTTCCTTATTTTCTTTTGTGCGACAAACTAACTTTTTATTTTTGTTCGCTTTATTCCCGTGCAACTGGCAATTTAATGATGATTTACTTCTTTTCCTGCTCAAAATGAAAGTACTCGCTATCTGCGCCATTCTTTTAGTCGCGTTGCTACAGGCAGTGACAGCCAGTGTGTTCTCACAGCTTCAGTTCATTAAGATTGTCTCTCCCGCTTCAGGCGCAACTGTCCAAGCTGGCGATAACATGACCATAAAATACACTATGCAGCCGCTCATCCTTGGTAAGAGCAAGAGAGTCCACGCTTAAGTAGTGAGCGACAAACACTGACTTGTTTGCTTTCCTTTCCTGAAGATCACGTTGCATTCGGTGAAGCCCTGTCGTTGAATGTTAAATTCCACTCGCGATCCGGCAATAAGAAGCAGCAGCTATTAACTACCATCGCTCCCAAGTGCCCTGTAACTGCTAAAGAGTCCAAGTATGTTACATATACCCGTCAGTGGAAAGTCCCTGCCAATACCAAGCCTGGCTCATATGCCGTTGAAGTAAGTACATTTAAACTCGGCGTGAAACAATATGCCAATACCAGGATTTTCTCAATTAACTTTTTATATTGCCGCTCAGTTCAATGAATCCTTCCGCACACGAGGAGGTACTTTTACTGCTACAGAGACGGTCAAGATTCATATCATTGATTAGATATCATGCTGTTGCAAGTATTCATTGAAATAAAAATATATAAAGGATACGTATAGCTTGGATAAGAGTCTACGCCCATCAGTTAGTGCGTCGAGTGGGGTAAAGGGACTGCTTTTGACCTGCAGTACAAGCTTTCGCACGTTCCGAAGATATCGTCACTCTCACTCTTTGCCATGTCAAAGGTACTAAATTTTGGATCCATCAACATCGACGAAACTTTTGAAGTTCCTCGCTTGTGTCAAAAAGGTGAAACTTTATCCAGCGTCGGGTATACTGTCAGAGGAGGTGGTAAAGGTAGGCACACCGCAAAGCAAACACTCAAAGACGAGTGTTCACACCTACAAACACACTCAGTTGTTAAGCTACTTGATTCATTACTGTAGGCTCAAATCAATCAGCTGCATTGGGAAGGGTACTGCTTCTACTTTTCATTATACATCACGTTTTCCCTATAATATAACTCAATTCCTTGCATTATAGGCAGGAGCAAAGGTTTACCATGCAGGTATTGTGGGAAAGGATGCTGTTTGGGTATGTATATATTGGAAACATCGAATGCGGATACAACTACTATGGTTGACCCCACATCCTAATTAACCTATCCTTCCAAAGGTCAAAGAATTGATACGCGACCAAGGCGTAGACGTTACATTCATCAAGGTGGATGAACAAGAGGTACAGTTTCATCATGCGTGTTCGGAGCGGCGTTGAATCTTATATCCCCCGTCTACTCATAGGTCAACGGCCGTGCACTTATACAAGTGTCCCAGGAAAACGGCGACAATTGTATTGTATTATACCCTGGCACCAATGCCAAATATACCGCTGAATATGCCCAACAGGTATTGGAAAATTTTGGACCTGGTGATTGGATTTTGCAACAAAATGAAATCAGTCAGGGAGGCGCTATCATGAATGTTGCGGCTGACAAAGGTATGGACGCGAACGACATCCCATTTTTGGACCGACGTCTCTCATGCTTTTCGAATTTAGGTCTCAGCGTCATATTTAATCCTGCACCTATGACTTCGTCTGTGTTGACCGAATTTCCATTGGATAAAGTGGATATTTTACAAGTCAATGAAACCGAAGCAACTATAATGTACCAAGCGGTGACGGGGAGAACAGATGAACCGGTTCCTGAGGACCTTATCGAGCTATTGATGAGTAGTTATCCAAAGTTGCAAGGCATCGTTTTGACACTTGGAGGCGATGGCGTTCTCGCTTTCTTTAGACATAACAACAAGACACAAAAGTACAGAATACCTGTTGCCAAGGCAATTGTGAAAGATACCACAGCGGCAGGAGACACTTTTGTAGTACGTGTTTGGTGTACCTGAACCTAATGCCCAATGGGACATAACCATTTTCTTTTTTTGCAGGGATTCTTTTTGGCAGCATTCTTAAGAGACAGCCAAGAAGAGTTTTTCAAACGGGTTGAAGCCTCTCTTAACGAAGCTAATGTAGCAGCGGCTATTTCTGTAGAACGCCCTGGGTCGATGTCGTCTGTACCTACTTTAAACGAGGTGCTAGAGCGGTCGGGTTAATTTGAAAAAAAATCTTGTGGTCCGACACCGACTTTGGTAGCACAAAGCAATTAAAAAAGATCTAAATTTGTCCAATTCTTTTTTTTCATGGTGCAAACCGCCATTAACGTGAAAGCGAGAATAGATGTATTTCCATCTAAAAGGAAATGGATCATTAACATGGATCATAGTAGAGTTGGTTGAATAGCCAAGGCGACTTCTGCCGGCTGGCTAGTGTTGCAGTGAAGTGATCATGGCGAGGGAGGGCGTGCAGAGAGAACGAGTTACAAAGTCTTATTGGGGTTGCCACCCCTAACTCAATCCAACAAATTAGTGCTGCTTCTGTTCTCTCTCTTTCCCCAAGATGACAGGCCTTGCATGGTCATTGGCAATCTATGGTTTTGCCGTCACCTTGTCAGCTCAGCTGGTCACAGCTCAAACATCCACCGTCGCCGCCGTGCCAGCCAATACAGAGTACGCTAACAACGGTCAGGCAACTGGACCTTATGAAGGCCAATTGAATCCAACTGCCTCTGTCAATGCAGGTGGTTTTGATCAATCCGACAATGGAGCTAATAGCAAAAGTCAAAGCTGGATCTCGTCTAATTCTCACTGGGTGATCATTCTTGTGCTCTGTCTGCTGGTGCTCGCAGCTTTAATATATTATATTTCAAAAAGCATTCGCGGTGTCCGTAAGAAGATGCTGAAAGGCGACCAAGACGGATTACCTTTACAGAATAGAGGGGGCTACACTGCACCTTACGAGCAACACATGAACGAGTCAATTCACCCTCCTCCCATGTATTCCTACGAACCACCAAAGTATGAACAGGCTGTTCGATACTAAACCTCCCTTTGCGCGTATGGCTCCCCCTCACGTTTTGCTGGCGAACGTTTCCTTTCATCATCACGGTAGATACTGAGCCATACTACTACATTCCATACAATGACTGTATTTTGTGAACTCGATGGGACCTTTCCATATTTTCCCGAACCCTGTTTTTTTTTTTTTTTTGTTTTTTTTGCCCTCCTTCACAGAGCAAGCAAGCGATATTCATATTCAGTATTCCCCCTATTTCCTCTCTTCTCCATTTCTTCCACGTAACTATAACCAATCTATAAATTTTTGCACCTCGCTTTCATGTACAAAATACCAACCAACCGTGTTGATGAAGTGAGAGAGTTATACGTCAGACAGCAACATAGTCCATATCTCAATCAACGGATCTTCAATGTGTTGACTGCCAACGAACCGAAGGAGCAAAACAATCTCTTCTTTTTGGGTTCGCCAAAATCGACAACTTCCATATTTAGACCGGTTGTTTTGGCAGCGACCAAAAATTTAACAAAAGAGGCATCAGCGATATTTTGAACATCAATCCTTTTCTTACTTTTACTCTTTGTCATGACACTAGGACTAGAGGAACGTGGTTCCTATGTACACAGCCATGGCACAACAGTATTCCTCAAATCCCACAGTGACCAGAGCCAAGACGCTGTTGCTCACGCCGCTTTTAATGAAAAGCGTTGGGTGTGGGTGGAAGACGCAGACGAGGCTTATGTAGCAGGTCATATACTGAGAGAGCTAGAGAATGGTCAATCCTTTGAAGTCGCTCTCAGCAGTGGTTCGGTATGGTGTCTGATGTTGCCAGCTATCTCATTACTATCGTTTATCTCATCCCTACTTCTCTTCAGGTCCGAACCGTCAGTGCAAGCGAAATACACAAGATGAACCCGCCAAAGTTTGATCAAGTAGAGGATGTTGCGGAACTTAGCTTTTTGAATGAACCTTCAGTTGTACACAATCTAAAGATGCGATATCTTGCCAACAATATTTACGTGAGTATAAATTCGGGACATTCATGCCTAAGCCAAGCGCGCTTTGAAACTGATATCGGGAATTATAGACATACTCTGGTCTCTTCTTGGTAGCCATCAACCCGTACAAACGGCTACCCATTTACACTGAGGATGTTGTTAAGATGTATAAAGGAAAAAAGCGTGGTGAGGTACAGCCTCATATCTTTGCCACGGCGGATCTGGCCTACTATGATATGTTGCAGGACCGAGAGAACCAAAGTATCCTTATTACGTAAGTGGACCATCTGCAAACTGTCCGTTTTGAACGAAAAGATGTTGACTTTGTTTTTCACCACCAGTGGAGAATCAGGAGCTGGTAAAACAGAAAACACAAAGATCGTGATCCAGTACTTGGCATCGGTCGCTGGCGAAGGTCGAGGAGCGAATAAATCGGCCGATCGGCTAGAACAACAAATTCTACAAGCAAACCCCATCCTTGAGGCTTTCGGTAACGCTCAAACCATCCGCAACAACAACTCTTCCCGCTTTGTAAGTTTTTATACCGCTCACTCATGATATCAGCGGCCGTGGGTACTAAATTGTCCGATATGGCATTGGTTTGCAGGGTAAATTCATTCGCATCGAATTCAATATGCAAGGTCAAATTGCTGGTGCCAACATTGAATGGTATCTTTTGGAGAAGTCTCGAGTTCATCAACAATCTCCAAAGGAAAGAAATTACCACATCTTCTATCAGCTGATGCATGCCGATAGCGCCACCAGAGGTATGCCAATACTCCATTTGCATTTTTGTGTGATCGAAGGTTGACTCATCGCTTTATCATAACAGCCAAGCTTTTGTTGGAGAATGATGCTAGCCAATACAACTACATCAAGCGCTCAAATCGATATATCGAAGGAGTGGATGATGCACAAGAATTCAAGAATCTCAAGGTTAGTTCTTGCGTTTTGAATCATCGTTACGCTATCCTAGACCAATCTTAACCAAACTCCACCCCCCCCCCCAGAATGCAATGGATATCATGGGCTTTGAAGAAAATGAACAATTTGACTTCCTCAGAGTTGTTGCTGCCATTCTACATATTGGAAACATCAACGTAGTGGCAGACCGTGATCGTGCTGATATTCGTGACTTTGCCGTCATCGAGCGGGTCTGCCACCTTCTAGGTGTTCCTGCTCAAGAGTTCCGTAAATGCCTTTTGACACCCAAGATCAAGGCTGGACGCGATTGGGTTAACCTTGCTAGAACCCAAGCTCAAGTCATATCCAGCTTGGAAGCGCTGGCCAAGGCTCTCTACGAACGCAGTTTCAGCAGTCTGGTGGGAAGAATCAACAAGGCCATTGACAGAAACGTCTCTGGAGACAAGCTTGGTTTCATTGGTGTCCTCGATATTGCTGGTTTCGAAATCTTTGAGGTAAGCGGTAAATGGTCAAGGACATAAAAGTGCGAATGTATGCTAATGCAATGAGTTCCCTGCCATAGGTCAATAGCTTTGAACAGCTCTGTATCAACTATACAAATGAAATGCTTCAACAATTCTTCAACCATACCATGTTTGAAATTGAGCAAGAGGAATATCGCAAGGAAAACATCGATTGGTCTTATATTGACTTTGGCCTTGACCTTCAGCCCACCATTGACTTGATTGACAAAATCAACGTAAGTGTGCACATTTCGGCCAATGCGTTGTATAGCTTTTTCGTACCAACCATATCTATGATCTAGCCCGTGGGCGTTTTGGCATGCCTGGAAGAAGAGTGTGTTGCCCCCAGAGGAACAGATCAACGTTTCCTGGAGAAGCTGAATCGCACATGGGGTGATGTTGATTCAAAATACCAAAGAACTCGTTTCCAAGATGGTTTCATCATACAACATTATGCAGCTGACGTTCAATACTGCACCAAAGGATGGCTTGATAAGAACAAAGATCGTAAGTAGCATGAACCTGTAAATATGAGCCAAGAGTACGTCTTTAATCCATTTACATTCCCATTATAGCACTGAACGAAGATGTTACCAGACTCCTTGCTCAGTCTTCAGAGTCTTATGTTGCCAATTTGTTTGAGGACTATTTGCAAGAAGATGATCAAGGAAGCCTCCCATCCTTGGCCAAGTTGCGTAAGGGTGGTGGTTCATTCAGAACAGTTGGTCAGAGACACAAGCAACAGCTGATGACCTTGATGAAGACCCTTCGCATGACCCATCCTCATTTTGTCCGGTGCATTGTTCCTAACGTTCACAAGCGAGCTGGCGATATGGACATTCCGCTAGTATGCGACCAGCTTCGATGCAACGGTGTGCTGGAGGGTATTCGTATCTGCAGAAAAGGTTTTCCCAACCGACTTCCGTTTGCTGCCTTTAAGCAACGCTATGAGATGCTCTGTCCTGAAGCTATTGGCGAAGGATTTGTTGATTCACGTACAGCATGCAAAGCACTTCTGAAGGGCATGGAGCTGGATCCAGAAAAGTACCGCATTGGTACCACCAAGGTGTTTTTCAAAGCAACAGTGGTAAGTCTTTCAATCGATATCGACATTACTGTCATGTATTCTTAACACCGTGAACAGCTTGCAGAAATGGAAGAAATCAGAGACCGCAAGCTTTCTGCCATCTTCACTACCATCCAATCTGTTTGCCGTGGTCACCTTGCTCGCAACCGAATGCACAAGACAAGTCGACGCACTGAAGCTCTCAAGATTATTCAAAGAAACTCTCGCATTTACCTTGTTCGCCGTGAATGTCCTTTATGGAAGCTCTATGCAAGGGTGAGTTATAACAGAAACAGCGAAATCCATAAGAAGGGTTAGTTAGGGTCTTTTCTAAACATTGGCATCTTTTTGTCTGTAGATGAAGCCGCTGCTAGGTGTGCATAACCTGGAATCCCAACTGAAGTCCAAAGAAAAGCAAATTGAGGACCTTCAAACTCAAATAACGGTTCGCGAAACTGAGCTTCGCACCGCCAGTCAACAGCAACGGGATCTCGAAGCAGAGAAACGCGAGTACGCTAACCTGCTTGAACAAGAGCGTATGGTGGCTCAAGACACAGCTGCCAGCCTCCTCAGCAACCAAGAAAAACTTGCGCTTGCTGAGGAAGAGCTACAGGAGAAGCAAAACAAGCTTGTAGCCGTTCAAAAGGAGAAAGAAGAGAGCGTTGCTTCTCTCACAACAGAAAACGCCGCTCAAATTGCCATGATCAACAAACTGCACAACGAGTTGAAGGATTATGACGAAGAGAATAAGGCCCTCGGCGAGCGAGTGGATGTTCTTGAGGAAAGCGACATTGTCAAGGATCGCAGAATAAAGGAGCTCGAAAACGAGGTTGAAATGCATATTCAGAAAGCGGCAGATACCACCGAAAAAGATTTGGAAATCGCAGAACTGAAGCGACAGCTCGATCACTTTATGCAGAAAGAAGAGGAAACGCGACGAAACGAGCTTGAGGAGCGAGCTCTCCTGCGAAAGCAGTTCGAAAGCACAAAAGAGGAATTTCAGGTAAAGGAATCTAACTGTTTGCCAAGCGAAGCGATACTTGTGCAACGTATATTAACACTGCTATGCCTTCCTTTCATTAGTCCAAGCTGGAAAACATGACGCAAAAGGCAAAGAACCTTGAACATGATCTCAAAGATAAGGATCAGGAGCGTGATAAATTGGAGACAGATCTACGTGACGAAAAAGCTGCACACTCTGCCTCGCAAAAGGAACTACAAGGACAGATTATTGACCTTCGAACTTCTTTGAAGGATGAGCAGAATGAAAATACGTCACTCAAGAATAGAAATGCCGAGCTAGAGGAAGAGCTGGCTGCATTGATTGAATTGCTGAAGGCTGAGCAGGCTGAAGCAACAGCTCGTCTTTCAAGGCTCGGTCAGCACTTGGAACGGCCTAGGATCCGCAAAGCTATAAATTAGTTCCTAGCCTTTCCTCTATAAACCCGTGGGATTGCCCGCCCCCATACGCAATATACCCCCAGCTGTACCATACCAGTAATCTTTCTCTAGTCCAGTTCACTTCCTGTATCAAACGTACGTAATATTTTCCTTTCTCCAAACACCCTTTTTTTTCTTCGCAATATTGTAATAAAATCGACGTATTTATTTTTCCCCCAACATGTGTTCAATAAGCCATTAACTACTGTAGACTAGACGGTTATAAAACTATTAGAAATCATCATCATCATCCCATTCACCGCCACTTTCTTCTTCTTCATCGTCAGATTGAATAGCCTTTTTACGATCTTTGAGGGCAGCAATCAAGCTGTTAGTCAGATCACTACCACTACTCATAGAAGGTGAATCAACTGGAGATTCTTCGCGAGGTTGAGATTTGGAAGTACGTAAAGCACCAATACCACCTGAACCACGAATGGCATCCATCAAAGCGTTACGGCCACCAGAAGAAGCTTCCGGTGGAAGAATTTCAGATATCGACGGTGGTGTTTCCGAAGATGAGGCACTGCTCATAACCGGTGGAGGAGGAGGTGGTGGTGGTGGCATACCCGCTCCAGCAACTGGCGGAGGAGGAGGAGGTGGTGGTGGTGGTGGTGGTGCTCCACCCTGCTGAGGAGGAGAAAATGGCGGGGGAGGCGGAGGTGGTGGTGGGGGAGGAGGAGCAGAGGTTTGCTGCTGCTCAGCTTGATAATCATAATCTGGAGTAGACGCGGGAGCTGGAGAAGAAGCTGGTATACGTGGACCGGGTGGAGGGGGTGGAGGACCACGATCCTTTTGCCGGTTTGGTAGCGGAGGTGGTGGCGGTGGAGCACCTCGTCCAGTTGGCATAGGAGGCAACGGAGGGGGTGCTGGGCGCGATTGTGCCGATGAAGATGGGGCTCTATCAGGTTGTGGCCGAGACGGTGGCTGAGCCGAGAAAGATGGCGGCAACGGCGGTGGCGGAGGTGCTGGTGAGGACACTTCATGTTGCTCGGCCGGCCATTCATTGTATTCATCCTCATAATAAGTTGGCTGCTGTTCTTCTACTCGCGGTGGCGGCGGAGGAGGTGGTGTTGAAATGGATGGGGTGCTAGGTGCAGCACTTCGAGATTTGTAAGGATTGTTCGATCTCGGAGAAGCCATCCCATTAGGTTGCGATGGACTCATCATAGAAGGCGGCGCTGGTCTGGGTGAATGAGCTGGTGCATGCGACATGGGTCGCGTGGGAGGAGGAGGGGGTGGAGCACTTCTACGCGATGGAGGAGGTGGAGGCGGTGGACGGCGTCCTCCAACGCGAGGTGGAGGTGGAGGTGGTGGACGTTTAGACTTTGCAGCTGGAGCAGGATTGCGAGATCCTGGTCGTGAAGGAGGCGGGGGAGCTTTTTTAGGCTTTGCTTGAGCCGGTCCTCCTCTTTGCTCTACGAAATCTTTGATGAAGTCTTCATTCTCGTGAATTTCCTCCGCTGAAATACCCAAAGCCGTCAACTGCTCGAAAACGCCTTGCCATTCAGGATCATTGTTCTGCACACTGAATCCTTTTTCTGGAGTGTACCCAATATGACCCAAGTGTCGGAAGTCGGCTGGAAGTCCAATCTGAGTTTTGTCCAGCTTTCCTTTCCCTTTCCCGCTTTTACCTTTATCTAATCGTCATATAATGCTTAAAGTTAATGTCACGAACAAAAACATACATGAACTGACTTCGACGTTTGTGACTTACCGGCGGGCTTTGTGGCTCTGACGTTCAATGCCATTCGACTGTTCAGTTTCTTGTGCAGAATTAGAGCGTCATTTTCGTCGGTAAACGATAGACCAGCAACATATTCCTGAAATAACGAGGTTCAATCTTGATGCCATTCGCTTCTATAACACGCTCCTGGAAGCATAAAAATTACTTACATCGGCTGTAAATGTAAAGAAGAACGGTGTATCCATTTTCAGCTCAAAGCCATCATACAGTTCCTGTTCCCAGATGACAGCTGGATGATTCTGTAAAGATTGATTAGTTCTCTTTTGATGGGCACATATAGAGCTTTGATCATCATATAGTATTCAAGAAATCCTTACCTTCAGGTCAACGATGCGAAGAAAAAACGCATTCCTCCGCTTCTTGTCGACTAGAAATACTAAACCACCCCATATATTCGTATAACTCCATCGCTGAGGATTAGGGTAGGCTACATACAGTCGAGCAACAGTTGCCGTGAAGATTTTCTGTAATAAAAGGGCAAATTTGCAGCAGGCTTAGCGTGTTAGCTTGGCGGGATTGGATTGCAGAATTTCCGAGTGAAGGAATTCTAACAGCAGAGAAGAAAATACACGTACCGTATTAGGTAACGCTCTTCTTATACGGTTCTTGTCCTCGGCGGATGAGAGAGCTGCCGAAGGCATTTAGACTGTAGCAATGACAACGAAGATGACGATGAAGGAGCTGAGAAGGAAAAGTGGGAAACCAGTTGCAAGCGGGGAGGCCGGTGCAACGTCATAGGCGTTTCCATACTTAAGTTGAACCCACGCTGTAAGGGTAGTTTTTTGTCAATGAGCAATTTCATTTTAAAGTCTTGTATATTTTATTTATGAGTTTGTACTTGAACACTGAAAACAATGTTTCTATGCTCTGTTAGATGGAAGAACCAGCCGTGCTCAGGCTTTAAAAGTGACACTGATTTCTTTCGCTTTGTTGAAGAGCATCAGTTGAAACAGCGCGACGATTTAATTTTTTTTTTTGTGTATAAAATGGAGTATCGAAAGAATAAGTTTGATTTCATACGCTGCGTTTTTATTTCTTGATCAGATGAATTCAAATATCTGTTACAAGATTGTACCGTAGCAAGATGTTCTGCCTTTGTAATTTAGATGCATTCCATCTTATGATTGCTTCGTTACCAAACTGTGATCTTTTTCGCAGGCAATGGCGATATACCCTTCTTCTTCTGGCTATTAAAACAAACGAAAAAAAAAAAAAACAATCACCATGACTTTGTGCATTCAAACAACCTTCAGGCTGTTACAACATAAATGAACGTATTGATGCTTTATGTTTATGGACAAAAACAAAATGATAAAAAAAAATGGTTCACATTATTACACAACTCTTCTGTTCTACGCTACTCTCTACTTGTGATCGACCTGCAGCTATTCTCTTGAGCTCTTTTAATCTATCCACAGCCTTTTGGTTACCTCGGGACATGGCTAGCATATACCAGCGCTTGGCTTCCTCCACATCGGCGGTAATACCAATCCCGATTTCCGTATAATAGCCAACTGTAAACTCTCCCATAGGTTCTCCTTTGTCTGCTGCTCTTCGAGCCCATAAATATGCTTGATGGTCACTCTGTTCAATGACACCTTCAGATCCTGTCAGGTACCAACCTGAAACAGCTAGCTCTGCTTCTGTGATACCTTGATCGGCTGCTTTTCTATACCAGAGCACTGATAATGAGGCATCAACCTGGCATTGTAGTAAGCCATATTCGTAGCATGTTCCCAACTTACACTGGGAGGGTGCGTATCCTAGATGTGCGGCTTTGGAAAACAACTCGAAACTATATCGCTCGTCTGCGATAACAGTTGAGCTGACGTCTTTTTCATACACCAATCCAAGCTCATGTAAAGCATGTGGGGTGTCTTCAGTAGCAGCGGCAGCTGATCTCTTGAGCCAAAATATGCCCTCGCGAGGATTCTTAGCCTGATTTAGATGACCTTTCAGTAATATCATGCCAAGCTTGTACATCGCGATGGTGTATGAAAGATTTGCTGCCTTTCGATAAAATTGCATAGCATGATTGTAATCTCGACGGGTACCAGCACCAATTTCATAACAGACGGCGGTGCGATAGGTTGCCGGTGGATGATTTTGTTTGGATGCTTGTAAATATAGAGAAAATGCTCTATCATAGTCTACTGGCAACCCAATAGATCCGCTCCCATAACAGTTTGCGAGGTAAAATTGTGCTTCAGGGTATGCAGTTTTGCCAATTCCTAAGCCTTGGGTTGCCAATTTCTTGATGATTTTTTGAGCTTCGAGGACCATTCGTTCTCGAGTCTTGGCGCCTTGTTTAGTGTCTTGTTCGTCAATGGTAATTTGAGACACAGTATCTATCAGATACAATGCAAATGCTAAAAGCTGGTCTGGATCATTGTGTGCCCGGGCCTGGTCTCTCAATACACGAATATTTTCAGCTGTGGGTGCGGGCAGATTTAACACTTTGCCAGCCATACTTGATCCAGACTCCGATGATTTACTGGAGATGGATGGCTGTCGATCTGGTAATTCAGATATGGCGGTTACTAGTGACGGTTTAGATATGGGTAGGCTGTTGGTTCTATCTTTGTTGAACCTCAAATTGATCTCTTGTCCAACTGGCGACAAAGCTAAAATCTCTTTGTATATGTATGTACCGCCGGGAGAGTCATTTAATGGCTTGTCAAAATCCACAACGAACATAGGCTCAGAACGAGCTGGGGATTTTCCTTTTGTTGGCGACCGGGCAAGCAATATTTCGTTTGGCACATCTATAGAGTCTGCAGGCGATTTCATCAAATCTTCATACGATTGCTTTTTTCTAGACGGTGGATAGCAAGGCTGGTTTGCCGGGAGTGTCGAAGCTGTCATCTTTATTGTGATTATTTGGCCAGAATGCTGGCTAGGCTGGAAGTTCTACCAACCAAGAAAATCAAGATACGAAACGAAACAATGAACAAAGAGGGTCTTACATTCCTATTGCGAATACAATGATTATTATTCTTCCGAGAACTGTCGTAATTCAATAACCCTGAATCGGTCCATCTCGAAATTGACCAGCGCCGCCCAATTTCACAGTACAAAATTGCTGTTTCTCCATAACCCCCGTTCTCTCCTCTCCTGCAATTACACTCTGCTAGTGGTCGCTTATTAGCTTGACTATATTGTAATTCTTGATGTGGGATTGACTATACCGTTAGGAAATTTGACATTTATTATTCCTTAGTGCTAATACTTTCATACATCTCCGCCCTCTACACATCTGACCATCGCTTGGATATGGTATCTTTGGCAATTTTAACTTGGCTTTCATATCCCTCGATAGCTTTCTGGCCATCTGCCAACTTTTGAAGAAGATAGCGGATTCTGCTTTCCACCTCTCTGGGAGGTCTTCCAGAAAATGGTGCGGATAGCTTGTTGATTTCCTCTTCATAAGATTTGATGTCTTCCTTTGTCGCTGTTATTAAGAAGTTGTAAGATTGCAAATCCATTGTTGCAGCGAAGACTGGCTCGTTCTTGAGACGGTCAAATGCTGCTTGGTAAACTGGTTTACCAGGTCGAATTGAATGTGGCCAACCTAGAGCGTGAAAATAGACATTTTGAGTATACTGCTAATGTGAGCAAACAAATGAAAATGATTAAGCTCTCACCATCTTTGTGAACAATGGTGATAAGTTCAGAGTGCTCCATTCCTTGGAATGGCTTGTCCGCACCTTTGAAGAAGGGACCCCATTTCAACTCTTCATAGTTTATCTGAGCACCAAGATGGAATAAGTACTGTGTATAAGGAAGAATGTATGCGCCAAAGCTACCAGAGTACTTACAGTGTTGGTGGTTGCCAGTAGTTTAACGACTTGCCAGAACTGAATGCCAGTCCAGGACAAATCTTCGGTATCACTGAGGTCCTCTCCGAAACCGTACTTTCGAATTTCGATCATGTTGCGCTGAACAATATCATTGAGCGCCTCTGTATAACACCATATATTCTCATTCAGTGGGATTTTCAGCCAACAATTTAGATCAAAATTACTTCATACCTTCTGGAGTGAGATGAGCACGCATCTTCTGCACCAACAGTTCAAGATCCGTTAATCTTCCACCTAGAACAGACACAACTTGCTGCAATGATTCATCACCCTCGTAGTCGTCTATCGTGAAAAAAAAAAATAGGAATTAATTATGTGCATATTTTCCAGCTTATGAGAACTTTTGTGTCATGAAATGTCTACAAACCCAGGTGCTTGCTGACATAGTTAATGGAAGCTTCCAAGGGAGCATCTGACAAGAGAATACTCTCAAATGTCTTGTTTGGCATAACTAGATTTCGGACGATGTTAGAAAATTGTGCGATTTACAAAGCACTAAGCATTGCTACTGAACTTACCTTTGCCTAAGCTCTTTGTGATACCGACATTGGCACTTACGAAGATGACATGTGCAATGCCATTTTCCACCAAAACTGCAGACCACTCAGCTAGCTCATCCCACAGTGTTGAACTAACACTTGTCTCTCTGAACAAGTAGTTATCAATAATGACTATAGGTAAATCGCTGTTGTCTTCACCTCCATCGTCTTTGTGATCCTTCTCGTCCTTCTCCTCTACTTTGGAGAAGAGGGTCTTCCACCAAGGTTTCTTGGCATCAATAGAGTTTTCTTGACGCTGAGCGTCAATGTCAGCAGACACCTTGCGCAATGCGATTGCTGCAATTTCGAGGATTTGCTTGATTTGATTATCGGGCGTGGTCGATAACCCTGCCTTCTGTCCAGTCGTTGCGGTTACAAGGGTATCGATAAGTTGATTGAATGATGAAATCCATGTGAAAACTGGATAGTAACCCAGCTGTTTGGCCAGGATAGTGGTGATCTCGTTCTTGTTTCGGGCGTTGGCCAATTCTTCTCCTTGAATGCGAATGATATTTCTATTGGGAATCATAAGCATAGAGTCATCAACATTGGCGGTACCTGCTTCCGGTTACATACCTCTTCTTGTCCGTCGCTCCCTTAATCAAGGCAGACTTTCCACTTCCCTTTGGTCCGCTTATCACAATGAATGTTTCTGAAACCCAGATTTACCATGTCAATATTCGCCAAAACGAGGTACACGATCGATCTGTCTCCATGATGAAACTTACCAGGGCTTTCGTTGAGCCATTCCTTAATCTTTTGACCATCTTCTTCTCTGTCAGCCCATGCTCCAGCATCGGTAGTACCATCATCTCCACCATGACTCATCAACCTGGCCCAGGTTTCTCTACGCAGCCATCGGTACAATGCATATTCATCAGGATTAAATCGTTGGGTAACCTTTGCGTGAATAAAGAACACTCGAACGGGGTCGAAGATAACATAAGTAACACCAGCCAAGGATGCAGCAGCGACTGGGATGGTGATACGAGGATGATCCACGACCCATTGTTTGAAGATGTTGGTGCGCTGTAATCAATATCATGTCAGCCCCATTGTCACACCACCCTTTTCCATATTCAAAGTCATTTTTACCATTTGACTTTCATATCCAATATTAAGTCGAGTGCCTTCCAATTTCAAACCATGTAAGCAGTTTCTGGCACTTGTTGCTGAACGCATGCGTGTGAATTGAATCATAGCATATCGTGGAAGTTCTTTAGAGGCTGGACTCAAGATAGAGATATCGAAGATTCTTCCGTACGGACGAAAGTTATTGTACAATTGCTCGATGGTCAAGTCAGGACCTTGAAATTCAACTTTCAGCTTCAATGAAGGGTACCGAGATACAATGTCCTCCATAAAAGGCTCTCCTTTGACAAGAAACGCTCGTACAGGTTGAAAGTTGAAGTAAGTGATGGTATTGTGTTCTTTCAGATGTTCCGTAACATGCTTCATAATGACTTTTGGAGCCGACAAAGCACTTTGTGTGTCAGACTTGTACTTGAATTGCACAAAAGCACCACCGTCCTTTGTTCTGTGGTATCACAATTTAAATGATGTTTCCTCAGGACGTCGCGACATAAACAACATGGCTTTTCACCTACCGTGGGATAGCATGTTCGACCTCGAAATTACAAGGGATCTTGTCCTTAGGCACCAATGTGTCAATCTTTGACTTGATCGAATTCTCAGTATTGCGAAACAAGTATTGACGCACGTCCCAAAATCCAACACGCAGTGGAAACGTGTTATCCAGATACATCAATGCTCTGTTGAAAACATGTTTAAGTATTTGTTTCGTTACAATATCAGGAGTAAAAGTCACTTACTCTTGCTCATGTATAGGTCCTCCAATAGACTTCCATTGTAAACCATTATTAGAGATTTCTATGACATGGCCACTACCTACATGACATCATAAACTGCTCACCATGGACTCCGTCTCCTTCGCAGCGGTTTCTTGCTCCGTTCTCCGAATAGTTGAGCGAGTAAAGGATCTTCGGGTTGGCGAGGTATATGCATTACTAGTTGTAGGACGTCTAAACGGTTGACGGTGGGCCAAACCCGACCGAGAATCTCGGCTCAACAGTCTAAGCATGGCGCAACAACCAGGATAACGAACGACAAAATGACTTCACCGTAATCTCACTTTTTTAAAACATGTGATTTAAACCGCGCCTTTTTGATGCAAGGGGCTTCTTAATGGATATTTTTTTTCATTTTTATTTTTTCAAACAGTATAAAACAGTGTATTTACACAAGAACCCATTCACCGTTGCTATCCTTCTTGAGTTCAATAGATCGTTTTTCATCCAAACTACGGCGACCAGCTTCAAGAATAGCGGTAACCAACTCGGTGTTTTTGATGGTGGGTAAACCGCGCTTATCCAAGTCTTCAACAGTGACGGTCTTTGCATTGATCTTCTGGCAATTATCAATAAATTTCTCCAATGACACGTATCCATATCCACGCTGACCATCAAAAAAGCCTTCTTCACTGGGAGTGTACTTCATGTAGAATGGATTGACATTAGCAAAGCCAGTGCTATCAGTGGTATATGAGTATCCTCTATGGGCTTGATCAACTCTGACTTCTCCCTTGGAACCAAGATAATGGAAATATTGCTGAGAGTGCACCTCTGATTTAGCGGGGGCGGTCCAGGATGAGGTATATACAGCGGTTCCTTCTGTGGGTGCCTTTTCGTCTGTAGAGCGCCAATTGACCAGCAAAGTGATGGTATCTTCTGTTCCTTCCACCATGTTGAAGGGCTCTGAAGTAGCAACACCTGAGGCTGCTGAAGCTGTAACCTTGTAAGGTACTCCTCGATCTCCCACCATCCAACAATGAAGATCAATGTGATGTGAGTTGAGGTAATAACTAGGAACATTCAATCGTTAGCCCATAGCCCTATTTGTACATCATGCCCATCATAAAACCACTTTACCTGATATCAGATTCCTTGGTTTCAATCCAAGCTCTGAATGTTTCTAGTTGGAATTTTGGCTGACTCATGTAGCTGTAGAAGTAGTTGAAAGGTCCGAGTCCAGCGGCTTTTCCCTTAGCATCTGCGTAAGCTGGGTCGAATCGCTTGTGATGCTCAATCATAACAAAGACATTGTTCTTCTTTGCCTCGTTGATCAGGTTTTGATGCTCGTGAAGAAGCTTAACAGCAGGCTTGGTCAAGAGAACGTGGATACCACGCTGTATAGCATACAGAGCAATAGGATAATGAGTTGGATCCGGTGTGAAAATGGTAATGGCATCTCCAGCTTTCAAAGCGTCAATAGCCCCCTTATCTATAGCCATCAACCTTCCACGTCAGCATATAGAACACTTTTGTGGTCAACATTGGAGAAACTCGCTCGCAACTTACAGGATTCCCTATCTGTGACATTATCACCAGGATATGTCGTCAAGCTCGTGTCCATATTGTAGACTTGGCCAATATTCTTGTTTAAATGCTCGCGGATAGCAGGTAGCTTTGATCCATTTGTGCCAACCATGGATATTTCTCCAACTTTACCAAGGCGTCGAAGGTCAAACATGGTAAGTGCAACCACTCCCACCTTCTTGTCGGAAGTAGACGATCCTCCGTTCACATAACCGGTGGTGTATTCACCGGTTCCAATCATCAATACATTAACTTTGTCAGTCATGGTTGTTTGTAAATTCCAGAAAGAGCAAATTGCAAGACACTAACACAAGACTCAGTTTTTATGGGTTTTAGAATGCACTCCGACTATGCCATTGTTCAGGTCCGCTTTTTCCAGCACGGGATATTTATTTGGAGAATGCCCCGAATGCGGGGATTTACGGTTCTGTATTACCCGAACTATTGCTTTTGAAGGGACATTTTCCGGAAAAGGACGTCCAGTTCGCCTACAGAAGGTCATTAGCGTCCATTCTATTCCTCCCATTAATAGAATTTGTATCGTTTATGTATATAAGACTTACCTAGTGCTTGGCTAATCTGTTGACCCTTTTGCTGGTGGCCGACAGCCTGCAGCACTACTCGGGCATCAAACGCAACAGCTGCTTCCCGGGAAGTGGATGACTGGGTCACCTACGAAGGGACATTAGGACTTTTTCCAATCAAGGAACGTTTCACACCCCCATTTCAAAAAACCTCTGTCTTACCAATGTTCCTATGGCCACAACTGCACGGTAGACGTTTTGTTCGTCAGCCTCACTCTTGAGGTACTCGATAAGGTTTTGCACCAACAGCAGTTCACCTTCTTCCTCAAGGCTGGAAGTAGTGGCTAATACGGAGAAACTGACGTAGTATGCGGTCAGTTTCAACTTCAGCTTCATTCATGGCCGCATTTGTTTAAACAACTTACTTTAGAAATAGGGTTGCAATTGCCAAACGGAAGTTCTTTGTCTTGAACGATTGCCATGCTCCATCAGCCAATAGTAGGCTATATATGCTTAGCTGGTGACTTTTGATGTACTCCAATCCAGCGTCACTACCGAAGAGGTTGACATAGGTTCGCACGGCTAGCATATAGTTGGTTTCCAATGTTTTGTTGACGGGTGCAGTTACCGTGCTCAGGTCATTCAAATTAGCCCAAACTCTAAAGAACGCCTCCAAGTCAGAGTCAGCGAGACAGGCAATGATTAATGCAGGTTGATATAGTGCATATAATCTAAGAAGGTCCAGTCCGGGGAATCTAAGATCGACGGGCCACGTAGTGACCATCTTGGCTATGGCTTCGATTGCACTTCGTTGTTCCTGTCCATTAGCACTAGCGGTGGGATTTTGCAGAAACTGCACGCCACTTAAGACATGTTCGAACTGCTCCGGTGAAAGAGCAGTTTCGGGATCTAACTGACCATTCGTGGTAATAAGCTTTTGACGGAGAGCAGCGAGACTTGCTTGTTTAAACAGCAGCGGTGAGCGCTTGATATTAAATTATTAGACAAGGTAATTCTTTCACGGTAATGATCCTTATTTATCTCAGTTGTCTCCTTACCTGTGGAAGAATTTTGGCTGCAACTGGCTTTGGGGTAGGCGTTGAGTTGTAAGCAGATGCGCCTGTTACGGAGTATGTTAGTCATATGAGCGCTTGTCGCACCAAAGAAAAGATGAAGTATACCTGTGAATGGATCAGAATATGATGTAGATGTGCTAGCAGCTCGATTACCAGGGGTGTATCGGGATGCACCAGTATAAGGGTCGACATATTCAGTATTATTCATACCAAGTTCAACGCCTTTCGCATTCTGAATGATAAAGTTTGCGATTTGGTCCAAGAACCCCTGTGAGAGCTCATGTTCCCAAATGAATTTTTGTGCAGTATCGTATGGATTATCTACAAAAGTTGTGATGTTAGACGTTGCTTCGTTTCGTACCTACAGTAAAGCACATAGTATACCCGTAACATTGTATGGAAGCTTTAGCATACTGCCCGGTTGGTCATCTCCACTGATATCGATGTCGAAAACGTAATCATATTCTTTGCCTTTGTATGTTTGCTTTTTGTCGGAGCCTACTGCGTCTACAACTTCTCCGACCTTTTGCCACTCATATGCAGCTGTACTCCACTGGTGTGCCTCTACAATATTACCGTTGCGAATCATGATGACCTGGCCTTCCTTTTTCCCTGGTACCTGTAAAGCTTCCTCTCCTGGAAGGTCATCCTTCTTGATGTCACCAATTTGACCACTACACACAGATATCTTAGCTTGTATACGATAGGATGGATAGCAATGCATATGAATGAAAATTGTATACATACGATGGAATTGCATGGCTGGCTACCAAATCGTCAAATTGCTATGTGCATGAAACCAATTGGATGGTTAGCATTCAATCGTTCCTATCATATCTAAAGTATCCACCACAACGTACTTTGAGTGTCTCTTGGTCCGCGCAACGATCGGTTGTTTTTGTAAAAAGTCGCACAACGCCATCACTACTTCCGACCACTATATCATCGTTTGGTAGGGCATTGATACACCATACGGATAAACATGGTTGCTGGATAGTTTGAACACATTCACCATCTAAAATAATGTGAGCCATTTCGCACGATAAGGTAAAGTTTTTCACTCCTCGCATTCGACCTACCTCTCCACAATCGTATAGTGCCATCTTCACCACTGGAGATGATCTCTAAAGTAGATAAAACTGCTACAGAATACACAAAATTTGTATGGCCGACTAGCTCCAGTAAAGTTTGTCCGGAAAAGGACCATACTCTTATTGTACTATATCCATGTTATTAGTGATGCATTTTACCCCTCTCACACCTTGTGAATGTGTATGCTTACCAATCAGCCGAGCAAGAAACGAAACCCTGTCCTGGAAGCAAAGCAAGGTCTCTGACAACGCCAGTGTGACCAGTGAATGTTCGGCTTTCTTTGCCATTGGTCCACAACTTGATGGTTTTGTCTGCAGAAGCTATTGGATTCATCACGTTAGAATAATGTCCTTTCCCATTATATGTTTTTCTGTATAGTACCTGTCAGGATGACATCTTCCTTTACGGGTAGAACGGACCAAACTGCTTCTTCGTGACCTCGAAGTACATATGCTTGCTGAAAGTTCTTCCAAACAATAGCCGTGCTTATTTTGTCTTAGATTTAGTAAGTCGTCCAATGCTGCATACGATGGCATCAATTGAACTTACTGATCCCAAGATCCTGATATTATGTCTCCTGAAGATGTTACTGCTAAGCTACAGACGGTCTTTTCATGTCCGATCAAAGTGTAAACAGGCTCGTCGGGACGATCAACATCGTGAACATGGATGACTTTTCCAGCTCCAGAGGAAACAATGAGACCTACGGAAGGTCGAACACGTATTAGCGGACTCACACAATACCCAAGTCTTTTGACCCGGTCGTTCTGATATTTACCATTAGGATGATCTTCATTTGGCGGTAAGTAAGCTAATGCGTTGACATAGTTGGTATGGCCTGAATACAGCCTGTCCTCTTGAAAGTCATTGGGTTTGTTACGATTCCATGAACGGACGGTCTTGTCTCTTGCCGCCGAAATAACCACGTCATTGCTCAAAGGAAGGACAGCTCGGACCTGAAGGTGGGGGTCAGTGAAAAGAGAACAAAGCAAGTGCGCACGGCTAAAAAGTACATACATCCGACTCGTGCCCATGCAAAGAGCATTCCAACTTGTACTGGTTCCCTGTGTTTGACATTGTGAGCGAGAAGAAGGTTGCACGTCAACTTGACCAGGAAACGTAAGCAGTCAAGCGCGCAATTGAAGCTCCGGTACTTAGGGCGATTTCGCCAATTCAGAAGTGTAGGTATTCTTCGTGTCATCCACCCAAAGGTCAAAATAAAATATAAGTCTGACCTCAAGAAGGTGAATAACTTTGATATAATTCAAATTCACAAAACTAGTTAGTTTTATGGCATAAAATATAGCAAAATTATAAGGGTAAAAATTAACTAGCAGTAGGCAAAAATGCGGGTTATGTGGATTGAACACATGACCTTCAGATCTTCAGTCTGACGCTCTCCCAACTGAGCTAAACCCGCTTCGGTTGGGGATTTTGAAAATACTTATAATATATTTCAAATTTTATAAGTAATCAGCTTTTTTACGTTGATATGAATGCCAAATATCCATGATGTAGTATAACAAGCATAAAAGGTAACAAATAAAAACTTGAAGCTTTATATACAAATTAAATTTAGTCTTATTTATAGTTTAGAAGAGCTCCAATAGAGCATTGATCACCATGACTCCCTCAATTGAGTGAGTCACCTTGTATCACAATATTCATTAGAGTGGATATAACTCAGAAGGGACATGAGATAAGATACAGCCATCATAGTTCGTAATATTTTTTTAAATATCTTGGGTCATTAAAACCTTTGTAAGCGGTCAGATACGTTAAACTTGGGAATCTCCTCTCTCATGCTTCAATAATATGTTTTACGATATTTAGCTTGCTATTGAATACAACTAGACTTCTTTGTTGCTGTTCTTCGTTCTCTATCTAGTGGTCTCTTTAATCTTGAGGAAACTTGACAGTTTCTTTTTCGTAATTCCTCGAGTTTATTCTTAAGGTAACTGGCTCATAGAACGATGAATTTGCAGAAACATTCTAGCTCTTATGGCTACTTTAAATTTGAGTGTCAGACGCTACAGTACTTGGTTTGCCAATTTCGACGCCGGTTGTTTCATGGCTAAATGCATGTGCCCCACCTCGGTCGTACCAATAGGTACTTTAAGCGCAACCTCTCTGACTATATCCTTCTCTACCTTGAACCTGGTGTGATTTGTGCTACGGGTTTCGATCATTTAATGCCGAATACATTTTTGCACATTTAGTCAGCTAGCACTCGGATGGTTAGCTTGGTCGCATAGGTGGGGTTCAACATCATGTCTGGCATGTTTAGACTGCATATACGGGTGTAGTCCTATTCTTAAAATTTCTTTACCGAACGCGACTCAGATATATAGACATCCGATCAATGAAATTCCTATAAAATCCTTCCAAGTAATATATTTTTTGGAGCTCAGAGCTTATTTATATGACATGGCTATGAGAGTTAGAACATGATACGTAATCCGCATGTCCATCTTGCTTGTGAAATGAGTCGAGGGCTTATCACGGATGCAAGGTTGTAACCTCGTATCAATCAGAACCAACTCTAATTCCAATGCTTATAGCTCTAATAAAAGATAGTAAGACATCGGAAAGTGAGAAATAACAATGACCTAACAAAAGTCGAATTGAAATGCACTGCTTCGACAGTTTCCGGACACTTTGAATGGAACCTCAAGCCAGAAATAATGCTGTGACCACTAAGAAGCGCCAAATGCTTGTCTTCACTTAGCCTCTTTGCTCATTGTGGTGTGAATCTGGGCCTTCATACTTTGTCGCAGGTTACTTGGCACTCTTTGCCATTGCATTTTTCTTTATACCGGAACGCTTTACAGCTGAATTTTGCTTCGAAAGCCAATCCGCTAGAAAATTGCCGTTTTTCCAACACTTGATTTACCTGTGGTATATCCCACTTATTAAATAATCTTAATTATTATTATTCTCTGACTTACTTCTGTGATCTGTTCATACTTTGGTTGACTACAGTTATGTAGCTTTCGTTTTGTGCATGGACGCGTTTTATTATTTTTAAATCATCTCTTGATTATGTGAAGTGGTGTCAAAGTAAAAGCACTTTGTCCTAATGCTTGTAATCATATCAAATGAATTTTGTAAATGAACTCATTAAAATTGTGAGAAAAAAGGCTTTTATCATAAGTTTTTTTATTACATGACAATTTTTAGAACACTATCACAATTAAATAGCATGCTTGCTTTGCTAGCCTTAATTTTTTTTTTTCTAAAGAAAGAGTCAGCATAATGCATCAATCGCAAAATAAAATCGGGAAGAACGTCAATGCGGTAAATAAATGGGAGCTATACAGAGCAAACTCATCGAAAAATTACGATATCCAAGCGTTAAATACTCACATTACATACCATACAGAGCGAATGACCATGGGAGTGCTGTAATAATATTTCAATGATTATTGTTTCAATTCAATATGTAGTAAAAGCGCAGTCGTTCGCATTTTCTTCCTTTTGGTCAGTTGGAGCGCAGAAAAATTTTGAAGTCACGAAACCACCACTCGATTACCTTTCGCCTAACTCACATCCATGAATCTAAGCACATCACCGGTAGCAGCACCAGGGCAAATAAAACGCAAATCCTCAACGTCTTCAGCATCCAGTAAGGCTAAAGCGTCTTCACCGTCCTTAAAGAGAGCTGGATCTTCGGCAGGGAAGAGAGTTGTTAAACGTAATGCAAGTACACCACCAGTACGTGGGTTATCACGCGATCCCTCAGTAGGACCTTCGGAGGCAGACAATGACGAAACAATCAGCGAAAGAGGCAGTTCACAAGCTCCTCCAAATGAGGAAGAGAAGGAAAAGGTGGCTGAAGAAGATGCTGGTGAAGAGAGTGAAGAAGAAACCAAAGACCTCGGGGTGGATGATTTCGATATGAGAATGATGATTCAATCCGAACTGGATCGCCGAAAGCAAGATATGAGGTATTTTATTGAGTCTCGAGTGAACATACAGTATCTCGCTTTTCCTAATAGTCAATTTCAAGGTTGTTGATGGAAAGTTTTTCCGACGAACAAATGGCTCGCTTTGAAGCCTGGAGTCGATCTGGATTCAACAAAAACAACGTTCGAAAGGTGAGGCTTTGTTAATAATCTTAATATGGAACAAGAGAACACTCAATAACATCGATATGCGAGTAGCTGGTCAGTCAGGTACTGAATCAGCCGTGCTCTCCGACAATGGCACTTGCAGTTGCTGGTTTCGCAAAGGTTTTCGTTGGTGAGATCATAGAAAAAGGTAAGGCTCAAGAAATTGCTTTTAGGCGTTAACATAATAGAAGGGAATCAAAGGGCTTAAAGTATATCGTTCACAGCACGCGAAGTCATGTCAGACTTGAACGAGGAAGGACCCATGCGCCCAGATCATATAAGAGAAGCTTATAGACAGTATAAAAAGGAAACAGGGTTAATACCTGAAAACAACTACCAGCGACGACTCTTGCGATGATCAAGCCAGCTTGGTAGCCTAACTTCAGTTGACTCATAAAAGAGATATACTATCTTCTTGTCTCTCTCTCTGGTTTCATCATACCCTCGATTGGATGTCTCAGTTCCATACAAATACTTGATATCATGTACAAAAGCGAACAGAAAATTTGTAGACGTAGACGAACACGAGCAAAGATGTCACATATCAATTATAAAAAAGTTCTTCGCTGGAAAGAAAGAAAAAAAAAAAGAAGTAATAATTATATATGTAAAAGAAGCGTTCAAACTGGTGTGGATGGTACATGTAGCTCTATATTGCACGAAAGCAAGAGGGGAAGCGGAAAGAAAGATTTGCTATCGTCGTTTAGCGATTTCGAAAATGGTTGTTAACGTTCATCTGGTGAGCGCCAGACTGACCAGGGAATCCTGATACACTGTTGGATCTCTGATCATCGGTAGTGAAAGCGAATAACTTGGTAGGCGGTAATGTGCCACGGTACACTGGATCCTTCACTGGAATTCTCTGCATAGCACGTTCAATGGCACTTGCATCTACAAGGTCCTTTGGAGTGACTTGTGATATCGCTCCTTGCAGCCGCTGTTCCAAAGCATGAGCTGCAAAGGTAGTTATGTATTGGTATGTATCCTGAACCATCTAAACAAAACATTGTGAAAAACCTACCTATTTTGAGTTCCTCCTTGTTAACGGCGCCTCCAGGTTTACCTTGTTGAGCAAATCTTTCATCTTGAAGCTCGGCCAGCCGTTTTAGTAGATGGGCGTTCTGCTCAATCGCTTTGGACATGTCATCCGTCTCCTCATTCTGCCCTTCGACGTCTTTGACAGATTCCATTATCGCATCCACATCAAAACCTTGCTCTTTTAACCATGCTGCATCAACTGATGAATCTCCATAAAATTCGCGAGCTCTTCGTTTTTGATCTTCACGCAACGCTTGTTTAGAGGTCTTGGCCATGTAGGTACTTTCGAATGAAATTGTGGCAGAATTTGAGTCATACTTGGGGGCAAAGCTAGCAAAGGCGCCATAATCCAGCATTTCCACTATTTTCAATCAGAGGTAAAAGTCAATGGAAATTGACCGCAACCTACATGATATTGTAATGTTGAGAGCACATACCTGGCACCATTCGTTGTTCATATCGATCTATGCGTCGGTGTTGCTCAACGTGATTTGGGACAGCCTGGCTAAGCGGCACGACCTCCTTCTCCTCATATGGAGCCGGATGAATGACGACCTCTTGATAATTTGATGCTGCATAGAAAGGAAAGGTATCTTAAGTAAGGAGGCATAACAAACGCTAAGTAAATGAACGTCATTAGTTGACTTACGAAGCGTCGGGTTATTTTCAGACTCTCCAGCCCAGTGCGGTTTTTTGGACATTTCAGAAAAGACATAGCCATCTGCAGTGACTTGAAATAAAGCCTTGCGTATTTCCTGGTCAGATACATTTTCTTCAGTATGCACCCCGTTGGAACCGTTATGAGCTTCATCCATAGTGATATCACCGTCCATATTATCAGTATCCACAGCGCCCGACTCTTGATGTGAGTCTTCAGGTGGATGCCTTTTTAGCCGCTTTGTTTCTATTCGAATAAGTTGGTGAGCAGCATTAAGCAAAGACATAAGCTGGCCTTGCGAATTAATATCCAACGATTGGGACACGTATTTAAAGAGCTGGTCCATATCGGTCTAATATATTAATGACGTTAGTAAAAGGTTCAGTCTAGGGTTGAAGGAGGGGGAATAAGCAAAAGTAACGCACCTGGTATTCAGCTATGTTAGAATATTCTTTGCTAGCAATTTTTTGGTCTATTTGCTCCAAGGAAATATCCCATTTTTCAGCTGAGGGCTGAGACTGCGCTTGACTTAAAATATTTTTGCGATCCAACCTATGCGCGATCTAACATGTCAGAGACTGGACATTCTATCCACTACATACCCATTACGGCCATCAAATCCACTTACGATAACACAATGGCGGTAATTTGATGCAAGCACTTGTGCAGATCGCCGTCAGGTACGTCTTCCCACACTAGGTCTGAAGCGGCTGAGTAACCGTTCTTCCGACTCGCGACCTCTAAACCAATAGGCGATTTGTCGTGTTCGTCTACGGCTCGTTTAGCTTGCTGTCGCGAAGTGACTGGCATAATGGGATTTCGATTGATCGCACCGAGCAACAGTTATTAGGAATTTGGTGATGTTTGTTCAGATCCTAAAGTTCAAGGCGTTGAGACGGAAGGGTAAGCTGGTTTCCTTGTTGCTGCGTCAAATACTGAAAGCAATCCAAGTTGGACTGACCCTTAGTGACGACGCCTGAAAGTTGGAACTTCCACCATCCGTTAATGTCACGTGAAATTGAAACTCAGCCTTTCAGGGACAGCGGTTTTCTTTCTCAAAAAAATTGTCCCTTCCAACCGGACTTCTTCTGCTATTCGGAATGGAATTCAAATACCAAACCGTCCGAAGCAAAAAGAACAAAAAGAACGCCAATAGAAAGAGGAACGTTGTAAAGGACATTTCCGAATGGACTGTTCAGGATGTCGTTAATGTGCTCGATCGCCGAAGGTGAGTGTGCTGTGACTGGTTGTTCTTGCCATTGCTCACTTCGAGGGACATGACACTCATACTTCTCTTTCCAAATAGAGAAGCGCTTTTGGATAGCTCTTTTTACACTGATTTACTCGGTAAGTAGTGGAAGAGATACAAATTTTTTTTTGGTGAACTTTGCTAATACCTTGGTAGTGATGTTGCAAGATAAAGTCGTAGCAGAATCACCGCACGATATAATTTGTTACGGCGTTGGATCAATCCAAGAATCCAAGAGTGCACAGTATCAATTTGTTCTGGCGTTGTTGATGCGAGATTTATTAAAGGTATGTGGTAGCCAGCCTTTAAGTTCGTGTAAACGTGACAAGTCTAACGCACATATCGATCTATCAAAATTTCAGTTGCCTGGGGCCTTGTACATCTATGATCCCATTTTCACTGAATTAGATATCAAAGTATGTGACCATTACAATATGGAAGTTATAAAAGACAATGAGGTATGTGCCTGAACCTGATCGTAACCTGTTTGCAATTATGAAACCAGCAAGCTAACGATTGTTTTTAGTACTGTCGACGGACAGTGGAAAAGCCGACATTATTTTACATGCCGCACTGTGGAAAGAGCTTATATAGTAATGCATTGGAAGCGAACTGGAGCGCAGACCGGCTCTATAATGTTGTTGTGGTTGGCAACCGGTTTGAAAATTACACGGAAGGGTGGGTATATCGTTCATTGTTGTTGCTTGAACCAATGAAATCACTCACCATGGAAAAAAATCATAGGTTATTAGACAGGGAATTAAAACGTGATTGCCCGTACTTGATACCTGCGGTCAAAGTGGTTGCCTGTACACCATTTCCCAATGAATTCGACAACAATCAAATTTTCAATGACCTTTGCATTCAAACCTTCCCAAAGGATACCCTTGCCGACGTCGAAGAGAGCTTTTGGCAAAAGCTGGAAAGTGCCAAAGAAAACGATGGCAACAAAGACGATGTAATTTAGATATTGTGCCCCACCTGTATAGACTGCCATATTTCACTTCATTTATTTGATAAAACCCGTTATACATGTCGGACCTTATTACGGTTTAATAACACAACTGGTTTATTCAAGACATGTCCATCGCATCTCCTTCTACAACGTCCACAAAATTTCTTATGGATTCCTTCAAGATTGCTAAACCCGGATAAGATATGTTAGTGCTGATTCATTATAGTACTACAGTATTGCAGATCAATGAACTCACCCGTTGTGCCTCTTGGATATCTGTAGCTCTGTTCCTTGATTCCACGTTCATTTGGTCTGACATGGTTTCTGAGATAATCGGTGCTGTTCTCCTCAATGACACAGACGTCGACATTGGAACCTGAGCCCAAATCGTTGAAAATACCAGCCTCAATTGCTTCGCTCACAATAGCAATTGCTTCCTCCCGCTAAAAAAAAAAAAATGACATTAGTGACTTCGCCTAGAGGTGATATGATTCTGCATGAATACGTAATCAGCTTACCGTGAGGTTAGGTCTCCATTTGCTTTCAAATACACTCATAGCTGCCAATGAGCCAGAGCCCATAGTAACATATGGTAACTTATCAGTGCTACCGTGAGGATATATAGTGTAAAGTTGAGGTCCGTTAATGTCGTATCCACCCAAAACGAGAGCTGCTCCGATGTGTCCCTGGTACCTATGGTATGGAGCCGAATCAATAACAAGAAAATAAAGCGTGTATTAAATGAGTAGACATGCTTACCGGAAAAGCATCTGTTTCAACAAGGTCATGGCTGTAACTACTCGTGTCTTTCTTCCAGTAGAGAGTCTGTGAAGTTCGAGTTGAGAGCTGATCGAGTTGGTTGTAAATTCAGTATCGGCAGCTGTACCAGCACCACAACAGTAACTAAAAAGGATTGAGTTGGGCGGTGAGCACTTTGCTATGGCCAAAGATGTAGGAATTAGACGAAAGCGAGCTTACAGATTTGGGGCGAGGTAATGGATCTTTTCACAATTCTTGTCAGCTACAATTGGACCTTCAGTTGCTCGAGTATCAGCGCCTAAACAGACACCTTTCTGTATAGTTGAGTTCAACAGATTAGTATATGGAGTATGAAGCGACAGAGCTGGGTAGAAAAAGTGCGTACATCGTATATGACTCCAACAATGGTTGTGCCTGTGCTTGTAGCCTTGGGTGGTTTAGCTCCCTTGGTCTCCAAAACGGCATTTCTGCAATAACAGCCATTTAGAAGGAATCGAGATAAATCAAAACTATGGGTAGACGTTTCACCTCGTATAATTTTCAAAGCTGAATCCTCCAACGGGTTTGACTTGTTGCGGTGCCATAGTGTCCAAGGTATAGAGTTAGTAGTGCTCTGACGCGTCAGCTTTTCCATCCTCTCGAGCAGCAGTCCCAGCTGGAGCAACGTCACTAGGAAACACGTGCTCAGCGGGACACTCTCTCACACACAAAATTGGACTTTCGATCCCGCTTTCGCTGAGGCTGGAAATATCACAAACAGATGAGCACTCGCCATTTACGTACGGCAGACAAGGCCACCAATGAGCGAAATACCAAGGTTTTAAAGTCGTTGTTACAGCAGCCTGATAACAAATACTGTGCAGACTGTAGGAAAAAAGGTGCAGTTCATACCGTCGCCCTCGTTGCTTACCTCTCCCTGAAAAAACTAACCATTCAGCCGTTACTACTTAGATCCACGATGGGCATCTTGGAATATCGGTGTGTTCGTTTGTATACGATGCTCAGGTGTTCATCGGTCAATGGGAACCCATATTAGCAAAGGTACGAAGACAATTGCTTTGGGAGCGCTTACACCACTTTGATACTCATCCATTGACATCATAGTCAAATCGGTGGATTTGGATACTTGGTTACCAGACCAGGTAGAAAATATGGTCAAATGGGGTAACGCACGAGCTGCTCTGTAAGTAAAGGAATAGCTGAAGAATGCGGATGTTTCACCGGACTCATTCTTCATCCAATACAGTTATTGGGAAGCCAACTTAAAAGATAGAAAGCCTTCAGAAAGCAACATTGATGGATGGATTCGAGCCAAATACGAACATAAGCGATGGGCTATGAAAGGTCCTGTTCCTGACCCTAGCACATTGGGGGATGGCTCTGAAACTGTGTCGGTACGTGATGGTTTTGTTGTTGTTGGAGATGGTAATTTCCTTTGGAATTAATCACGCCGGACTGTGTTTCTCCAGGCCACTGCACAGCCTTCTCAGCAAGTCCAGCCCGTTGTCGCCCCCAAGCCTAAGTCAAGCTCTGACTTTGCTAATCTCGACGCTTTTCTAGGAGCACCCTCTGCAACTCATCGGGTGGCCGACTCCTCGTCACCTCCCAATCAACTTCATGGAGCCAACTTCTTTTCTATGGCAGATGAGGAAATCCGACACTCCTCCTCTGCTCCTGTGACGCCAGCACAATCGCGTCCAGATACACCGTCGACAGCGTCTATTAAGTCAGCTGATAATGGGGGTTCCAAGCACAACAACCTGAAATCTTCCATTCTCTCGTTGTACAACAGTCCAAGAGCAAATGCTAGTGCTGGTGGTCTTAGTACCCAACCCACGACAAGCTATGCTAACAACCTTGGAAACTACCAGCAGCAATTGAGCGGGCTAGCAATGGGACCTCCTAGCGGGATGATACCACAACCACCGCCGCAACAGGCAAATCAATACCAAAATGTATGGGGAGGGTTTCAAGAAGGGTCTAGCCAACAGGCTTGGAGCAACAACAATGATTTCACGAGTTTCAATCAGGCACCACCAGCATTCCAGCAAAGTATGCCACAAGGCGGGCAATTTTTTTCTACAGATTATAGCAGTAACCAACCAGCTAACAGCAAAAGTCCTTCAAACCCTCAGCGGCCAAATTTTGAGTAAGTCACCAGCCAAAATAAGGAAATTGATAGTGTTTGATCACGCTTCTCACTCATGCTGTTTCCTTCTCTGTAGTGCTTTTGCCGATCTTGCAAACTTTGGAAGTTAGTTTGATTTTTCTCTCTTAGAAAGTAATAATGAGAAACGCGTATTTTAAAAATCTCCAAGCTTAAAAATGATTATCAGACTGAGAAGGGGAAGAAAAGTCCTTGGGAGCACTGCAGCAGCTCCGTACCAGTCGAGATCGCGAGCCTGCTGTTTTGGTTCGTTAGTGCGTGGTACGACTGCAATCTCACGCCTTTTTTTTTTTAAATTATTTTATTTATATTATACATTTTTTGTAGTCTATGGTTTTTTGATCCTTTGGTATAATGCAAAGTATTCAGTAAGCCATCTTTTTATGAGCATGCACTTGTAAGAAAGGAAGAGAGTAAACTCTGCTTTGGTTGCAAGGGTAAGGAAAAGGGAGTCAGGCAATAATTATTTAATAATAAGCAGCGCGCTGTACATTGCGTACTGTAATCGCAAGTATAACGTAGCAAGGGGCGTCATGCTTTTTTTTTTTTTTTTTTTCGCTGGCCCGGTTCACTCAGCCCAGCCCAGCAGGCCAGCACATTAAATTTTTTTAGCTGTGAGCTCGCTTCGCCCACTGAACTCTCCCCTTTACGCTTTAACACTCACACTTGCAAGAAAAACGCTGGTAAGTTATTTAAGCTGGAGAGCGCTTTGGCCCCGACAGTAAGGCTTCATATCCCGAAGTCACCTTCATACCTTCTCTCTGCTTCCCCAAAAACTCTTTACTTTACACTCTACCTCCATTACCGTCATTCAACCTATCATCCTCTTCAAACACCCCATTCCCACCCTCAGCTGGGGGCCTTCTGTTTTTTTTTTCTCTCACTTTTTTTTTTTCTTCAAGCTATGGCCTACCAGTCTATGCTATAGCACGCTTATTCTCGCGACTAGTCGCATGTACTCGTTATATATCGACTTATCCTTATCATAATCACTCTATAACGCGCTCAGCTTGGCTGAAAACGCGCGTTTTAAGGCGTTTCCGTACTAAAGTATTCCGTTGTACCTTTTAGAGATGCCAAAGGAATCAAAAAAGGATACTAAGGTTAGCAAGCGCGCTGACGACGGTAAGAAGCGCCGTGCCAAGAAGGACCCCAGCGCTCCCAAGCGTGGTTTGTCTGCCTACATGTTCTTCTCCCAAGCCCACCGCAAGACCGTTCAAGAAGAGAACCCTGAGGCCGGTTTCGGTATGTGCACGCGCGCGTTTGAATTGAGAGGGTTGTTTTCACTCGCTAACTCTGTTGTTATTAGGTCAAATCGGCAAGATCTTGGGTGACAAGTGGAAGGCCATGACTGACAAGGACAAGGAGCCTTACATTGCCCAAGCCGAAACTGACAAGAAGCGCTACGAAAAAGAAAAGGCTGCTCATGATGGCAAGGACGAGGAATAAATCAATCTTAGCAAAATGCTAGGTCCATAAGCCCTCTCAAAAAAACCAAAAAAAAACTTTTTTTTTCTTTTCTTTTTCAATTGCCTGACTGAACAAGAAGAATATCAAGTAGCTCAACTTTTTTTTAATTACACATCTCGTTTGTATCAGCTTGTGTTTTTTTTCATCAATGTTTTCTTTTGTGTTTTGTGAACCTTTTCCCGTCTCTCCCCACCATCCGCCTTTCTTTTTCCATACGTTTTACTCTTTTTTTTAAATGCTCTATTTCAATAACATTAACAAAACGGCGTCAATGTATGTTGAAGGGGAATGTCAACTGATAAATTTGTATATGTAGCGTGCACACGAACAAAAACCCGCCAGTCTTGCGCTCAAGCGTGAATAATTATGATACATTTTTGGTATTATGTCTGTTGGATGGTAAGTGTGTTTTGCAATTCTTCCGCGCGTTTGCGTGCAAAGAATGTTTTGCCAACTTCATAGCTGCTGATCATGATAGCGCATGAGGGGGCAATTTTGGCTAACCGAGGAATGCATCCTAGATAACAGAAGGGTTAGCAACTTGAAAGTCAAACTTGATTCCATATCTCTATCCATCCCCACCTCTGAAGAGTCCCCGTATGCCTTCAAGATGATAGATTTCCTTTATGGAGAAAAGCATGCGCCTCTCTGAAGAAATGAAAGTGTTCATTTAGTTTCATTTTTTCGGTTTAAAAACGGATGAGCTTGAGAATGTGATGTGATGTTACCTTCTCGACTACTGACTTGAAGGCGCGTCTTGACAACGTCGAATGGTGTGGTCAAGATAGCTGCAACCTAAAAAGACACCAAAATGAGTGGGCTGCTATGTTAGATAGTGTGCATGGGAACAGCAACATACCATGCCAGATATCGCTCCAGATGCAAACGATAGCTTAAATTCTCTCCATGCATCCTCTGGGCTAGCTCCTTGGTGCAGAGCCGCATTCGCAGACAATATAGATCTTGACTTCTCATAACTCATCCAGTACAACGCTATATACAATATCGCTGTGATCAGATTCACAGTGGGATCGTTGTGCTATCAATATGTCATGTCAAACCTACCGGAAAATGGTACATCTCGCCACATGGTTGGAACCAAGCCTCTCCATAAAGATCGAGGGCCATGTTGTTGGACCATAGCCTGCACACCGTTGAAGACAGACCGAAAGCCTTTCACACCTTCCACTGATTGCATGCGGGTTCGGAATAGCTCTATAGGGGATATAAAGAATGCAGCAAACGCTATTGTTGGAACAAAAATCGATTAAAACTCATGTGAATTTACGGCAACAGTTCGTTGAAGGTTAGGACTTACTACGTGCAACGCCTCCTGCCCAGAGTGGCGAGTATTGATAGAGAAAAGAGTCTTCTCCAACCTGCTGACGGGTAGTATCTCTTACCGCATCGTATCCGACAAAATATATAATTGTAGCTGGGATTGACATAGCCAAAGCCGGTGATAACCCCCTCCATAATGACGGAACCCCTTCATACCGCATAATCTTATAGAGACCGTCCTAGATGAAGATGCCATGAGTTGGTTAGAGCACAGGGATTATGGGTGTGGAATAGGATGTAATCACTGCTATCGTATGCTGATAAAGAAATATCTTACCAGCGTTCCATTTAACTGTTTACTGCCTATCTCGGCTGATCTATGGTGAAAATGTATAGATCCTGTGGCACATTTCTCTTGACTTTGAAGTCTAGTTTTGACCACATCCAATGGAGTGACTAATAAATGAACATAACTAGTTTAGTCAACAGGACATTTTGAAAAATTCACACAATTTTAGAAGTATAGTGTTTATCCTTACCGAGAAGCGAGGTCATAAGCGCTCCAGCACAGGCTGACAGTATACGTTCGGAGGAAGATGTCAAGCGCTTTTGAACTTGAGCATCTTGTTCACTCATTATCCGCCGATCCTCATTATGATGTTGCCCCTCAGTGTGTCGTTGGAACCTTCGAAAAGGCTCTTTTCCCTGGGAGTCATGTTCGATGCTTTCCACTTCGGTAATCGTATCAATGGAGTCTGTCATGGTGAAGCCAACCAGATCACTATCTCGAACCGAGCAAGTAACGAATTGGTCGGCATTTTAAATTTAATCAATGGGCACAATGAAAGCATAATGTGATCATTTTCTTTTGTTCTACTTCACTTTTACTGTATAATCTTTTCATTTGTACCTTACAAGTGTGCGTGTTTATTGCGAATGTGTATATCAAAATAATAATTATTTTAAGGGACAATCGTGCTTGAGTCGTTGTCACTTGATCTGGAGACCGTCGATGAGTTGGCCGACGACTGAGCCTTGGAGATAGTGGATACGCCTCCGCGTGATGATGCATCAACGTACGTATTGGTAGAAGAAGCTTGGAGACTTTTGAGGAAGGAGTGCCGAATTTCGGAAGATGATGTTGGAGGAGTGGAAAGATATATATTATTTCGAGAGTACTGATTGGGTGTTTGATACATGTTGTGTAAGATGTTGGCTGACATTGGTCGTGGGGCAGGCGATGCAAGCGGGTTGGGGGAAGGTGTATGCAGGCTATAACGATCTTGTCGGTCATAGGCAACCAAGTTTCGATTACTGTAGTAGCTTCTCATGACTCGTGGTTTACCGTAAATCGATCTTCCTGTTCTCTCTATTTCCCATTCGTTCAAATGCTTGATTGTGAGTTGGGATGAGTCAAACAGTCCTTTATCGTCGTCATCATGACCGGATCCCTTTACTTCGCCTTCCACAACTCTTGTAGCTCCCCAGGAAAAGTCATCAAAATGCCAAAAAGCATATACTGGTAGAATGAAATTCCAGACGGGCAATGCCATGATGTAGACTGCATGACATAAAAAGTTACATTAGAGTGCGTTTGCCTTTACTATTGATCATGGGTCGTTGACTTACCTAGCATCCACATTATGTAAACAAGTTTTCTCATGGTAACAATAATAAGCACAATTGGAAGACCAAGAATAGACAAAAGAAGAATGATGGGCTGCCACTGTGGCGTGGCCGATTCTGCGCTGGTCACAATTAGCCATATTGTCATGACAATGGCGGCCGGTAGCACGACAGTGCCTATCAAGTCAATCAAGACAGAAAATTGCATGGAAAGACAAGCAATTCCGCAAAGATCCGAAACCATGACTAGCTCCATCAAATTGTGAACGGTAGAATTAATCCATCGTCTACGCTGTGATAGAAGGACAGCAAAATTATCGGGGACAACGGTTTTGCATCGAGCTTGAGGAACAAAAATCATCTGCCGCTTGGGAAATGTTCGGAGCATTAGCGTCGAAAGGAATCGATCCTCTCCTAACAGCAAAAGGTTCTTGGCATGAAGTGTTGTCACAACATTCAAGTTGTACTCCAGGATGATATCTGGGCTGGCAAGAATGGGTACCCAAGCGCCATTCTTAGGAGCTTTGATTCTGTACATGCTGAAGCAACCAGGGAGACAAGTCACACCGCCAAAAAACGATTCAAACGCTTTTGCGTAGTGATGTGAAATGTGGTACTCGAACACTTGTATAGCAGTGACCCCTGTAAATCAACATTAGCAGTTGTGATAATGGTTATACCCCACGTATGTAAATAGCTTACATGACTGTGCCTTATTAGCTATGCAAGTCTCTCCACAAAGTCCCATGATGGTAGGATCATTTTTCATAGCCTCAACCATGTAAGAGAGAGAATCTGACATGACTCTAGTGTCCGCATCAATCTAAGGTAGTCATCATTAGCATGGTCCATTTCTCCTCGCCACAGTGCAAAATTGAAAGGCTATGTGGCACCTACCATTAAAATAACCTCAAACTTGTCAGGCGTAATGCCGTTCATCAGGGTCGTCATCTTCCAAAACATTTCATAGTGTAGTTCAGTCAGTCGATCATTGAAGAGAACATGTTGAAAGAATGTCATCAATATCAACTAGGGTGATATGTGTTAATGTGATGAAAAAAAAACCCATTGGGTGTTATCCATATGTAAGCTACATGTACCTGAGAGTCCCGCTTGCCTCGATTTCCTGGTTTGCTAGTGCCTTCTTCTGATGGCGTTCCACATTTGACAATCAAGAGACATGGTGTCGAGCTTGCTCTGTGTTTATATGTACCTGCATACTGGGAAAATAAGACTGAGCCAAAAGTCGTAGTTCGGAGCTTCACACTACCCAAAAACTTACCACTTTGGCTCGATTAAGTTGCTTTTCACCATCGGCAATCGCTTGATAGTAGCAAGGCTTTGGGTCCAATGACAAAGGGTGTAAGTCAAGCATGGAGAGTACCATGTCCGGGGTGGATTGGGTTTCACCCGAACCGGTGATCATGCCATCCGCGACAACAACGAATAATTTGTGTTGTTTGGAATAATGAGTTTCTGCCAAACTGTCCATGGTTGTCTTGAGGGAAAGAATACCTTCCGAGTAGCATGTGACTAGCATAACGGTATACAAGTCCTTGGGTGGGGGTACTAATTTGGGTTCCATGGGTGGTGGGGCTGGCTGGGATATGCTGTTTCTGTAAGGTGAAGCTTGGTATGCTTGCCAATTGAAGGAATCGTTACTTCCGTTTCGACGAGATTGCCATGATACTAGACCTGATCGACCACCTGGTCTGACTAGTCTTCCAGCAATGAACCATCGGAAGACAATGGCCATGGAGTAACGTACAGCAATCAATGAGATGATAATACCAAGCATGATATCCATGACCAGGTTTGACGCTATACAGCCGCCCGTTTCGGTTTGGATAACTCCGACTCGGTACCGGGCCAAGAGACAGTTCTGCGCTTGTTTGGCGTCGTCCCAGTTGGAAAGTGCTAATGAGCCGTCATTCCCGAGAGACTGTAAAAGAGCAATGTGCGTATTGACTCCGTAAAACTCAATCCCTGTATTGATATACTGAGACATATTGAGCACTATACTCGATATAATCAGGATAAAATGTATCAGTAAAGCATAAAATTTCTTTTATAGAGCCACCGAAAAGATATTTATTTTACCATTTTCTCCAAGCAGGACAAGAGGGGTCCCGTGCAATTTGCCGATACCCTCAGGCTGAAAATCCGTCCAGTCATAACTCAACGTGGCAGTTGACTTGTATTGTAGAAGCAAATCCTTCATGGGAATACAATTTCCATTCTTAGTTTTTAGAGTCCCTCCTAAAATGAACAGACAAGAAAAGAGAAAAAGTACCAGTTAGTTAACACTTTGTCTGTATGTAACAATGTTTTTCAGGTACCTCGGTAATGAGTGAAATTCATAATCAGACATCAAAAGCAGTTCACATTTACAAATTGGGAAATAAGGGATGGTCGAGGGGAGAAAGGCTGTGGATAATTGAAAATAGAATTTTCCTAGAAAAAACTCACCATAAGGACCATTGACTATGCAGTTGCCAAGGGTGGAGGTGGCACCACTGCGGTTGGCATCATATATTTTGCATGCCCCAGATGTGTCTGCGTCAAATAGTGAACTCAGGTCGACGCCCTGAAACTCCTTCGTGAGGTTGAGACCTTTTGTGGCAAGATAATGATGCATTGTCTCATATGGGTATAACATGCCATGAACCGTGATATTTTCACGATACGCTTTGACCAAAGAGCCGTTGTAGGAAGTGGAATAAGCATAGGTCTGTCGCTGCTCTGGGCACAATGTTTGTTGCAGTCCGAATGTTAGATACGCCAGTGCCAAGCAACAAAATAATATGATGTACACGAGTGTAACCTTATGGATGGAAAGTATTATCAAATATTAGATGCATGCGGATTGGAAAACACCCAGTACTCCTTTTTTTCTGCGAACACGAAATAGATTGCCCTCTCTAGGGGTATTACCTTTTCACGCCATGCTTGACGGACGAGTGGGTTATGTTTTTTAAAACAATAACTGAGGAACCAGCTGGGGAAGCAGCACGTGGCAATATTTGCAGTGATTGACCACCATGTCATGTTGGCAGTTTGAACAGGATTTCGGGGAACAGGCGGCAGGTGCTTAGCCTCATGCGAAGACACAATGTTGCTGTCTTTCGCTACGGCGGATGCATTGAGAATTTCATTGCGAGCTCGTACCATATCCATCTTTGTACGTTGTGGAGGAAGCATGTCGTGTTGAAATAATGGTGGTCTTGGTCGCTGTCGGTCGGGTCGGGTAAGTGACCGTGCTCGCAATATACTGCCATGATGACTTCTTCGACTGTTATCCCGTGTGAGTTCGGTGGATGCCCTTGGTGGATTAGTTACTGGTGTAGTGTATAATGTTGCATTGTAATCTTCCGGCTTATTCACTGGCATGTCAGTAATATCAGCCTGCAAAGACAATGAGTTACAATTCAATGGCTGTGTATGAGTAGAAAGAGATGATATATATTTTTTTTTCTTTGCTTGTTTTTTGGTATCATTTAATGATATCAAAGGGTCTTTCAATTTGATGGGTTCCCATTGATGGGGTGCTTACTCACTTGCGGAATGTGATTATGTGAACTGGATCTTAGCTCCAGACTCAATGTCTTTTCATGAATCGAGGAAGTACTCATAGGTGATGGCATCGAACAAGACGAAACGAAGAGAGGTTTGAGCCTATTTATTTTTCTGGGTGCTTTTCAGCGCCGTTTCTTATAAATAGTAATTCACACTGTCAAATGGTGCGCTGCCCCTGGCTGGTTATGTTTCCTGATGATCCTTCTTCTCTCCCCCCGCACGTTCCTAGATGGAAGTGCCCAGCCGCGAACCTTAACCGAACCAGATAATAACAAAGCGTGTTCAACTGTACTTTTTATGAAACATCAACGTCTTAACAATGTGTTTGTAACTAAAAAAAGCCTTTTGGTTTATTTAGAATTGCCTTAATATGTACGAAGAACATAGAGAGCCTCCTTTGAAAGCGTTGTCCCTTGTTAGTTTTGCACGACGTGCTGACTACAACGGCGTTTCCTTATTCATCGTCTTGCAGATAAATTTGCTTGTCAATTCGTAATGGTGTTTTTATTTTTGGGCGACACGCAATCTACTGCTATCAAATGGTAGTGGTAAGGCCGCAGTAGGTAAAGTGCTCATGATAGCAGTAACTCTGCATGTTGAAAGTTTTGTTCATATGCCTTGTATGTGCCACATGCATCATATGTATGCCCAGTGGCGGATGAAGGGTCATATTAACCTTTTAAATTATTAAAAATGGTAGGTGTTTAGAGATTGGCTGCCAAGAGCAGCAAAGTCAGTCACATTGGGGCCGCAGAAGTTGGAATTTTTTTGGCGACCAGCGAACGCGTGGTGGACAACGCGACTGAAACCGAATCAGCCTTTTTTACCTTGATCTCAAACAATTTATGAACAAAGCCTTCACAACTATGGCCCCCATACAATCTCTCCTAGTTAAGCGCCTTAGCGATCGCGCAAGAATCCCAACCCGTGGTAGCAGCCATGCAGCTGGTTATGATCTCTACTGGTAAGTTTAGCTCACCATACTGGAACCAATGGCATTACCATGCAACACAGTACTAATGACTCCCATTCAGCTCTGCCGATACAGTTATTCCTGCTCAAGGAAAGGCTGTTGTCCCAACAGATATCTCTATCGCTGTACCTTCAGGTTGTTATGGACGCGTCGCACCACGTTCTGGCTTGGCTGTTAAACATCATCTTGATACTGGAGCTGGTGTGATCGATGAGGATTACCGTGGCCCCGTTGGTGTCGTCATGTTTAACTTTTCCAAGACGGATTATGAAGGTAATGACAACGTAGCAAGATATGCTATGCCATGGAAGCGGAACTAACGCCGAATCTTTTCATGATGGGTAGTGAAAGAAGGTGAACGTATTGCACAGTTGATATTGGAGCAAATCTTCACTCCTCCCGTGGTTGAGGTTGAGGTAAGAAAAACAGATGGTAATGAAATGAAAGCAAACAGACAAGAGTTAACGAGCGAGCGTCCATTAGAGCTTGGAAGACACTCTCCGAGGTGCTGGAGGTTTTGGGTCAACGGGTAAACAATAACCGGGCCAATCAAGCGTATGCAGCGTCAAATTTCGCACGCACAGGTCCCGCTACAGTGTAAAAAAAATTGTTCAAAAAAATAAACCCACTACTTCATTCTTCTTTTCATTTCCTGCAACATGTCTGTAGCCAAGTTCTTTGATTACGTCGAAGCTCACCAATCTGACTTCATTGATCGTCTTCGTAAGGCCGTCGAGATCCCCAGGTAAGTGCCACCCCATCACGTGGCCTCATCTCACGTTACGTCTTATCGCTCACAGCTTACACACCTGATTGCAGTGTGAGTAGCGAGGCTGCTCGTCGCCCAGACGTTGTTCGCATGAGCGAATTCCTTGTCTCTGAGCTTGAGACTCTTGGTGCTAGCGTTGAGACACGCGACGTTGGTATGCAAAAGATGCATGACGGAACTACCTTGAAGCTTCCTCCTGTTGTCCTCGCTACCTATGGCAACGATCCTGCAAAGAAGACTGTCCTTGTCTATGGACATTATGACGTTCAACCTGTAAGTTAATTTTTAAAGTGGGCATCATATACACTGGGAAAACCTAAATGGATCATTTTGTGTGTTATCAGGCTCTTAAGGAAGACGGTTGGAACACCGATCCTTTCACCCTCGTTGAGGATGAGGAGGGTCGTCTTCTCGGTCGTGGCAGCACAGACGATAAGGGTCCTATTCTTGGATGGATCAATGTTATCGAAGCCCACAAGAGCTTGGGTCTCGAACTTCCCGTCAACTTGAAGATGTGCTTTGAAGGTATGGAGGAGTCTGGCTCTGAGGGTCTTGATGACCTTATCCTTCTCGAGGCCAAGAAATACTTTGCCGATGTTGATGTTGTCTGCATTTCTGATAACTACTGGCTCGGTACCACCAAGCCCTGCTTGACTTATGGTCTTCGCGGAGTATCTTACTTCCATCTTAGCATCAAGGGACCTGGCAGAGATTTGCACTCTGGTGTCTTTGGAGGCACTGTCCACGAACCTATGACTGATCTTTTTGCTGTTATGAGCAACTTGGTCGCTCCTAACGGTAAGATCCTCATCCCTGGTATCTATGACCAGGTTGCCCCTCTCACTGGTAAGTTGCCTTTTGTTCAATGGATGTGTTATAGGCAATTGGCTGATTAGGGACTTACAAATATCTTGTCGTTTCGATAGAGGAGGAAGAACGTACATACGATAACTTGGCTTTCCAGATGGACGAGCTCCATAGTGCTGTTGGTAGCAAGGTCAACATTTTCGATAGCGAACGTGATATCTTGCAACACCGCTGGAGATACCCTTCCCTTTCTATTCACGGTGTTGAAGGTGCCTTCTACAATGCAGGTGACAAGACTGTAGTCCCAGCTAAGGTTATCGGAAAGTTCTCTATCCGTTCCGTTCCTGATATGGAACCTGAGAAGATTACCGAACTTGTTAAGAAGCACATTGAATCCGAATTCGCAAAGCTCAACAGCAAGAATGTCCTCAACATCGAGTGCAGCCACGCTGGAAAGCCCTGGTTCGCTACTCCTAACCACTGGAACTACGTTGCTGCTGCTAAGGCTGTTGAGAAGGTTTTCAATGTCAAGCCTGATATGACACGTGAAGGTGGCTCTATTCCTGTCACCTTGTCCTTCCAGGATGCTCTTAACAAGAATGTTCTTCTTTTGCCTATGGGCCGTGGTGACGATGTATGTTCTGTTCTTAGCTGTGCCTTTATTCCGTTCCTTGATTGACATTTTTTCTACTTTATTAGGGTGCCCATTCCATCAACGAAAAGCTTGATCGTTCCAACTATATCCAAGGCATCAAGTTGCTTGGCACCTACCTCCATGAGATTGCTGAAATCAAGGCTGAAGAACAGTAAATCCAGATAACAATACTTTATGAAAATAGGAATAGTTGGTGTACATACATAGGTGATTAAAGGATCGGTGTTTCCAACATGAGTGAAATTAAAAATTTACATGTGCAGTGTGGTATCTAAATACGATCGAGGGTATTATCATGTAGCTTTAACGGGATTATAGGCTAATTCGGGGAAGACAGTGGAAACAATTAGGTCTACCATGTAGAATACAAGATGCTTATTAATGTAAGGGTTCTGAAGAGGAGCCAGCGCTTGGCTCATACATTGTTGATGGACATTAATGTCGGATGTTTCGAAAAGCACACGCTCGACGATATCTAGCAACAAAACAAGGTGGACTCATTTTCATTAGCTTTACACGTTGTTTTCGGGGGGCGAGTCAAAACGAACCATTACCTGGGATGGCCAAAACGAGCTTTCTTTCCGCTTGTATGCGCAAGGCATTCTGTTCCTCTTCCGTTGGCAATGTTCCAGCTGTTACGAATTTACCGCCTGGCCATAATGTCTCTCTCCCAATCTGCATATAGTATACCAGTCGCTGTTCTGACAAAAGATGATATACAGATTGCTCCAAAAACCTGAATTGATAAATAGTCATCAGCTTCTTGTCAGCATTCCATATTTATATTAATAATTTGATTTTGTTTGTCTTACTTGTCAGTGAAGACGCCGCCTCCAAGTATGCGAGCTATCGGCCAGATAAACATCCCAACCATTCGCCAAGCCCACAGAACGACAGGTCTGTCTTCCACACAAAACGCTACTTCAGTGAATCGAAGAACTGGGTCTTCTAGCCTTACATGGCGACTCTTCTTTCGCTGTCGCACAACATGTTGGTACCTTTCTTGCGATAGGGTTAGCAAAGATATGATGTAGAACCACATATTTTGAAGTGGCGCGAGTATAACTTGTAGGGATATGAAGCGCATGGAGTATCTTCTTGGAGGTTTTTCGGGTTGAGGTAAAGTTGCTTGTGCTAGCTCATCGCCTTGTTCCTCTAACGTGCTAAGAGGTGTAAATCGCCTGGGGCTTGGCGAGGCCGTCAGTTCTTGCTTTTGTACATCAGAATTCTGTCTTGAGTGGATGTGTCGGTGTCGTAACTGAGGGGAAAGGGTGGTTTTCTGTGTCTCTTGAAGAGATGTTACTATACCAGTGGGATCTATGCTAGTGGATCCACCAGTTGTCGAAATAGGTTTACTTTCAGTGTCTTCTTTAGGCTGATCGCTTTGTATTGGGGCCCATATTTCGCCTGGAGCTTGCAGTTTCAGTAATCTCTCATCGTAATGAGAAAGAAGCTAAGAAGGTAATGCTTAGAAAAATTACATCTTTTTCGCATGGAATACTTGGTCTTCAGCTAGACGTACCTTGGAAACAATTGTGTTGATTGTCCATGGATCACTCAAGCGCGCAATAATAATCGTCAAAACCATGTTAAGAATATCTCTTACAAGGTAACGAACACAGTCGCTATCATATTCGTCTTTTGGTAATAGGGATTTGAGCAAGTGGTCAGAAAGCTGCTTCACGTACTCTTTCTCATGTTCGATTGCAAAGTGCGGTTGTAATCCATGAAATAGGCTTTCAAGCTCAGTCGCGGAGCCTCCACCGTGATTTAAGTGTAGCTTATCAACAGCTTGGTGATAATCCAAATAATGCTGCGTCAATAGTGTTGGAAACGACTTCAAAATAAGTTCGACTACATCGATCTGCGAGTAAAATCGATAAATGACCATCTCAAATACTATCAAATAAATTCGTTCGATCCTTTACCTTTTGACAACGTAGTTCTATCTCGCGACAGCAATGCGTTACAATCCTTGTTACTTCAGAAGGAAGTCCATTATCCAGAGTGATAGCAAGGTACCATGGTTGAATGAAATCTCGTACAATGAGTGCTAGATATGTGTACAGTTCCTGGTCGATTTTGGCTGATTGAGTTATTCTAGGAGGAGCATCAATTAAACCCGAACGATTCCTTGCTTCTACGAGATCAGGAAACAGCAGGCGATAATACAAGGGTAGCCGTACAGAAGGCATTCCCGAGACGAAGGAACCTGTTCTACAAAGAAGCGGAGGATGGCCTATACTTCCTTTGCAATTCTCACACGTGACTAAAGCGACTGACTGGCTGACTTTTCGCCAATGCCTGTTCGACCTGAATTTTTCTTGGACGTGTCGACTTTTTATTTTGCGCGTCAAAGTTCGCGTCTATTGAAGCAGACCACTTCACCATGAATCGTCCAGAGGCTATAAGGACGTTCTTTCGTTCTTCAACAACCAGCCATTCAGCTGCTAACAACTCATTTGTCGATTCGCCTTCCTCCATATTAAGTCAGCAATCGACTTTTGATCAGTCTGCTCGCGGAGACTCGCTATCGAAGTTTGGCAAAGATCGCCTCCATCCCCCAACAAAATCAAGTCAAGCTTTGGAATCAAACAATTTGTCTGTACAAAAGGGACTCTTCCAGTTGGTACAGCAATTCTTGGATAAGAAAGACGGCAGACAATCCGCGGCTGATACCCAGAATAAAGAGAGAGTATACGAACGATGCAAATCCATATTACGAAGGTTTGTAACGGTGTGTTTGTCGTCAACAAAGTTATGTGAGTTTTAGTTAACTGGCTTATATGCCGCAGCATTCCGCGACCATCGACCGCACAAGATGAAATGCATCTGGCTGGCACCATCAGTAGAAAGCGTGAGTCGCATTGAAATGTACATATGAACTGTAGTCAGTGTCATGGATGCTAAAATCTTCTTTCATTGACTAGTGTCTCTCCAGAGTGGGTCGAGCAGCAAACAGCTCAGGTTTGAAACGCTACTCAACAAGCTGATGGATCAGGTAAGTTGAACCACAACCGTAAAATCCCAACTTGCAGCGTGGCTCATCCTATTGCCTTTAGAATGCCGTGAAAAACAAATGGGCGATACTATACCTTCTCAATGAGCTTAGCGAAGATAATAGTGCTGCTGATATTAGCTATCGCTCTAGAAGTCGAATGCCGTCCGCCGCTCAAAGCGATGTATGTACAGAAGCTCCAATCCTGCAGCTAATTGCATTTATGCTAATACATCAATACCTCAGATCGATTCATTTGCTTCTCAAGGTTTACCGACTTTCACATCTCCTCATCACCAAACATTGGCACGGACACATGATGGGTCAGATACCTCAAGGAGTATTCGGCGGAAAGTGAGCGACGAATCAGACGCATCAATGGACCATAATCTTCCACCTGCACAGCAACTTCAAGTGGGTTTGCGAACACACGAAGCTGAATTCTCATCCAAACAAGTACCGGAGGCGGCCATACTTCGAGACATTATGTTCATATTCCAGGGTATCGATGGCACATACATTAAATTTGATGCTGAGTCCGACGCATATGTTATAGATGATATGGTAGGAGATACTTTTTTGACCAAGGAAATTTGGCCATAGCTGTATGTTTGACTAAAGGAAATATCTGTAAAGGTTGGGATCTCTCGTTCTGCTCGAGAACTCATTCACAAGCTGACAGAACTCGGCTGGCTTTACAAGCGTATTCAAGCCTTTATTGCGACTAACATCGACAACGCCTCCATAGGGCTTGTTGGCCAGGTAAGAGCGGCAGCTTTGATACTGCTAAAGAACTTTGTAGAGAAAATATTAATGTGGCCGTGTTACAGTCGTTCTGTTCTAGCTTACAGCGAGAGATGAACGATTACTACAAGCTAATTGCAGTTCTGGAAGCGCAAATCAGTAAAAATGAAGGAAAAGATCTCACTTTTTTGTCAGATGATTTGGATACATCATTATCAACCAACAGCTTAACTCTGAAGCGACTTGTAGTATGGATGCGGGACAGCCTTCAACGTCTTAGACTGATGAGTGTGCTGATTGATGCTTGTCAAGGTAATGAAAAGCTTTAGCATGCTTTTGTCTTGTATGTCGGGAGCCATACGTTTGTGACTAACTCAGCAACAGATCAAAAGGGAGGTGCATTCGTTTCTGTGATTCACAACTACACAAAACATGGAGATCCGTTCATTCAAACATTCATAAGTCAGCTTCTCGAAGAAGTGTCAGCTCCATTTTGGGAAATGCTGCGAATGTGGATCTATGAAGGCGAGCTGGAAGATCCTTATGAGGAGTTTTTCGTCGGCTGCGATGACTCGGTCTCTGAAGAAGAATTGTGGCAAAAGAAATACACGTTTAGAGAAGGCATGCTTCCATCGTTCATTTCAAATACGTTGGCTCAAAAGGTGAAAATGGATCTACAGTACTAAGTGCATTGCTCAACACTTTGACTCACATGTGCTATTTCTTCATCATAGATATTTTCAATTGGAAAGTCATTAAATTTCATTCGATACAACTGTCATGAAAGTGCAGTCATACAGGAAAGATCACAAGGCCATGGTAAATATATATTTTGAAATAGTCAGTATGATACTACTACCTACATTTTTACTAAAGCAATTGGATAGTTCAAACCTTGAGGTATGGTAACATATCCGCTGTTGAGAACTCTATCGACAAAGCGTATCTGGATACTAGTCGACAACTATTAAACATCCTTAAAGACAAATTCAAATTGATGGAGCATTTGAAAGCGTTCAAGCGATACCTTCTTCTCTCTCAAGGCGATTTTATTCAATATCTCTTGGATACTCTCGGGTAAGTTTATCATCGCAAGCGCATACAACATGAAAAGTCGTCTAATGGTGCATCATTGATAGATCTGGCCTGAGTAAGCCTGCAAATACATTATTTCGCCATAATTTAACGGGTGTCCTCGAGGCAGCGATCAGAGCATCCAATGCGCAGTACGATGACCCATCCATTTTGGCTCGATTGGATGTACGCTTGCTAGAGGTAAGTTAAAGCATTCTTTTGGAACAATATGCTTACTACACGTGCTAAAGAGTATTGGACATCCGTAGATATCACCACAAGATTTGGGATGGGATGTTTTCACGTTGGATTATCATGTTGATTCGCCTATCAATACCATCTTTACGCCACAGGCAATGCAACAATATCTCAAGATGTTTAATTTCTTATGGCGGCTCAAACGTGTAGAACATTCGCTTTCGGCAGCTTGGAGAGGGTTGGTGACATCTGGCCGTCAATACAATAGTATCCCTGAGCTTGCAAGAGACATACGCTCAGCACAAATAGTGATCACATCCATGATCCATTTCACTTCTCAACTCCAATATTATTATCTGTTTGAGGTACAGTATTTCTTGTCTTACAAACTACAGCAAGACAGTGGCTCGATGCTAAACGGCGCTCATTTTTTTAGGTTCTGGAATGCTCTTGGGAAGAGCTATCGCATTTTATTGAGAACAAATGCATAGATCTAGACTCTCTGATTGATGCCCACTCACGATATTTGACTGATATCACGACGAAAGGGTTTCTAAATGGCTCAACAAATCAGGTATATTTATCATGCGACATGGCCGCGACATAGTACTGACCCGGGTTTGGGAAATGGTATTCTAACGCTGTTTTATGGATGTTCCTTCAGAATATGCTCTTAAGGCTATTTAAAATACTTGATACTGCCCTTCAGTACAGGACCTCCTTGGTAAGTGTTTTAGCGACACATATACGGATTGCTTTTTTGGGTATGATTTGGAGGTGTTTACATTTGTTTCAATAGGATCAATTGATCGCATTAGCGGATTATGAGTTTACGAGGAGAGATGCTAATCGACACAGTGGAATTGACACTTCTAAGCTGCTCAAAATTCGCATGCGATTGACGGCAGGAGCAGAGAGCTTTCAGGTGAGCGAAACAAGCGCTTTTTTCTTTTCATTCAGTATTTGCTCCACACTAACAGCCTCTTCCATACTGTCTAAAACCAGCGAGAGACATTGGATCTCCTAGCCACGCTCTCATCTTATCAGGATGACGACTTGAGATCACTCTCCACTCGCCTCGATTACAATGACTTCTACGGTCGTTCGACATCGACTTTGAGAGCAGGATAAATCAAACAGATATCAAGTGTATAACAGTATATCTAAATGTAAATTGTACCAATGGATTCTTTGTTAATGCTCCAAACTAATGGTAAATGTATTAATGTGGATGTGGGTGGATGGTGATTTAATCCAAAAGGCAAATGATATGAGCGAGGACTATAAACAAATGTTGATATGTGATGTAGGGAGACAAGCTAGTATCTGGAGCCTTCTATTGCTCCAAGTTTTCCCGATGTAGCGTATGTCTCCAAGTAACTTGATAGTCGAGTAGCAGCAGCTACGGCATCTTTATCGCCAGCCAAAAGTGGTAGGTATTGTTGCATTATAAGCTGTAGTACTTTTGGAAGTTGCCGAGGATAGGTTGCCAGCATCCGTTCGCCAGCAATTTCTAAGAATGAGTTTATAAGAGCAGGCGTGATAGCTCTCGGAGGAATGTTACAAATACGTGCGAGCCACGTCCAGCCATGCTGTATGGGATAAGGGTTTTCGCCCATTCCGGGCTCTGGAGCAGTTTGGACAATAGCGGCCCATAAGGAAATAAGACCACTCATATGCTCTTTGTATTGTACTGCGTCTTCCCATTGTTTGGCTTCCTTGTCACTATATTTGTAACCCATCAACTTTCGGGTTTCGTCTGGGGAACGTTTCTGATATAAAGATGATCGAGGCGTTAGTGTTTTGCGACTCATCTAATCACGAAAAATATTAATAATCATGAAACTTACCGGGTCATCATCAAAATAACGAGGAATAAGGTATGGGCAATGCTTGATGAGACGAGCAATCACAATGTCCATGAAACCAGCGTGCTTTGTAGCCAACATAACGGTAACGTGTGCCAGCGGATAGGCTGTGGATGGCTTGACAGTAACTTCTGTTTCAGCTTGTTCCTAGTGACATGTACATGATCAAACACTGCTTCGGAAAATCAAACATCCACGAGAACGATGAGCCCTTACCACTAATGCCTTGGCCGTGAAATTCATGATCCATTCATATAATATGTCGGAAGTTCGTTGGCAGTCAGAGAAAATGGTATGCGCGTCATTTGTCTAATGATAGATGAGTTAATGCCAACATACTTTTCTGGACTGAGGTATGTTGTATTGTAGCTTACAATTCGCATAATGGTCTCGCGCTTGTTGACAAGTTGACCAATCATACGTTTCAATTTCATGCGCGATTTCATTGCACCTTGTTTCCACTCGGCATGCTGGGCAATAGCTGGTTTAATCTGTTCTTTGAATTTCTAGATGATCGACAAGTGTTAAACATGGCTAAAGATGCGCCTATTGACATTTTTGCTCCATACCTTCAACAAGTCAAAATATTTGCCGGCTTCTTCCAAGCCTTTGATAGAGAGCGTGGAGGATTTTTGCTGCAATATCATTATATTAGAGAGATAGCATGAAGTCAGTGAAAAATCATTGTTCATAGCTCACATTAAGTGACGCTTGTTGCTTTTTCAACAAGAGTTCTTTTTGCTGCTGCTCCTTCTGTTCTTTCTGCTCCTTCTCGGCTTGTGCTTTTGTTGCAGCTGCTTGCTTCTGCTCCTCTTGTTGTTTGCGATCCTCCTGTTCCTTTGCCTTCTTCTTTTCTTCGTCTAACCTTATCTTTTCTTGTCGTTCCCTTTCTTCTTTGACGATTTTATCGATCGTCTTTTTGAAAACGGAAATTTGTATCAATGCCTTCAGCTGCGAGTTATTGTTCAACCTATACATGGACCCATACCTGGCGCATTTTCGTATTACGCATCTCATAATCTCGATCGATGCGATCTGCTTCCTTTTTTCTGTAAATATGGTAAGATTAATAAGATGAAAAAGTTGTAAGTGGATTATTTCGTCTACTACTCTACCTGTCTAATTCCAGCTTTTCCAAAAATTTACGGACGTCCTCTGCATCCTTTTCTATTTTCTGTTGATATTGCTTCATTATCTTCTGAGTGTTCTGTTCAATTTGCGCATGATGCTTGTCCATCCTGATCTGATGCTCCCTTTGCGCTCTCAACTAATTTGACACGTTAAAATGAGGCATCGGAAAAAACTTACAAAAGGTTCGGAGACGTACCCATGTTTGCCGCTTCATTTCTTGTGTCTCTGTAGACAGAAGATCTCGGTCTTCGGCGATCATGTGAAGCAACATTCCTGGATCATTTGCTCGCTTTTTGTCGTTACTGTGAGATATATCAGTACCTTCGTTATATTGATTAAGACGACCCATGTCTGAGACTGACCGTGAATGAGCATCATGATCTTCGGGGCATTCATCCTCGGTTTCCGACTCACTATCTGATGGAGCTATGTATGAGCATTTGTTTGGTCGGTATATGTGAGTCCTCATGGTCGGCTGTGAAGGCAGCTGATACGCATTCAGGCCCATGAAGAAAAAATGCGAGAAAGCAAGCTGAGATTGTTTTTTTCTCCAATCATACTGGCAAGCGGGCACCAGCTTGCAAACCTGAAATTTTTGTTTGCGTCACGAACGGCCGAAAATCTTACAGGAACATCCCAAAGACAAAGTACTCAACACCTGGAGAAGTGTCAAAAAGAGGGATGTAAGATACGTAGAATAGAATCTGGTTGCTTAACCCATGATTGTTCATTTTTCATTGCTCAACAATTCATTTTGTTCTTTGTTCCCAGCAAGTTCGTGTGATTGATTAATACCTTTGAAGGCAAAGGAAGCACGACCGTATTGCATGTATTTTTCAACCGAATGTTATCATTTTATGGTTATCTGAAAGGGTTGGCTCATGCATCCAGCTATTCAGAGTTAAAATTAAGCTATCGCCGCGTGACATCTCCCAGGGCTCGTGAAATGCACGAGCTATACTGTGATTTCATCACGTTTCCAACGATTTGGTTACATTTCCCTAGTAACCACTGCCTCAGATCACGCTTGATGGAGTGAGGGATTTCAGTTTTGCACTCTGAGGAGTTTTGGCTGGTCTCATCAGATAAGGAAGGTTTCACGTGCAAGTTTTCGAAATCCAAAATTTGGGTTGTCTTCAGGGCCCCGAACAGCTAAAACTTTTTTTTTTGTTCAACCTCCCCCTCGCCAGCAATGCTACAGGCAATCACAGTGCAGCGCCTACAAGCACTGCTAATTGATATGTTGTTCATTTTTGAACTCATATTCGGCCTCATTAGCTTCATTACCGTCTTCTTGACCTTCTTCCCCTCATATTACTACCTCATCTACGACTTTGTTGAATCCACCCTTGTCCCTGTGTTCCAATTTGTATATACTCGATGCGACCTCAAGTATACTTGGCAATGCGTACGATCCGGTGGTCAAGCTGTGGTGACAGTCAAGCGAGTGACACTTCGATTAATTGGAGGCAACAACTTTTTAACCGGTTTTAATTGGAGCTACGCTAAATCATCTGCTGAGAAACCTCCCGCAAAATTGGATGTTGTGCAAGCCGAGCCTTGCTTGAACGACACAGATATGTCTATCTCACTATACATTCACGGCATCGTCAATACCGGCAACTCATGCTTCCTGAATTCAGTGTTGCAGGTGAGGGACAATTTTTTTTTTTTTTAAGAAAATTCGCCGTGTCATCATATGCTTACGTTGCCTGCTTCCCGTGATTCCATTTTGTGAAGGCATTATCTTCCTTGGAGCACTTGCAGCCATTTCTGTACTATTTGACAAAGGACAGAAGCTCATCTGAGGTTCCGGTTGCAAACGCCTTGCGACAAACGCTATTACTACTTTCCAAACCAATATCACAAAAATCGGCCATCCTACCCGATCAACTTGTTACCGCTATTTCGCGCCATCATCACGTTATCAACCACGAACAACAAGACGCTCAAGAACTATTTCAGATCATTTCAAGCTCACTTGAGTCAGAGCAGCAAGATACATTAAAGTTGCAGTCCTCTAATGCCGGCCTTAGAGACCTGCTTTTGGCCAAATCGTCAGCCAATATTATACCCGCCAAGCCTTCAAACGCTTTGAAGAAGACTTTTCGCAACCCCTTTACTGGGCTTTTAGCCAGCCGTTTATCCTGTAGTCAATGTGGATATACAGTAAGTGTTTCATGCAGGTTGAATGGTTCTTCCTAAAACGAATGGTTTCTGACTTTGGCATTTTCACTTATTAGGAGGCTATCAGACACTTTTCATTCGATAATATACAACTTACTTTGCCTAATTCTGTAAGTGCATATACAGATCTTTTTAATTTCAATAGATGGTGGCTTGAGTACAATGATATTTACGGTGCTTTTTTGTAGTACAACGTGCCACTAGAGGATTGCTTATCTAGCTTCATCGCTATGGAGACTTTGGATGACGTGAGCTGCAGGTCATGCTCATTGAAAGCCACTGCTGAACGGTTACAAACCGAAATAGATTTTGCTATTTCTGCGGAAGCCGATACAACAGAAATCGAAAAGCTGACTAACAACTTAGATCTAATTCAAAGTCGGCTACAGTCTCATAGAGTGGAAGACCCGATTGACCCCAGCATTCATTTATCAAGGGTTGTGAGCCCAAAATCGACAAAGCAAGTGATGTTCGCAAAACCACCGCAATGCCTTTGCCTGCACATTTCCCGTTCGACTTTTCACACTTCTGGTGCCGTGTACAAAAACACTTGCCAAGTCGCTTTTCCAGAGACGCTTGATCTCTCGCCATACTGCACTAATTCCGACTTGGGAGTGGACCCAGACGCACCTATCAGCGGAGCCCAGGACTCGGAAGGGCAGAAGAAATATCAATACAGACTTATGAGCACGGTTGTTCATTACGGCAGTCATAATTTTGGCCACTTCATTGCTTACAAACGACGTATGGGACGATGTGGATGTAAGAAATGTCAGACGAACTTGGCAGCCAATACCAAAATTGAATCGGCTCAACACGACTGGTATCGAGTGTCCGACGAAAACGTCGATACGTGCCCAGTACAAGACGTTCTAAAAGCAAATCCCTACATGCTTATTTACGAGCTCGTAGAAGAACAGCCGCCTACGCCGGTACAACCTGCCATACCTATACAATCTACCCTTTCTCATCCTACATTCAAGAAGTCACCTACCAGCTCTCACATCACCCACTCCACCATGCATAAAATTTCAATGAACAAAACCGTGTCAGCCACTATCCAAGCAACCAATAGAACTGGTACCAAGTTACCAAGTCCTCTCGATCTTCATCCTACCTCTTTGTACAGTCTTCAATAACGTTGTTGCCTTAGTTTAGAGTTCCTCTGTGTTTTGTGTTAACAGACCATTCTTTGTGACTCAAAGCGATTAAAAACTCTAAGTAAAGCATAATAAAGCAACTTTCAACTGAGAATTTAACGTGCTCGCCTATCATTCATTCAGCCACAGCATCATCCACAATATTTTTGAAAATCGCTATTGCAGCTGTTTGCCAGACAGGAGTGAGGGGTTGCTCTGATATACTATTCCACTTGAGTACTGGTGATTTCTCCAATTGGAAACATAGGAATAAAGCTAAGTAGGTAAACAAAGGAGGAGATAGCGGTAGTGTTGAGGGAATCGTTTATACTTCTGCATATTGCTTCTTTTTGATTTATCGTAAAAAGTTGCAAGAGTTGAATGGATTGATAGGTTCCATGAACAAATTGTGTATGTCCTCTATCATTCCAGCTCCGGAAGCAGCACCTATGGTTGCTCTAGCATTTGACTTTATAGACGGAGCTACGAAAGTACTTTCGCCTACTATTATTGGAACGCGTTTTAGTACGAGGACGTAAATATACGAATGATCGCAGGACGCTGTTGCCAAGTGAAATAGATTTTGCCACAAGAAGCGGATTGTAAAGGAGAGTGACTCGCAAACCGAGTTTCCTGATTACCAACTCCGAAACACATTTCCAACTTTTGTTGCAGCAACTCCCCCAATTTTTCACTTTTGCTCTTCTCATGAAGCCGGGATTACATACTATGAAACACATTGATAGCTTAGTATACCTTGACGATTACATTGACAGTAGGGAATAAGTCATTTGCGCATGCCAGCTCTTTCGCTAAACCTCAACTGACACCTTTCAAGCTCTAGAAGCCTTGCCCCTGGAGCTACAGAGGAATTTCACGCTGATGCGTGAACTAGATGGCTACGCACAAGGTAAGCTTCACCTGCATGCTTGAACAAAGTCACTACTCGCTACTGACTGTAGTTTATGATAGATTTGATGGAATCCGTTGCCTCGGAATCAATAGATTTCATCGACAATGTAAAACAAATGACACCAGACGAACGAGTTCTCGCACTGAAGAAAATCGGCACGTTACTAAGCGACAGCTTAAAGCGAGGGGAAGAGAAAGTGTCTTTAGCTAAAACCACATTTGATACTGTAAGATTTTCGCCGCCTGGCCAGCCTTGTACATCTCCTTTTGAACAAATTCCTCATGTTCCTGTCTCTCTCTCACTCTTTTAGGTAGATCGCCATTGCAGTCGCTTAGACACTGATTTACAGAAATTTGAGGATGAGCAAATGTCAGGTCTAGGCCGAGTGGCACCACAAGGAATATCAATATCAGGGAGAGGCAAAGATGATCTTCATCACGAAAAGAACTCTAGGAAAGATGCCGGTAGGAAGAGTGATAAACGTTCAGCACACGGTAAGTGAAATAACTGAAATTTCATAACTTCCAACGGGCATATATCCTGATTTGGCACGTCTGTTACGTTTTTCCAGCTGATAGTTCTGCAAATAAGAGTAAGTGGAATCCATTGTACCTGATATTTGCATACAGCTTGCTGATCTCCGTACTTTTTGTTTAGAACGCAGAACTGGCAAAGGTGAAGGAACTCCACCTCCGAGAGCACAGACTCCGAAGGACGGTGTTTTGAAAGCCATCCGTTCTGACAAGGATAGAGCAAAAGGCGCATTTTCTGCTGCTGGACGAAACGGTTCTGGAAAAGCAAAAGCGTTAGTCATCTTTTCTTTACGCTACGCTGCTCTACTCTTCTTACTCGACTTTTTACTGACTCGACTCTGCCTTTTTGTAGTGTCTCTTCTGTGGCAGACATGCCTATTGATCCCAACGAGCCTCTCTACTGCTACTGTCAACAAGTATCTTACGGCGAGATGGTTGCTTGCGATAATGATGATGTAGGTATCTTGGTATATTTCCGCCTACTGACACGCTTTTTGCTAATTTATTGATGTTCGCAGTGCGAAATTGAATGGTTCCATTTGGCATGTGTAAACCTCAAAACTGTGCCCAAGGGTAAATGGTATTGCGATAATTGCTCAGCCAAGATGAAAGGAAAGCAAAGAAAATAGTGCGTGATCTTGCAAAGTAAAAAAGAAAGCCAAAAAAAAAGATAACTTGTTGTACATAACCCCCATGCTGTAATTTCAATTGGAAAAAGATAAAGCATCTTACTCTTTGACTGAATAATTTTGGGATAATATCTGTTTATGAATGGTATATATTGTAGCTATATATTAAGTGTGTGCTATCTTTCACCAGTCCTCCCAACCACCTTCTTCTTCACCAGCCTGTTCGTCACCCGTATTTTGTGGTACAAAGTCGAGTTTGCTTTTAGGCTTTGGATGGTCTAGCACAGGTTTACTACTGTCTGACTCAAAGTGGAGTGGTGTTGAAGGTCTGTCTGGCGATGCAGCGTTGTGGGTCTGCGCTGGCCGAGAGCTAGCTCCGATCATACTACCAACAACATTAGTGAACTCGCCTGCAATTCGGTTGGAGGCATATCCAAAAGCATCCAAAGAAGGCAGCCCGAGTCCAGACGATGATTGCTTCGCTGTTTGTTGCTCAGGCTTTGGTGACGGGGTCGCTCCGATGATGTTACCAAAGAGACTACTGAATGAGCTCTCGATCGATGGGGATCCAAATCTAGGGATTTGATGGTCTTGCTTGGGAGACGAGGCTCTTCCAGTCATCTCGCCGAACAAGTTAGCAAACGAATCTCCCCGCTTATTGTCTTCATTTGAATCGGTCCGTTTTGGCGGCGCTGGCTTGTCACTTAGTTGATCTAGCACACTTGCGAATGGTGATTCGTTATGGTGCCTTGAGTCAATTATCTGATTATTGGATGTATGAAGGGGTTCAGTATCTATCGCCACTTCGTCATCAAAAGCTTCCCAGCCTTCATTGAAAACAAAACATGCAGTTAGAGTCATACGGTCAAAGGGTAGTTCAATGTCATTTCCTCTGGTCTGCTTACCTTCGTGGTTTGGATCTTCTGAGTTTGGATCATCCATAGGTTCCCATAAAGATTCATCTTCTTGGTGATGAGGCTGTGAAGCAGCTTCAACCGCCGGTATTCTCTTCAGATGAGCATCGTTTGCATCTATCCTTGCCTGCTTATCGATATGTGCATCATATGGCTCCCATTGGCCTGCAGGTGGTGAATGATGCGTTTCTTGCTCCTGGTCTGACAAGTCCCATCCTTCTGCAGGTGCATCTTCTACTTCCTCTTCATGGTCGGACATATTCCACCCTTCTGTTGGTACATCAGCACTTGATTGTTGTTGGCTAGGCAGGATCAATCCATCGTTCGATGCATCGTCCAATTCTTGTTCATGGTCTGACGTATTCCACTCTTCTTTATGTGTGTCATCAGCTGCTTGTGGCTGATCAGGTAAGATCAATCCTTCATTAGAAGTATATTCCAACTCTTCGTCGTTGTCTGATAAGTTCCAGCCTTCTGCTTGTGAATCTTCGGGTAGCTCCAGTTCTTCATTGGATGCTTGATCCATTTCTGCTTTACTTTCAGACGTTTTCCATTCTTCAGCTGGAGGAGCATCATCGACTTCATGTTGCTGATTGTGCAACTCTGGCTCTTCGGTAGGTGCAACATATGGTTCTTCTTCCTGATCAGACAAATTCCATCCATCGTTAGATGCATGGTCACCATCTTGTTCTTGGTCTGACAAGTTCCATCCCTCTGTTTGTGTATATGCAGTGCCTAATTGTTGATCAGACGAACGCTTTCCTACATCAGAACCAGTATTTTCAACAACGTGATCATCAGGCGCTTGTTTGGGGTTCGGTTGTTCATCGAAAGGCTCCCATCCTTCATTATCGGACGCTGCATGGTCATCGAATGGTTCCCATCCACCATCATCTTCAGCTTGATCTTGCATTGTCGTATCATCGAATGGCTCCCATGCCGTCTTACTTTGTAATTGATTACTTGGATGCAAATTGCTGTGAGAAGAAGCCGGTGGTTGGTTAAATGACGTGATATGCTTCTGTGGTTGGTATCCCCGTTGGATCTCTTGCAAGTTGGTGGTGCGAAGTTCTGTATCAGCGAATAGGGAGCATAAGAAGTCACAGAGCTCCTTCGTCTCAAAAGATTGTAGCTCGCCGTTGCGGAATAATTCCATGATGTCTCTGAAGCTCATTTCGAGCATAGTCCGTAACGTCCAGAATTTCTTCCAATCCTTGACATGACTTGCTACGAAGGAATCCGTGGCATCTGGTTGGCCGGGTCTCGAAAAGGCATCAATGAGGCTCATGATGCTGTTCAAACACCTTGCAATGATATGGGACTCCTCATCTCCTATGTCATGCATCTCTTCAATGTCTGATATCAATCTATGAATGATTTCATCGGAGATCAATGTAATGGTTTGGATGAACAAGTCGTCACTTAGTACGCCTTGAATCATGGCAGAAAAGCGCAAAGTCAAGTCCACAGCGTCAGTCACTGCTTGGCCGGTTCTTTCCGCCATTCTTGGATCTGGAGTAACATTGCGGAATCCTTCCGTGCGATCAAGAACATGATTGACTTGTGACACAATGCGTCTAACCGTCAGTTCGTACCATATACCGCCAAGCTGTCGAAGCTTCTGTGCTGATATTTCCAATGGTTGCGAGTTTGTTGCATTCACACTTTGCGATTTGGTAAGATGCGATGCTAACCAATAGCAATCATTCCTGAACAGCATCGCCGTACTATAGTCGCTGGTGTAAGCTTCGCCATGGAAAGTAGGCATAAGCGCTCGATACATATCGACCAATTCATTGATAGCGTTCCAAAGTTCGGCGGAAGATGTTGGATGCTGCTCTGCAATCTGCTGGGCTGTATCAATAGTATCTTGAATAAGGACCAGCAATAATCTTGGTGTTTGCGTAACAAAAGTACTCTGTGACCCATCTCCTAAATCGTCGGCAGGTTCTGCATCGTAGATCTTTCGTAGCATAACTCTGCGAGCATTGACCAGAATCTTTCCTTTGAGCTTTAGTGAAAAGTAACGATCAATGTTGTTGACAAACTGGCTGAGCGAAGCAGTGTCCTTATTTGCCATAAAATTGTATTGTATCAACTTATCCTCCAACGTTCGAACACTGTTTGCGATCTCCGTATAGCTGTTTAGTTTTGGTGTAGTAGATGGAATGGATGGCTGTAGTGTGTACTTTTTCAATAGCTCAAAAGTGTCCGGAACTATCAAGTTTCCAAATAATAAGTTTTGTTCTTTAGGTTGAACGCTTTGTCCAAACATATAATTGTAGAAGAAATCGAATACGGTATTAGCGTTTTGAACAGAGCGAAGTGGATCTACTTCATCTTCGTCACCACTTTCGCCTTTGGCTCGGTTTGCCTTGATATCCAACGTTGCGCTTCCAATGCTATCCTGGTGAACCTGAACTACCCAATCGCGATCTGGTGCTTCTAGTAAAGGTACAATGACATTACGATATACATTCTTTTTGAGAGGCGCCATATACGACTCTAGAGAGCCTAAATCCGATATGCAGGTGAAGACTTGCGAAAGAGTTATCGCCAGGTCAGATTCAGTCCCAGAATCATCTAGTGACTTAAACTGATAGTTGACCTTCATTTGAATGGTGTCAATGGCAGCTGAAGGTTCGTCGACTGACCGAGGTTGAATACTGAGCGTTACATTCTTCTTTATGCAATTTTCTAGCGCTTCCAGCAAGTGCGTCCTTACGGTCTGCATTTGCTTTCGAATGACGTGAGCTGCATTGACTCGATTCCATTGTCCGCTACCAAATCGTTCAGCGACTGTGGTTTCGAGTTCCTCAAGTTGCTTTTGTGTCTGGATGAGGTGGCCGGCTCGCAATTGGGACTCGACTGATTTTAGCTGGTTGACGATAGGTACCAAAAGTTCTAGTGAATCAATCACGTTTTGGTTGCTTGCTACTTTATCCACGATAGTGTTATATTCTGCAAGCGATGACTTCACTACTATTTGGATGCCGTCTTCATCGTTGTATACTTCGCGTTGGAGAGACTCTAAATCCTGTAGTAACACTTCAACTTCGGATTTTGTCGAATGGGCATTATTCCAGGAGTTGAGGAAGATATTGGAGGAGCTTTTGACGGTGTCAAAGAGCATGTGTTCCAAAGAATCCGTTTTGCGATCAATGGCATCTAGTAGTGCATCCAGTTCTTGACGATCCAATGACGTTGCTGGCGATCCCATGGATCCAGACGCATTACTGATCAAACTCTCAATAAAGGCGTCGGCCATACTTCTTGGAAAATGTACAAAATGGAAACCGTTGCTGACTGGAAGTTGATGACGAACGACTTGGAGAGGAGCAGGAACTGCCGCATGGGGACGACGGTGACTGCTTCTACTGTGGGGTTTCTGCGAAATCGGTTGTGATTTTCCCTCCAGCTCCGAACGTGTTGGATTCCTTCAGACTCGATGACAACGGCTCGATATCTAATATGGTCACCACACGAGGGCTACAACCAGTTCCTTGTGGGAAGTTCAGAACTCAAGTTATATGAATGGTTGCCAGAGGTAAAATTCGCGCATTGGTAAACCATTTCGTGCCTGCTTCTCAACAATACTTCCGGTTGCAGGAAGATGGAGTTCCCGCAAGAACACAACTCATATCGTCTATACCCATACCTAATATAACGTTGATGATGGTAAGCTCAAATTTATTGATGATAAGTTTCCAGACGTTTCAAGTAACCTTTGAGTATAGTGTGCTGATTGGTCACCCGATCCTGGTTGCAATGACCTCGTAGCTGTAGGCATGACAACTGGTCGAACAGTTTTGGTGAGAATGAATGAACATACAGATATTGATCAGTCTCCGAGACCTTGGGCTCAAGGAGATACCATGATATCACCGCGCCGAGGAGTCGCTCGTACGCCAATTCCGGCTAGTTCACCACAGATGTCAGCTCAACAGCAGTATCCAGTCTTACCTGTCAAGTCCTCTCGTGCATGTAATGTGGTCAAATTTTCTTCCACTCATCCTAATCTTCTTGCTGTGGGCCTTGATAAAGCTCGAAACGAGTCATGTCTGATGGTATGGGATGTTTCGCAAGCAACTACCTTAGATGAGTCTCGTACTCCGGGTACTATGACACCGCTTGCCACTGGGGATGTCGGACAATTCTCTCAGGTCGTGAATACATGGAAACCAAATGGACCTGGGGCATTTGATGCAAACGGTAAGCTTGCATTATGCGAACGTCATGTGTGAAGTGCAAATAAGAAATGTAAAACTCATAACCATTGTGCCCTCGCTTGCGTGGATATTAAAGAACGCCTCGCACAAACATCTGGTGTATTTTCCAACATGAACATTCCTACTAAAAGGTTAGTTATAAGCTTCCAACAGTCAAGCATAGTTCAGTGACTAATACACCTCATTTTAGTACAAAACCCGGAGAGCAGAAATTGATGCAGCAATATGGATCTGCTGAAGCCATTACTTCTTGTGCATGGTTGAGTGAGACCTCCGCACCATTGCTTATTGCTGGAATGGGAGGAAAATGGTTGAGACTTTATGACACACGATGTAAGTATAAATATATTCTGCTACTGCTCTGTTCAAGTCTTACTGACAATGGACTTCAATTCAATTTTTTTTTTTGGCGCATTAGTGGATGCTACATCTATGCCATTATCCATCCAAGACAAGGCAGTGTACGGTTTGACAACTGATCCATACCACACTCATCGCATCGCATCTTATACGGAAGACGGTGTTATAAAGCTTTGGGACATCAGAAAACCGGACGATGCTGTTTTAAGTATCAATGTTGATCACTCATCTGGCTCTAGAACGCCTCTATCTCGAATTTTGTTTGCACCATCAAAGAGAGGATTATTAGCATCTTTATCAAGAGACGCTAACGCAGTTGATTTATGGGATTTACAAGAGACGAGCTCAACAGTCTCGCCTGCAAAGATGCAACTGCAACGATCTGCTTCACCATTTGAAATGACAACAGCCACCGCAAATGTGCCATCCGCGGTAGATACAGAACCTCCTGTATCGACTTATGGAATACCACATAACGCCAGCACAGACGAGGATATCAGCATTCCTTTACTTTGGAGAAGTCGCCGCAGTGAGTACTCATGGGAAGCAGTTAAACCAAAACAGCACACTATTGACTAAATATCTGCAATTTTTGTAGCCAAACCTAGTACCAAGGCATTAGCATCCTTTTCCTTTATACCAAAAGCAAGTCATTACTTTGCTCGCGCTCACTCCTCCGTGCAAGGACTGCTTACCCTTACGAAAGACGGGGTGTTTGACACACTGAAGGTTCAGCAAGTTCCTAATATGACTTGGGAACCTAAAGGAGGAATATTAGCAACCGAAGGCATGGGAATGACGGAATACAGCCCTCAACAACGACCTTCTCAAGTATTAGACAAGGAACAACAACAAGACAACATTAAGAAATTGCATGCATTTGGCATAAATCAATCCTCGGTATCAACAGCTTTTGAAAAGCTTCATATCAGTATGGACAGAGATGAAACTGGCAGAAGTCTTTCTTTGGCTAATGGACCCAAGGTCATGCCACTCGCAGAGATTCGGTTTAATAAGGATCCAGCACTGTCAGCTGCGTTGGATCGCGATATCTCTGTGCTGATGCGTAAGCGCGTTGCTGAAGGATACTCCATGAATGTAAGATACAGAGCTTGATTTACAAGACGAAATTTGGACAATACTGATTTCTATGTATGCCATCGTAGTGCCGTAAAAACTTGGATATAATTGATCGTGACGTGAAATTGCGAGAACTTTGGCGTTGGATGTATCGTATGTAAACAGGCTATTGAATGTACCACTATGGTGACCTTGTACTTATGTAACTTCATAGGTGCGGAAACACTTTCTCATGGTAAAGCTCAGATTGGAAACGTCGACTATAGTTTCCAAGGAGTTCTCGGTGTTTGGCTGGGACCAAGTGAGTAGATTTGAGCTTGTTGCTGTCAAGGTATACTTCTTGTAACACTTCTTTAGCGCACAATCGACGTTCTTCACCCTCCAGCACCCCGCGTGCATCAACAAACTCACCCCCAACGCCACTGCGCCAACGAATAAGCCAGAGACTGCCAAGCGACGCTTCTTCGGATCAAACAAGATCATCCCCTGTAACGACCACTCCACCACAAACGCCGAGCACTGACAGCCAACTCTACATGGTCCAAACTGCTCGACTGCAACAGAGACATTTGGCACTTACCATTTGCGGATTCGCATTTACAGCTGATCAATTAGAGGCAGAGCTCATTCGGTAATGACGCTAGTCTTCTCTTTATTAACATCGCGATATGACAAACTAATACCGTTTTGGATGTTGTCATAGATTGGAGTCAGCAGGAGAATACGACACTGCGGCAGGGTGGGCATTATTCAATGGATTGCCTGATCGTGCTATCAAGGCACTTAGCAGCCAACGTGGAAACACTCTTGGGTCGGCTGACGGTAAGTTACAAAGGGCTATGCCCGTTTCACCTGCAAGTTTCGACATTCGTGACTTATCATACTCTATTTATTTCAGAACAACAGCGTAAACTCATGTCAGCGGTATTGGCCGGATACCAATCTAACGGGGAGAATATGAACCCAACATGGCGGGAGCTGTGCAAGTCTCTTAGCGAGGATATGGTTGGACGACCCTATCTCAAGGCGATTTTTGCCTATATTGCCTCCAACGATTGGTCCGTAGTATTGAACATGAAAGAATTGCCATTGTGTGAGCGTATGGCTGTTGCACTTAGAATCCTGGAAGACGATGAGGTACTATTTCGTCCGCATGCCACATGAATACCGACAATGTATCTTATGACTTTTATATATATCTATTCTCAGCTGACGAGTTATATCAGTGCGACGTCCGAGGAACTCATTCAGGAAGGCGACATCGAAGGTGTTGTTGTCACTGGTCTGACAACCAAAGGTATAGACCTTTTTGAAAAGGCTATCGATCGCTATGGAGACATTCAAACTGCAAGCTTAGTTCTCAGCTACGTCATGCCTAAACGTTTCAGGGATCGTCGTGTAGAGGATTGGGTAGAGGAGTAAGTCTTGGTTCCATGTGTCGTTGAACGAAAACTGGTTTTACTAATGCTGTATTGTATTTCACAGGTACCGGTCCTTGTTAGATCGATGGCAACTGTGGCATGATCGCGCCAATTTTGATATCGAGCGTGGAAAGCGTATGAACTCGAGTGAGATCGCCGCACCACAAGTTTATGTTCGATGCAATTACTGTGCGCAATCATTGGGTCACAGTTTGGTAGTTCAAAATGTACGTAACAAGGATGGAAAGCGCATGAGTGTCCAAGCCAACATCAATTCTGGATCGGGCGGTCGCGGAGCTGGAAAACAAAAGGTAAGCAATTATCATTTGATTGAAAGACTGAGCCAGCTTGAGCCCACTGTAATTGATGTCTGCATTAGTATACGATATGTCCAAGCTGTCGAAAGCCTTTACCTCGATGCGCTCTGTGCATGCTACATCTTGGAACTCCCACCGACTCGCTTAGACAAGCCATGGCCTCCAACAATACACAAAGCAGTATGTTCATTTGCTTTAATTCTGCTTTTCCTCTCTGTTTGATACTAACACCTCGTTCTAGTGGATCCTGCTGGGTTTGACTTGTGGTTCACATGGTGTCAAACTTGCCGACATGGAGGTCACGCTATACACATGTTGGATTGGTTTAGAACTCATAAGCACTGTCCAGTCAGTGAATGTGATTGTATGTGTCAACCTTGAGAACAATGGTAGCTGGCTTTCCTTACATCTCGGACCATAATATTAAATTACACGTAGTATATGATACATTCAAAATATAATCATGGTCATCATGACCTTTTATCAGATATCAATCTTGGGCACATGGCGCGTTGCAGTAATGTCCTTTCCTTAAGTCGCATTGTAGTTCCTGAGTGATTTGCTATTCCACAGCGTGTTTAAATACACACTATAACACTTTTTCCCCCATGATGTATTGCATCGCTATTTTGCCGTATATCAAACAGACAGCCGCAAATGGGACAAACTCTATCATCTGTGGAACGGAATCTGCTTTCTGTTCGTATGGAACAGATTCGAAACAAAAGACTCTTCACTTTAGGCGATCCGCCAATGACGTAATTTTTATACTTTACAGTTCATTAAGAGCAATTGTACTGAAATCAAAGGGTATTGATCATAGAGTTTCGTAACGCACTACCAAAACATGGAAGCAGTATATCAATTGACCTGATGCTGTTGCGTCTGCTGCAAAGAATCAGGCCAAAGCGATATGAATGGTAGAAAACACTACTTTATCTGGTGTCACATGCATTGGGCAAGTGTGATGAAATTGGGAATTAAAAAAATGTGGGCTCTCTGAAGAATCCCACATTCCCTCCTTTCATGGTCATCATGCGAAACACTCTAGCATTAGTTGATCCAACCAACGGCGAAGTCACTCGAGTGGTGGCCGAGAATGTTGAAATGGAGATCAATGAGGTTCCCGAATCCTCAGATTTCAAATCCAACGACGAACTGGCCGAGGAGTGGGACCAGAAGATAGGCAAGAGAGCTCCCGTCGTCATCCAAGGTTCTCAAAGCAACTTAATAGTAAGTTACCTTTTTTTTTTTGTTCAAATATCAATACTACGATGTACTGATACCTGCCGGTGACTCCATCAACCAGAAGGAACCAGGAAAAATTCACAATGTGGTCTTAATGAACAAAGCTGGTGATGCCCTGGTGACGGGATCAGGTTGGCTGGCAAACAATATGATTAAGGGAAGTAATGCATTGGCAATAAAGATCCAAAAGTAAGTACAGCTGTGTCCATGCTTAATCCATGTACAGTATCACTCATTGTTCTCTTTAGTGGCACGCGGGAGTTGGAAACGACGATCACACCTGCAGAGCATCCAGTCCAGATATCCCAAGATACTAGAGTTGCATTAGAAATGTTTGGTACAGCAACAGGAAAAGTCACCACCGGTAAGTCATTGGGAACATTTTTTGCAAAGAAGTAAAATGCCATATCTCATACCCGTGTGCAATTTATTGCAGCTGCAACAAAAACATTTGATCGAGCCATTTCGGCAGCAATTAAAGGAATCAATTTTATGTATGAGCAGACAAAGGACCCGGAAATGAAGGATATACCACAACCACCATCTACTCCGTCAGAGCCTAACCATGCGCAAAAGCTTGGCCAATCGGCTCTGACGGCCATTGCCACCGTATTAAGTAGTACAGGAGTAGCTGCTGGTACTATCAGTGCTTCGGCAAGATCGGCTCTGGTTGATATCATTAGAAAAAAGTATGGCGAGGATGCAGGATTCGTTGCGGCCAGAACTCTGCATGCTACAGGAAATATTGTGGAGATGCTGGTGTACTTTGATGCTCGTGGTATTGCCCGTCAAGTGGTTAAACGAGGCACCAGGCAGCTTGGTGGCAAGCAAACTAGCGATGACCAGAAGAAGCAGTATGCTTCCGACTCCGACTCTGACATGGAGTATGATAGACGCATGGTGGATTCTCCCGTTGACGACAAAGCGATGTTTGAGCACGTTGAATACCCAACAGGTCCACCTCCTCCATTTCCGCCACGACCCCGCCAAACCGGAAAGTCGGTCGATGTTATGGGAGATGATCATTTACGGAGCCCAACATCTCCACCACCGTTTCCTCCACGACCAACAAGATATACATTGCCTATTGAAAGTGATCAAGAGAAAGTAGGCCAGGAACCAGAGACAGAAACAACAACGAAAATTGAAGATAGCCCGGAGCATCAAACATCGACTATAGATCGTGCAAAAATGGATGTAGGTCAGGATGGCCAACTCGAACCAGAGTCAGAGTTGTTGACCCCTAACCCCATCTCAGAAAAGCTGACAGTTACAACAGAACCCGAAGAAGTAAACGTTGCTTATGCTTGATAGCGTACAAAAAACCCTCAGTGTACCATAAAATCACATTGTATTTATTAACATGCTTTTAGTAAAATTGCTTTTCTCCGTTTTCACAAATACCAATGTTTGCCAGCAATTATGAGATCGATTGCTTAAAAAAATCTAGTTTATTGAGACGACAGTGTTGTGTACATCTATACCAGTCATTAATCAGAGAAATAGTGCGAGAGAGGCAACAGTTACAAATGCTAGTCCAGCTGCTTTAGCCTGGTACGCGTGCACTGAACTTGAGGAAGAAAGGAAAGTTTTGCCTCCATTGCCAATTGGAGTCAAGTTTTCAGCTAGACGAGAGTCAGGGCGATTCGAAGGGTTTCCTTTCGCGTCGGATTCCATAGGAGGGTAAAGAATTGTGCTATTGTTATGACGAGGGTGTGCTGCTCCGCACTGGTACTTCTGCTCACAGGCTATGATGCAGCTTGAATCTCCAATTCTGCAGGCGCGAACGCAACTTTGCTGGTCATAGGTGCATGTAAAGTAATGGATTGTTTGTGTGTACTCGGCAACGTTAGGGCGTTTGTTTCCTGCGCAGACGCACTCATATGCTAGAGAAGCAGTGTCGCAAATGTTTAGACTAGCACCTTGGTTAAACTCATCGTGGCAGATTAAAGGACAAGTTGCGATTTGCTGGTTACACCATTGAGGAAAGTTCAGCTTCACACGATCGTCGACATCGTTGGCTAAAACGTTGCAAGTCGAGTTAAATACATTGGCGCTGTGAGCGTACCACATAGCCTCATCTTACCGTTAAATGCCTCCACTTGTGATAAAAGGCATAATGCCAGCGACGACAGTAGTGTGTACGAACCCAGAAGCATCTTTTCTGAAGTTGAGTGAATTCAATTTGGTATTCTTTTATATCATTATTTACGTACCTGTTTGACGGAAATTTGGATCGGCAGGCACTCCATCCCGAAGACTTTGCTTTACCATTTTTTGTCTGCGGGGCCTGCTGGATGGCACCAATGTTTTCCATCCGACACTAATTTCCGAAAATTGAGAACCTCAGCCGACGGCGCAATGCCCACAAAAATAATCAAGCAGTGTAATCAAACATGGATTCAGCGCGGAGCCTTAGTAAATTGTATTTATTTATACCTGTCTCTTGTTCATCGTTCTCGTGATGATGGAGAATAGATACTGCTGTGGAAGGTTATTGTTCAAACCCATGTGGCCTGATAAAGATGTGTGGGACCATTACAATTAGTAAATGAATTTTTTTCAGGTGCTCTCTATTATATGTTCCTTTCATTGTAATGTCCCTGGATGCACCACATATATTTTTTGGTCCTGCAAGCATTTGAAACTTTGTCTTGACAAGCTTGGTGAAAAAATCAGTTCTGTGGTAGTGGGGCCAAAAAAATGGGCCGTCACATAGGACTGCTTCTTGTTCGAAATTTTGCAATTTCCCTTGTCCAAAACTTTTCTTTCATTCCAGGTGTCTTCATTATGGGTGATTACCAAAAGCTTGCTGTTAAAAAGTACGCCCGTCTGCCTTCAAGGCAAACAAACGAGTCGAGATTCTGGAAGAAGTTCAAGGTAAAATTAATCTCCAAGCGCACGACATCCTCAAAGTGGATTCATGTCTAATGCTCTGTTTCTCAGTCTCCTGTATCAATCAAAGAATATGCAGAAGTCTCTTCTATCAACTTCTCGCCTGTCGCACCATATGATTTTGTCGTTACGTCGTCGACTCGAGTTCAAATATACTCTTCGAAAACACATCAGCCTAAGAAAACGATATCTCGATTCAAGGATACCGCCTTCAGCGGCACTTTCCGACATGATGGAAAGCTTGTAGTTGCTGGTGATGCTACTGGTTTGGTTCAAGTTTTCGATGTCAACTCTAGAGCCATTTTGCGTCAATTCAACGGTCATAAGCTGTAAGTTGTCTGCTCGACTAATGTGAATCGTTTGTGCAAGTGACGCTAACTAACAAATGTTTTTTTATTTTTTAAACTTTTTTCTCGAAATGCAAAACAGTCCTGTTCATGTTGCCAAGTTTTCAAATGATAGCAAGCATGTTATTTCAGGATCGGACGACAAGACGCTGAAAGTGTGGGATGTGTCAACCTCAGAAGCACTCAATGTCTTTGAAGATCACACTGATTATATTCGAGCTGGATTGGTCAGCGTTGAGAACCCCAACCTTGTTCTTTCCGGTTCCTACGATCAAACTGTCAAACTGTGGGATTTGCGATCAAATTCATGTGTTATGTCAATGAACCATGGAGCACCAGTTGAAGAAGTCTTGATGTATCCAGGAGGAGGAGCTATTGTGTCAGCTGGCGGAACCACTGTGAAAGTATGGGACTTGCTCAGTGGTGGTAGGGCTTTGCATTTGGTCGCCAACCACCAAAAGACCATCACCAGCATGTGCTTCGATGGATCTTCATCCAGATTGCTCACTGGTTCATTAGATCAACACGTTAAAATCTACAATGTTATGGATTACAAGGTTGTGCACAGTATCAAATACCCTGCTCCAGTCATGAGTGTCGGAATTTCTGTAAGTATATGGAATGAAAAACTAATGTTATCGATAAGTACTAAACTGGTATTACATAGTCTACTGATTCGACGCTCGCTGTCGGTATGTCCAATGGCTATCTTTCCATTCGACAACGCCAAGCTAAGTCATCGGAAATGGCCATGAAGAAAATAAGAGACGACTACGTTCAAGGAGGTACCTACAAGTACTTTGTTCGAGGACAAAGCCATCAGGGTGCCGAGGATGACTTCAAGATTGAATCCAAACGCAAGAAGCGCCTTCAGCCTTACGACCAATACCTTAAGAAATTCCAATATGGTAATGCCTTGGATGAAGTTTTGCGCACACAGCAGTTCCCAATTGTGGTTGTGTCGTTGCTTCAAGAATTGATTCATCGTGATGGTTTGAAACTGGCCATTGCTGGTCGAGATGATATTTCTTTGGAGCCTATTGTTCGATTTGTCGTGAAGCACATTAACTACCCAAGATATGTTAATCTTCTGATTGACGTTGCTAATGCTATCATTGGTAGGTTTCCCTTTTACGCGCCTTTCATTGTATCTGCCACCCATTGACTAACGGTTTATTTTTTGAATCAGATATGTACTCTTCTGCACTTGGACAGTCACCACTTATTGATGATTTGATCGGCCGCCTGCGTGACAAGGTGAAGATGGAGATTGCGTTCCAAAAGGACTTGATGCAAACGTTAGCTTCCATGGATATGCTGTTTGCCAGATCTGCAGTTGGCGACAACCGCACCATGGCAGTGGAAAATGCAACCACCCCTGTCTCTGTATAAGTCAATAGACTCCTGATCGTATTGCTCTAATCATCAGCAATTGTATATTATTCTTGTTTCGATCCCACTTTTTCCTTTAAAAAGTTTAAACAACCTTTTATGTTGCATTTCAATCTTGCATTCTGTGCCTTTACCTCGTAAGCATTTAGACCTGTTATTAAACTTTTTCGGCAAATTCCCCTCATTTCAACTCTGGTATAGCTAATGATATGTGAAGAATCAACCGTTACTTCCTAATAAGATATCGAAAAAATCAACGGAAGAATTGTGGCATATTGGCAGGACCCTCTTCTGTGCATCCTAATCAACAGTGTTTAAGGTGAAGAAGAATCAACTTGGTGTTCAGACCACGACAGGGGTGACAGTATCTTTGTGAGTCATCTAATTGTCTCGCCGAGTATAAAGCAGTGCAGCCACTTCGGAGTTCATCAACTATAGGCCCTCTTACCTACCTTTGAACTGCAATGGCCTCTTCTCCCTCTTCACTCTACATTGTCAATCGCAATTACTCTTCTTGGTCTCTGCGAGCCTGGCTTGCTGTTCGCTTCGTGAACTATCCCTGTGAAGTTAACTGCCTCTACCTTGATCAAGATCATGACTTTGGCACACCTCAAGCCAAAGAGATCTTGAAGCAAGCTGGACCAACCGGCAAAGTGCCTACCTTACACACATACTTGGATGGAGAAAAGATCATTATCTTTGAGTCTCTGGCTATTATGGAATTTTTGGCTGAAGGTGAGTGCCAATAGAGGTTGGATCAGAAAAATGTATACAATTCTTAATCATCATTATAGACTATCCACAGCTATGGCCTAGTGGTAAAGCAGACCGAGCACTGGCAAGGGCTGTTTCAGCCGAAATGGCTTCGTCTTTCGGTTCCCTGCGTGGTAACTACCCTATGAATCTCCGAGCTAGCTACCCATTTGTTAAGAGCTACTACGAAGCTACTCCTGGGATCGCGCGCGACCTGGCAAGAATCACTAGCATCTTCGTCACTTGTCGTGAACGAGTCCAGTCGCGGGACGACCTCAAGAAAATTGATGAAGGATTCCTATTTGGAGCGTTCACTGCTGCGGACGCCATGTACGCCCCGGTATGCTTCCGTATCAAGTCAATGTCATTGCCTATCTCAGACCCAGTAGCCAATGAATACATTGAAACACTTTGTAATTACGGAATTGTTCAGGAATGGGTAAAGGAAGCTGCCAAAGAAACGCAGATTTTGCCTAGTGACGAAGTTCAATTTCCTTCAGAGTAAATAATATACAATAGACGGGCAGCGGTACTAAATAAAAAATAATCAACATGTCAATGCAATACATGCTATATATCCTACTTAGACTGCCAAGAACGATTTCAAAATAGTTGATTGTCAGTGCTTTTCTTTTCGGAGCGCCTTTGAATACTGGTACGATTTATGCCAATGGTAAGATTTCTATGTGAGACGATATTGTTTGGCAACATTGAAGAGCAGATGGTTATTCCAGCGGGCCGAAGTGAGTCAATCCTCGCCAATCAGCGACAAATAGCGTGATCAATTTTGCCTTCCCGCTTTTCTCACCTCTGTACGTTTTTCTTCAACGTTGATCATGAGCTCCTCAAATACAGAAGATAAGACACTATGGTATTCCAATCCGGAAGCGCGGTTTTGGACGACAACCGCTCAGCCCAACGACACCATTTTCAAGTTTCATCGATCACTGGTGCCTGGTCACAGTTCCACCAAACTCACAGAGCTACCTAGTGTGGCATCTGAACTGCAGGTTTCTCGCGTATTCATCAAAGATGAGTCCACAAGGATGGGCTTGCCGGCTTTCAAGGTACTTGGTGCCTCTTGGGGCGTCTTTCATACCCTATGTCAGAGGTGGGACCTTGACATCAACACTACAACGATCGATGTGCTGCGCAAGCATGCTGCAGAGGAACAATCAGGGCCCATTGAGTTAATTGCTGCCACTGCTGGAAATCATGGTCGTGCAGTTGCTCGTATGGCCAACATACTAAATATTCGTTCTCGGATATATGTCCCGGAAGCGACCACGCAAAGGTCTTGCAATTACATTGCTTCAGAAGGTGCTGAAGTCATTGTGGTGCCGGGTTCTTATGAAGCAGCGGTAGAAGTAGCAAAGGAAGCGGTACAACAAGCAGGATCCAAAGCCATACACATCCAAGATGTTGCGTGGGATGGTTATGAAAGTATTCCTATGCATATAGTGGATGGCTATTCTACGTTGTTTCGCGAGATCGACGAGCAACTGGCTCTAGCCAACAGTCCCTCGGCGTCTGTAGTGGCTATTCCTGTAGGATGTGGTGTACTTGGCCATGCTGGTGTCAGGCACTACCGAAGTGCAGAAAGAAAAGGTGTCCCTCCTAATATCCTCACCGTCGAACCTGATAATGCTGCTTGTCTTCTACTCAGTCTGAAGTCGAATAAGTTGCTATCGATTGACGCAGGCAGAAACATCATGCCAGGCTTGACAGGCGGGCAGATATCTTTCCTTTCATGGCCGGATCTGCAGCATGGTGTCGATGCTGCCATTACTGTCGACGACGCAAACGTGGACAAGGCGGTGCATGATTTGGCAACATTAGGCGTTTCCTCAGGGCCATGTGGTGCATCTACTCTAGCAGCACTACGTACATTACAATCAAATGCTGACCCAATGAAATATCAGGGTCTTGATATTGGAAAGGATTCGGTCATCGTGCTTGTCAGTACAGAGGGAAACTTTACGTATCTTGGAGAGGGGAAATGATGTTGTACAAAAGTATTATTAGACTGACGCAAAGCAATGTCGTAGTATGCGCGGTGAAGTTATTCTACTTTGGCAGAGTTCTATGTTATAAGGCTGTAGTATGGTCTATTTCATGTTGCAGGCAAGCAATTGATGTTTTCTCGAATGCTATAAAGGGATACCAATTCTCCAAAGGGTTGTAATGTGTGCAGTCTGAGTTTCATGACGCTGTTGTTGTGGTACATAATGTTGTTGTGCAGCTTGTACACTGCGCAGGTGTTCATTCTAGAACAGCTGTAAGCTTAACTTCGTACCACTGCATCGTTCTACTGGCCGCCACAATCATGCACGCCACATTTGCCAGCTTCTGTCGTCACTGTATCCACATTAGGAAATGCAGAAAAGGGATAAGCGCCACTGTTTAAAAATAAACCCACCTGAAACATCTATGGCCGTGAATCAACGCGAGCTTTATTTTGCACTATGGAGCTTTGTGAGAAGTGCTTTGAGGCTATCTGGGCATTCATAGCAGGCCTTTGTTTAATAGCATTGCTGGTCGTCAGGTCCCCCGATTTAGAGCGTGGTCATCATCACTCCCATGACGTAAGGGCTGGTTGAAGGTATGGTTCGGCGCATGAAAACACGAAACAATTCAGGCACTTTTGCAGGGAATAAGAGCATAATTTATTTGGTAAGGAGCGCGATAGTTAGCTAGTTTTTGCAAAAATGAGTGGGGGGGGCATTTTGTTATTTAAAATTTTTACAGAGATATACATGGGTTCTTTTAAGTAGGGACAAGCCAGTTTTTAACAGTGGGCAGGGATGGATTGGTTATCGAGTTGAAACGACCGACGAGTCCAAACTTGCAAGTGATCATTCATGTCATCTTCTTCGTCACTCTCGTTTTCCCACTCATCATCAGCTTCTTCAAACGCACCGGAAAGTATATCATTAACATGACGTCTCAGTGACACATGGCGGCGGGCACTAGGCCGTCTTCGTACCGACGATGTTCTCTTAATGGAAGCAACCTTGGGTCGTAGATGCACTGTATTTTCATTTTGTCGCTTGATATGAACGGTGTTTTGATCGTTAGGTGTATGCACACTGGGGGCAATTTTAGCATCGGACGATGGAGAGTTTGGGAGTGAATTTTCGGAGCCGGTCATGACAATTTGCGGTAATTCAAACTTGTGCTTAGGAGGTTCTGGAGGCATGGATTGATGTGAAGTGGTTTCCGTCATAGGCGAAAGCGAATGTCTTGGCGTTGCAGGGCCTAAAGACTCTTCACCCGATGTATTATCGCTCATATTACTCTCTAAGGAGTATCGGCTGAGTCGCTGGTTTACATTCTTGTCCATATCTTGCAGACGAGCAGTCACTTGGGGGTTGTTCTGATACGATAAAGATGTTTGGCGAACAGGGTATTGAGACATGATTTTAGGTCTCGGGGTATGGTGACCGACGCTTTTTGGATACAACGAGCTGGCGGTACCGAGGGTTTTCAGTTGACTAGCAGGCTTTGCGTTTTGTTGTCTGACCAATTCAGCCTTGAGCTGCGCAGGCAACTCGTTGAAATCGCAGGCACTAAGTGCATCGAGAGCTAAGCTAACGTTGCGATCCATTTGTTTATAATCTGGTTTGGCGGTAAGTTTGATCTTTGGCGCATCTTGGGGCAGTGGTTTTCTCCATGTTCGGCGTTGTGGAGGGGATTTGGTATCGAGTCTAGGTGGACAATCAAGTGACTGCCTTGGCCTATCTGGACGCTCGAATGTAGATGGGGGTGGGGTTGACCATCGAGTAGGAAAGTCTAAGCGAGAATTGCGAAAAAGCTTCTTTAGTTTTGTGTCCATGCGTGAAAAGGAAGAAGACGACGTTAAGATAAAGTAAAGCGGATGATTAGTTTTAAACAAAAAAAAAAATAATGTTTACGTACTGATGTTTGCTATTTTTGAACTGTAACACAAATCTCCCAAATTGGACCATTGCCAAGAATACCCGCTGCATCGATTGAATCGAACCCTTCAGGGGGATTTTTTCCAGTCTGTTCAAAGCCTTGTGCTAATGCGCGGTGCTCAATTGTGAGCATAAATAGATGATCCATGTTACATTCACTATGAATAATAGTCATGGCAAATTCCATAAAACATCAAGTAAGACGAAAAATTTCGCATCACTAAGCTCCTACCGCTGGGTTTTCCCCTCGGCAAACCAAAAATTTCAGTCAATTCACGATAGGCTCAAAATGACACAGGCAAACTGTTTTCAGCAGAAACGCCAATCTAGGAGCTTGTATAGTCCCTTGATAGTCTAGTGTAGAGTAGAGTAGAGAAGAAATGTAGGAATAAGCTATTTATACTCTGATATGCTGATCTCTTGGCAATGGGTCTTTACGTTGAAAATGGTGCTACAGTTTGCCCGTTGCTAGAAAGACTTTTTGTTCAGGCAGAAAACAAACCCTGTCGGTCGGAAGTTTTGGTTGGGTTAAAAAGCCGTCACAGAGTCAATAAATTTATCGTTCATGGGCCGTAGCGGGAGGACTGCAAACCTGCAAGACCATGACAAGCAGACTGTTGTTGCAAAATGGTGCCACTCGGTCCTTATGCTACATTAGACTTGTCAATGCAAGAAGTGTCACGACTAAGCGCTGGATGCAAGACTCTTCGACATTGCTAGCTGAAGCCAAGCCACGTATGTATGAATCACTTGGAGCTCCTGAAGTTGAGCAGAAGTACCAAGCACGACGAATAAAAGGCAAAGTTCAGAAAGGTGTGCAACCCCAATCGGCCATTGATGATATCGTCAAGAGTAAATGGGCTCGTCCAAGTAATTCCGACGCTGCAAGATCGACAGGGAAGAGGAAGGGCGGTCAGGATATCACTTTGCGACAACAACCAAAGCCGACTGATCATCATCCTGAAAAGCATGCAGGAGAAGCACCCAAACTTCACCAACGACACGTTGAAAAGTTTACACAAGAGCATAAACATAAAGGAGATATCAAGAGAAGTAAGAAGAAGGAGGAAGAGAAAGCAAGGGTGCTCGAGCAAGAACGGTTGGCTGCATTGAAATACGAGAAAGAGCTGAAAGCCGAAGCTGAGGCGAAAGAACGAAAGAACAAATTGGAGCAAGCCAAGGCTGAGAAAGTTCAACGCGATGTGTATATCCCGGAGGTCGTCAACGTTTCCAACTTGGCCAAAATTCTAGGTATTCGTTTGGGTAAGTCACCATAGGCAAGGTTTGAAAAAATAGGTAGCGTCGCCTCGTCCCAAGCAAGCTAAAACATTTCGGACATATTTTTTTCCTTAGAGCAAATGATCAGTACAATGCAGGCTCTGGAAATGCCAAATACCAAGCACGATCATAGTAAGTTGATACATCGATAAGGAGTCGTATGGAGAGGTATCCCATTCTCACATCTTTTGGTTGTTTAGTGCTGACTGCAGACGAATCTAGTTTGATTGCAATGGAACTGGATATGAATCCAATTGTAGACTCGCAAGCTGCATTGGATCTTTTCCCTCGTCAGCAACCCGAGGATATGTCTATCTTCCCTTCCAAACCTCCGGTGGTGACCATCATGGGCCACGTTGATCATGGTAAAACTACCTTATTGGATACACTTCGTAAGAGCTCTGTCGCAGCAGGTGAAGCAGGTGGTATCACTCAGCATATTGGCGCCTTTTCTGTTGATCTTCCATCAAAGAAACGTATTACCTTTTTGGATACCCCTGGACACGCTGCCTTCTCCGCCATGCGATCGCGAGGAGCTAATGTGACAGACATTGTTGTACTTGTCGTGGCTGCAGATGATGGTGTTATGCCTCAGACAGTGGAAGCAATCAAGCATGCTCAAGCCGCCAATGTCCCCATCATTGTTGCTGTCAACAAGTGCGATAAACATGGCGCAGACCCACATCGAGTGAAGCAAGAACTATTACAGCACGAAATCCAGTTGGAAGAATTGGGTGGCGATATTCCATCGGTTGATGTGTCTGGATTGACTGGAAAAGGCTTAGATGAATTGGAGGAGAACATTGTCACTTTGGCGGAAGTTCTGGATCTTCGAGCTGAACGAAATAATACGGCCGAAGGTGTTGTGCTGGAATCCAATATTGAAAAAGGTCGAGGCAATGTCGCAACCGTCTTGGTTCGAACTGGAACGCTGAAGCCTGGTAGTAATGTTGTTGCTGGTAACGCTCTATGCAAAGTGCGATCTATGACGGACGATAAAGGAAAGCCGGTGAAAGAAGCATTACCTGGTATGCCTGTCAAAGTGATTGGCTGGAAAGAGTTACCCAATGCTGGCGACGAAATGCTCCAAGCGCCTTCGGAGTCTGTTGCGAAGACGGTCGTGGCCAATCGAATTGCTAAAGTGCAGCGAAAGCAACAGTTGGAAGATCTCGAAGTCATTAATGACAAGCGCAGACGTCAACGTGAGCAAGTCGAAGCGGAACGAAACGCTGAGCGAGCCTACAAGAAGGAAATGTGGATGTTCCATCAAGGTCTCATCACTCAGTATCCGGAAACCCTTAACAAGCGATTGAGTGATATTCAAGTAGGAAACACTCCCCAGGAAGAAGCAGAAGACAAGGTCAAGGAGCTTCGAGCGATTATCAAAGGTGATGTTAGTGGTACGGTGGAAGCCGTCGTGGATTGTCTCAACGGTCTGCATACTCCAGAAGTCCGTGTCAAGGTGGTCAGCTCAGGTGTTGGAAACATTAGCGAAAGTGACATTCAGCTTGCTGCAGCTTGTGAGGGACACGTCATCGGTTTCAACGTGAAGGCAGACAAGCGCATCCAGCAACAAGCTAGCATAAGCAATGTGCCAGTCAAATCGTACAATGTCATTTACAAACTGTTAGACGATGTCAAAGCAAGCCTGTGTGATATGCTTCCACCCATCATTTCCACTCAAGTCAACGGCGAAGCCACTGTTTTACAAATCTTCCAGATCACTGTGAAAGGTCGCGATACAAAGCCCATCGCCGGTTGCAGAATCACCAACGGTAGTGTGACCAGAAATGGTCGAGTTCGAGTTGTCCGAAACAAAGAAACTATTTGGGAAGGTAAGTTTCAGGCTAAGGGGGGTTACTTCTTTACCACTTTGACTAAAATCTCAACATGTTATAGGCGAATTGGATACGCTGAAACAAGTAAAGAAGGACATTTCAGAAGCCAAGAAGGGTCTCGAGTGCGGTATGGCATTTGAAGGATTCACTGACTTTAAAGAAGGCGATATCATTCAGAGCATTCAGACCATTGAAACTCCAAGAACGTTCTAAACATCCCCATTGCAAAGCATATTTCTTATCTGTATCATACATACTTCATCTCTTACACTTTTCACATCCCCTTTCCCACATTCCCTCCATAGACTACTGTCTGTAACAAGTCAAGATGGACCTCCAATTTAGATAGACTGTCCCCCATAAGAAAAATAAACTTTTGTCGAACCTGTAATGTATTCTATGAGCAATTTTTTTATTTTTATTTTTTATTATATCTTGTAAAAGTGTAATTCAACAATTTTGGAATGAATGCAATGATATATGTAGATGGGGGCGGAGCGGTTCTCAGTTGGTTTTCACTTAGAAGAGTGTATCTTCTTCACGGAGATATTCACCAATATCAGCTTGGTGGAAAGCTACAATGTCAGTGGGTTGTAATTTACGAGAGTCTGAGGTTGATCGTGCGGTGACGCCGAAACCCAAAGGAACATCGGACATGTTGAGGACAATAACACCTTGATGTTCTGGAGTATCTTCAGTGACTCGTCCCAAATGAGCCTTGACAACATGGTTGCCGTACAAGAAGGGCATTTCACCATTGGGCTTAACCCACATCTTGTGCTTAGCGTACTGTGCAAGGTAATCGAGGGCAGTGATGTGAAGTCGGAATTTGCCTGTCTTTGTCATTTTTCCAAAGCACACACCCAATGAGCCAAGTTGATCTCTGCCGACAGATACAGCTTTGCGCATGATTGATTCACTGCCGTCAATTTACAATTAGATACAAGGCCGTGAAGAATATAGGTGAAAAATCTTTCATGATGCATTACCTGACATAGTAAACTCTATCTTTGTGCAGACGGAAGCAGTAGGTTTCGTCTGACCGGTCAATCAAGTGTTTAATGTTAGAGCCGATGCTAAAGGAAAAAGAGGTATGATTAGCGCACAGTAGATAACTATGGTAGCAAAGGGCCGAGACATACTATTTTGCGAGCTTTTCGAAAAGGGTTTTTGTTTCTTCTTCTGTCAATGGTCGCATGATTTACAATTGTGTTATTTACAGCTTTGAATGATCGGGACTCTACACTGACAAAAAAAAAAAAAGCTTTTGACTTCAGGTGCCAAAAAAATTGTGACTCGTTTATTTTGATCATCGAGGTTCACTTCAGTCATGTTAACGGTATACTCGGCTGGATGAGTGTCCTGTTTGTTGATAGCATTTTGATCTATAGTATGAAGCAAAAACATTAATATCTACGCATTTTCATTCTAAAGAATAATCAACCGCAAGTGGTTAATCGACAGCTTTTCGCAGACTGCAAATTTGGCCCCCCAATGGCAAGAACGACAGACAAACTCCGATGACCACTCGAAACGAAAACTAAGCGCAACTGGAAGTCCAAAGGTTGACATGCTTAGATTGCTCCCACCTGTGCGTACTCTAAAACAATTCCAATTCCGTGCCGCAAGATCCCTAATGACCGATAACCACGCACACATTGTGGAGAACATTCGCACTGTTCGCAAGAACATGGACGCAGTTTTGCAAGGACGACAAAATGCTACCCTTGTCGCTGTCAGTAAATACAAGCCTGCTGACGATATCAAGGCAGCTTACGAAGGAGCCGACCAGAAACATTTTGGCGAGAATTATGTTCAAGAACTAGTAGAGAAGAGTGAAATATTACCCCGCGATATTGCATGGCACTTTATCGGCAACCTGCAAAGCAACAAATGTAAAGTCGTCGCCGCCATTCCCAACCTTTATGCTGTGGAGACTATCGAAAGCAGCAAGAAAGCCGATAGTCTTAACAAGGCTTGCATTCAGGTGTCAAGAGAATCCAAAATCAATGTGTTTGTTCAAATCAATACCAGTGGCGAGGAGAGTAAGAGTGGAGCAGAACCATCAGCATGTGTGGAAATCGCCAAGCACATTGTTGATAACTGCCCGCAACTGAACTTGCTAGGATTGATGACCATCGGTGCGCCAGATAGAGACGGCTCTGAAGGCGAGAATCCAGATTTCGTCTGTTTGCGAGAATGTAAGAGCAAGGTAGAACAGGCTATTCCTGGATTGTCACTAGAACTCAGCATGGGTATGTCTGCTGATTACCAAGAAGCTCTTGCTGCTGGGTCTACTAATATTCGAGTTGGTAGCACCATCTTTGGATCTCGTCCTCCTAAGCAGTAAAAAATAAAAGCATATTACAGTATAATATTCATTCTACTCAACTCAACTGTTCAATTTTTGAAACACCACATAAAGGCTCATAGAAATAGGATTACTTTGATTTGCCAGTCCTAGCTTTGCGATAGCACAGCTAATCCTGACATGCATAGGCTGCTTCATGACTAGCATTTGCTACACTATAGCATTCTCTCTCATATACGCAGAGCTTAGTCCAGGCACTCCATCCTTACTACTATATTAACATTGACACATACGATCAAGTCCCCTCGATAAATTACATAGTGAAAACTGTAACAATTTTATTGTTGAAGATGACAATGGACGTGGGGTGATTTTGCATTTAAGCGATGAGCTCGACAACTGTAAATCATAGACCAAATTAATATCCGTTCGGCAAGGGACAAACGATGATTGTAGAAACATCAACTTACCACCACCGGCAGCCTTGATCTTTTCCTCAGCGCGGCGGGAAACAAACTTGGTGCGGACAATGACGGGTTGTTCGGGGAGACGACCCTTGGCAAGGACCTTGTGGAAACCGTGTTGAAGAGCATCGATGACGGCAACCTTTTCGGTGTTCTTGTACTTGTTACGGACTTCCTCACCAACCAAGGTCCAGATCTTGTCAAGGTTGACAATAGGACGATGGAACTGGTTGTGGGTCTTGTGGAAGTAGCGCATACCGACCTTACCGAAGTAACCAGGATGGTACTTGTCCATGTTGATACGGTGGTGGTGTTGACCACCAGCAAGACCACGACCACCAGGATGCTTTCTGTGCTTGCCTGGAAAATGAGAATTGCGGTATATTAGTTTCTATGCATTCTTGGGGATGGTCGTTGCCGTTAGGTGGTTGAAATGTAGATAGGTGGGTTGAAGACTATCTATCTACTGCTGTCACAATCTAGTCGTATTCCTTCCAAAAATGAACAGTAATGCTTACCGACACGACCGTGACCGGCGGAAACATGTCCACGCTTCTTTCTGTTGTGGTGAAGTCTGGTAGGCTGGAATGAACAAAGAATGGGAAAATGCGTCAGTCAAATTATGTCTAAAGTCGAATGTCGAATAAACCCCCATAAGGATGTCTGAAAGAAAGCGTAGTTCATCCATCCATCCATCCATCGGTCATACGGTTGAAAGGATTCATGCTGTATGATAGATGAGGGTTGTTCAAGTATCGATACGGACCATTGCTACAAGAATAAAAGGAGGTTCAATACGGTTGCCCTCCCATCGCACAGTTTTGACTTGAGCCCAGCCAGTCCTGTGTGTCGATTGCAAAAAATTTAAATTCCGTCTAGTGCCAATTTTTTTTTTAGGGCATAGTGAATGGATGAGCACTGTATTATACATGATGTGTTTATTGACTTGCCTTGCTTGCCGTCAAGACGTAATTAACTTCTAATGATCCAATACCAGCTACTCCTATATCACCATTTTTCTCACTAACAACCCACCGTCCTCTGAGTGGGTTCCAGGCAATTCCTCGCACATCATCGACTTGCCAACCGCCTTGTAAACTGTGAATGGCTTCCCTGAGCTCTTCAGACTTGATGTATTTGCTCCAATCGTGTGTGCCCTTGTGAACCATCTTCAATACATCCTCAGCCAAGAAATTGGTCAAGAAATAAGCCATGGGTGTTCGTGAAATAGTCGAGAGAAGCAGTTTGCCACCGGGTCGAACCATGTCAGCACATACTCGAAGGAATTCGGAGGGGTTATTTACATGTTCTATAATTTCCATTGCAAGTACAACGTCGAACGATTCTCCTTCGGCTAATAAGTCCTCTAAGGATCACCAGGAATGGTTTAACATGGTATGTACCGGGGATGAGCTTTCTAATGTTTATGTCACGTACCTGCTGTGGTATTTCGATATTCCAGCTGGCCTGGCCCCGTCCAAAGAGCTGGGTCCTTTCGAGAATGAAGCATAGCCATTTGTATATTGTTGTAAGAGGCATCAGCTCCTAGGACATTGCCTCCTAGTCGTACCAAAGACTATAGTCGTTGCGAGTGAGTGCCTGGAAATCATATCCTGCGAAATAGCGAATACTTTTTTTTTTTTTTTTTTTACCTCTGAAAGCAAGCCACCACCACATCCAATATCCAGCATTTTCAGTCCCTTGAATGGCGTACTATCCTGAGCAATCGGTGCGATACGGTCGCGGATATAGGAAACGCGTGTTGGGTTCATAAGGTGAAGCATGCCGAATTCACCATGAGGATCCCACCATTCCGCCGATTTCGCACTAAACTTTTGGACTTCCTCGGCGTTAATGGTAGAAAGTTGTGACAGAGCTCTCACCTGTCCCGTTTTCGTAACGAGCGGTCGCAGACCACGCAACATTTGAGGCAACATGTTATGAGCGTAAGTGTGAAGGGGAGGGAATTCTGGCCTCCAAGCACCTTCTGTGACTGTCAGAAATAAAATCGACGGCTCCACCAGACGGGTCAAAAAAAATAAAATTAAAAAATGGTATAGTGTTATGCAATGGGATTATTTATTGAGGAATATTTTAGTGGATCGATCTTTTTTCCTGAAAAAGATCTCAATAACCACATAGGTCATCAGACGTTCGCGTCATGGTATGGCTCAAAGTGACAAGAGCTTGTTAGGGCAGGTGTCAGGGATGGGAAGGGTCTTCGCAGCAGGAAGCTTCCAGCCTTTGGGCTTCTTAGGGCATTCAGCCTTATCGTAGCTTAGGTCTTCAGTACCCTTGACAGTGACTCCATAAATCTTGAGGGTAACGGGATGCTTGAGATCCTTGTTGCGAGACCAGCTGCTGACCAGTCGCTGGAGATCGGCGACTCTGTCTGCTGCTGGGGGCCAGACATCGTCAGGGAAGCAGCACATCAACTGACGTCTGGTGACCAAGAATCGATTCAAGTAGCTCTTCTCTGTTTCATTGTGCTTGCGAGGACCTGTCAGTTTCAAAATTCTTGGAAGGTTGATTAAAGGTTCAACGTATTGCCAGCCATGGTTAATGATGGTATCTAAATTGTTTGAAAGAATAAATAGCGTTAGCGAATCTTCTCCTATGGGTTAATGGAAGGTAGATCATTGTTTATACCGTAAAAGATGGCTTTTCCCAAGTTGGACTGAACATTAACGCTAGCAGCGTATTTAAGTGCAGGAGCAAGATACATAGCGAATCCAACATCAAGTTGAGTTTGAACAAAGGTAGGATCAGTGCAAGCAGTCTTGGTCCAAGCCGCAGGATAACCAGAAAGTTTCTTGGTATCGTTACGTTGAGTGTCGCAGAACTTGAGCTTGGAAAGGCGGGTCAGTTCTGGCACATACTTTGTGAGGCTATTCTTAGGCTTTCTCTTGGTATATTGTTGAATCACGGTAAGGGCATCGTTGGTGCCAGAGGTGAATCCAATATAGCCTGAAGTGTAGCCACGGCCATCGCCAAGAGCTTCGACATACTATAGAAAAGGCCAATAAAGATGAGCACGTTTGAAACAACACAGGAGTAGGTTGCCCCCAATCGCCTTGTCATAGCGAGTGGGCCAAATGTTCCATCCCTTCAAGAAAAGGAGGTGAGACAAAAATTTTTAATTATTACATACCGCATAGCCCATGATGGTGTTGCCATTTTCAAAGCTTTTGTGTTGAATATAAACAATTAGTATGTTGCCCGTTGAATCAATTTAAATGATCACTCATGTACTCACACGTTGGTGATCAACTGTGCCATTTTTTCAGTGTGAGCATCGATTTTCTCAGTGGGAAGCTTGGTGATGTCGTAAAAACTACGGTATTGGCAGGTGACTTGATTAATCGAGGAACACTCCCTATCGATGTTTACGCTGGAATTGTACTTACGTAGTGCAGTTTGACGTTTCCACACAGTTGGAGTGAAGAGTGTCGAACTCAAACTTGGCGCAATTCTTATGGGTAATGCCATAAGTTGAGCCAGTGCAGTAAGGGAACTTGCTCTTGGCTAGCACTGGGCTAACCACGGCGGCAAGTAGAGCCAGCCCGTTGACGACAGCAAAAGAAACCTTCATAGCCCACAACCAGGTAAGGAATGGAAGGATGAAAAAGTGAAAGAGTATCGAGCATGAATCTGGTAAGGTCAACAGGCTTTTATAAATTACATTTCGCTAATAACGTTGCTGGGCCCCGATTTTGGCCACTTTGGTGCAAGTATGTGTAACTGCACGATCGATCCCCGGGTTATGCGTATCGTGTTCATGTCACGACGACAGAGGCGTCGTAGATGGACAACACACTGATTTGACATGGTGGAGACCAGCTTCAATGTCTCTCAAATATAAAAAAAACCACCTCAATTTCGTGATGATTGTATGTTACGATCCCGAAGCCTTTATTGCGTTACACAAACCAAACAAAGCCTATGTGCAACCAGTACAGGGTCCCTCACCTTCATGCTTGGGTAAAACGCATTGAAATTGTTATGCGGATCGTCAAAGTTGGACCTCGATCGCTGTCAACATTACCTATGGATCTCTGTGACGCGGCAAGTAAGAAAAAGGCAAGCTCAGCTAAGATAGGCCACCTACGTTGACGAAACCCCGAAGCGCCAATCACACGGTATTCGAGCTTGACATGTTTGTCAACAAAAGAAAGACGGATGCAAGGAGAAACAGAAATAATGTGACTTCATCCAACAAACATATGTTGCTCATGATCCGGTTACCGGATGGTGTTAACCGAAATGTGTTAGTTATGAGACCAACTGACAGATGAACCCTGAGCGTTAAGCCAAATGGTACGTTATGGCATTGGGGTTTAATCTGCATAGGGACGTTCAGTGCTGAGTCCTGACGTCAAGGAGCCACTAAAAAAGCTGAGCTGCGGTAAAAGTGGGCCGATTCAAGCTTAAAAGGAAATCAAAGCTGGCATCGACCCAACATGGTCCAATGCCAATGTGCATTCACTAGGGCTGCCACACGGGAGCAGCATAGCTTAGCGACTATTTTATTCTTCAACGAACTGGTATTGGTCTCTGCATTTGTAAGGAAAACGCAGAGAACCAATCAGAAGATGCTTAATAAATGAGGCTGGTGGCTGGTGCATGGTCATCACTTGTCCAATTTTGACTCAAACTCCGTTCGCTGACTTCACCGGTTTTGGGCTATGTTTCGAGTCCTTCCTTCCAGATCATTCCAGCTTTGGCTGCGGTAGTTGTGTGAAAAACAACGTAGGCAAAGATGGATAGATGAATGAATGAATGAACGCGTTGAATGTAGTCGTGCCGACGGTTCATCTTGGTAGTAGGCTGGCTGGCCCCATGAGCGGCAGAGGGGAATGACTTTTTGTCATGATCTAAAATAGGAAATGACATTTTCACTGGTGCGCTCGGCAATTCTCGTGATCAGCCAAGAATATAAAGGGGCCGAGATTTGAAATCATGTTTTCACCACTTTCTTCTTAAACTTCTTCCCATAACAACATGCAAATCTTTGTCAAAACCTTGACTGGAAAGACAATCACTCTTGAAGTGGAGTCTTCAGACACCATCGATAACGTCAAGCAAAAGATTCAAGACAAAGAGGGTATCCCACCAGACCAACAGCGCCTTATCTTTGCTGGAAAGCAACTAGAAGATGGCCGCACCCTCTCCGATTACAATATTCAGAAAGAATCCACTCTCCACCTTGTGCTTCGCTTACGTGGTGGTATGCAAATCTTCGTCAAGACCTTGACTGGCAAGACCATCACTTTGGAAGTGGAGTCGTCCGATACCATCGATAACGTGAAGCAGAAGATTCAAGACAAAGAAGGCATTCCACCAGACCAGCAACGTCTCATCTTTGCTGGTAAACAGCTTGAAGATGGACGAACGCTTTCTGACTACAACATCCAAAAGGAGTCCACCTTGCACTTAGTTCTCCGCTTACGTGGCGGCATGCGAATACATGTGACCTCCCCAAATGGCAAGGCGCTTATCCTAGACAACGTAGAATCCTCCGCTACGGTAGAAAGCATCCAAGAAAAGGTGGAAGATAAGGCTGGATATCGTCTGATGTATCAAGGGCATGAACTGCAACAAGGCCAACCATTAGCTACTTATAATATCCAGGATGAATCAACTCTCATTTTAGAACAGCCCGCTCCTGCTCGTAGAAAGTTAACCCGTTGCGCATTTGGTACTTGCACTGATAAGGCTGTCAAGATCGTTGGAGACTGCCGCTACTGTGAGGCTAAGTTTTGTGGACGACATCGTTTGCCAGAAGCCCATGCGTGTGTAAATCTCACCAACTGTAAGCAAGTGGCCCACGAACGTAATAGTATCAAGTTGCTAAGCGAACGATGTGTAGCTAGTAAAGTGTAAATATCATAATAATCCCCCCCACCCACGCAAGAAATAAACCCACCTACTGTAATGTACGAAAATAAGCAAACCGAACCTATTTTTTTATTTTTTTATTTACATCTGTTGAGCTAAGGCTTTTCTATCCATTGCTTCATTATCATATCATATTATTGCTTCATGATCATATCATTTAGCTGTTCCTCATATAATTTCCATCCTAATAATAGTACCTTCTCTAAATTCAGAGTCAGGTCTTCGTGAATAATAGCAGGAATTCGGTCTCGTTTCAGACCAAGCCATTCAACAGGAGGAGTGGCCTCTCCCATGATTTGCAGCTGAGGTTGAAAGTTCACGGGGATGAGAGCCTGATACTGTAGCTGACTCTCGGTGACGGTTTCATCCAGGGTGGGAGGACTGACACTTTCTTTGCTCTTGAACTCGTCCTCTTGACTTTCTTCCTCTGGTTTTTCATCCAGGGTGGATGTGGATTCAATTGGCACAGCCGGTCCACGTAATGCTCGTCGATATTGGTCTTCAAATTGATGGACCAATTCTTGGAGATATTTGATGAGACCAAGGTTAAGGGATACGTTGATTTGTCCATCGAAGCCAACGTGGAAGGCGTGCTGAACCATCTTTTCAATTTGGGTAGATTGCATGGTCAAATCAGTTCGAGGTATACCAAAAATCGTTACACTGGAATACATTTGTGGCCTTGTTGTCGTCACAGTGGGTGGGTTGGTGGTTGACGCAGCGCGTTCTTTGCTTCGCCCTGGAACATTTTTGAGTAAGGCTGCACTGGCAATGCTAACATGCAAGTCTCGTACGGTTTTGGTGTCATCCAACTTTCGGGCCAGGTGGGCATGGACAGTGTTGGCGTTGATTTGTACACAGTCGGTATCATTGAAATGGTTGGGATAGATGATAAGTTCCAAGCCGTCAATATCCATATCCATCTCGCCTCTTGCATCGGATAACATCCTGATCTGACTGCCTGCTTTGGTGGCCGACTCTGCTACGGAAATTTCCTTGATCTCCTTGTCTCTGCGAAGTCCTGCCTCTGCGTACTTCTTGTCAAGTAAATCATCCAATTTTTTATACATGGTAATCACCACTGGGATGCTCTTCACGGAAAGTTCAATCATGGCTTTGTTCAGTCCAAGTTTGCTTGCTGAAGTGGCGTATCCTTCTTCAGTCAGTTTAATATCCGACTCGAGTTTGATGGGGTCGATGACCAACTGAAGGATATTTTGGTATTCATAGGAGAAAGCAGCTTGAATTTGTTGCGCCAAGAAGCTTAATCCACCTAATGGAGGCTGCACGGATTCAGGAATCCTGTCAATGTGGCCAAACAACCGGATGCTATCCAAGCGAGCCTCGCCTACCAAGCGGCCCTCCGACTTGAGTTGAATGGTTTCCATGCTGAGCAAAGCTGTCTTTGCCAAATGCGGTATGTTCTTGGTGGATAACACAACATTTTGAGACACTAGACTGACTTTGCCAATCGCTTGACCAAGATCAGCGGAAAGGTCAATGGATTGCGCTCTCAACGCAAAATGATAAGCAAATGGTGTTGGTTTCAACGTCGTATCGGGCGCCAGCACAGCCGATACTTCTTCAGTGGGAGTCTGGATAGGATGAGCAGGATCTCCGTGCTTCACCGCATGTTCTTGATCTAACCAAAGAGACTTGAGAACCAAAAGATCTTGTAGATGACGCATGTTCAAGCTAGCCGCTATGCCAGGAATGTTGATAAGGACACATATGTTATCTTCGTTAACATCTGCTCGGCTGGACGTTAGCATGGCGTTGAACATGATATCTCTGACTGCAGCACTTAGACAGTCTTCCGGAGAGAAATGATGTCGAAGATTGAGAGATGCTCCAGAAACACTTCCTACGCAACTGAGCGTTCTAGACGCCGTATCACCAGAGAACGAGTTCATCAAAAAGTTGCCTTCCTCCCAATTTAGCGAACATACCACCTTGTGATAAGGTTGGCATGTAAGATCCAATTTTGTTTTGGAGAGTCTTAGGTATAATGATGCATTCATGCCAAGATTGGGAGCAGCTGTGACTTGAGTGGCCTTCTGTTCGCTGGATTGTTGAACACCAAATTTAAGACCCACGATGATTTCATGCAAAAACTGGACCAAAGAAGGATGAAGGACATTTTCACTTTCGTGAATCAAGACCTCAATGTGTACACTGCGCTGGGATGCGGAAGATACACCACCAAATGGCATATGATAGGTAAACCAAATGCTAAGGCCAGGGATGATGATGGTCGCCATGTTCATGGTATCGAGCGTCCTGGTCAAGTCCGTATCCACCTTTCGTAGTGATTTTCCAGGCATCTTCTTGCGTGGACCATCCGTCTGCTTTTTAGGGTATAATCGTACGACACCACGAGAGTATACAAAAGTACCTTCGAGATCAAACAGAACTGTATCATTATGTGCTCGCGTGTGCTCTGAGTTTTGCGTGGAATCCTCAGTACGGGGGAGACCGAAGTTTGCTTCGGCTGCAAAAGCGTTGACACGATCGATGCTTGCCAAATAAATGACACTGAGCTTATTAAGGTAATCAACAAGGGTACCATCAATATCCACTTCAAAGCCGTCCACATTGGCATCAACAAAGAATTTCTGCTTTTTGGTCTGGTCATCAAGATGATGACTGTTGCTATGGACACTGCATGAGATGTGTGGTAGAAGCATTTGGTTCATGCGAGAGTGGTTGGTCGACAAGAAGTGAGCTTCATTATTTTGATCAAAGCGCGGGATGAACTGGAATGCGATGTTGTTCAGATTAGCCACACTGTTTTCAATCTTCTTGGTGACGAAACGCATTGATGAAATGGAGAAGAGTAAGGCACCAACGTCCTTATTCTGTGAAGCAGCGGTAATATTCTCTGTGGAATCCAGAGGTACAGCCACACCAAAGTTGCTGACATTGATGGAGATGAGCTTGCCATCCCACATAGAGCCAATGTCTTCCTGTTGCTGTGGAAGCTCGACTTTGAGTGAGCCCATGATCCTTCTTGTGTTGGCTGCAAGTCTATCTAATTCTGATTTCTTCATCTCCTCCTTTCGAGCAAGCTCTCTTTGATAATAGAGATAAAGATCCGTCATTTTACCCAGGGCAATGGGCTGCATGACCACATGTGTTTTCGATAGGTCCAAATAGAATGAATCAAGATGGTCATCGTTTTCAGGTTTGATTTCAGCCGTTGTAGAATTGGGATGTGCATAGTTTTGCATGGTGAAATCGATGGCAACATAGGCAAGGCGATTTCTGCGATATCGCCGATCGCTGGACGGTACCTTGGAAACAGTATTATGCTCTAGAGAAAGTGCAAAGTTGTGCGCCATGACTTGCCAAATCAACGGTGTTTCAGGCATAGATTTGGATCTCGTATCGTTGGAGACGTATGCACGCAAGATGCTGGATTCGAACAGTCCTAAAGCAGCAGGGCTGGCAGCAGCGACTTGTAAACCACGCAGTGCGAAATCGACAGAGAAGAGCATACGTGGTTTCACGCTTGGTTTATCTACGGTGACAGTAGTGGATGGCGCCGCTTCGAGCGCAGCCTGCTTGGGCTGATTACTAGAGTAAGAGAATACATCGGCGAGATCACTAATTTCACTGCCAACGAGCGATTGCGCCGTCAACAACTGATCGATCATATTGACGTTGAGTGACAAAGAGACCACATCCATGGAAATATTGGAGTGAAGCTTGGAAACTTGCACAATGTGCGACATATCCGATATTGAACCGATACCGCCATGAGCAGGGCGTGGTGGACCTTCCACTTGTATAGAGCCAGTGCATCTGATAGCGGGTATAGCAAATGAGCCGGTCGACGGGTCTTCAGAGCTAGGTCCATTTGACCGTGTTCTGGTGTTGAACTGGAGCTCTTGTTTCGCCAGTTGAAACGTGTATTTCAACGTTGGGCCATCGCGCGACAATGGCTGGTGAACGATCATGAACATATCATGAACATTATATTGCAGGCTCAAAGATGGCAAAAGATCAGAACGAAGGGCAAGGTGGCGCAACAAGAATTGCAATTTGAGGTCAAACTTTGGCGCTATCGGCGATGATGTTACTGTTGTCGGGCTGCTCGATAGTCTTTGCTCTTCCCACTCATCCAAAAGGTTCTGGAACAAAAAGGTGTACCGTTTTCCTTGTTCGGCGCGCCAATCTTCAATGAATCCATAGACTTTCAGAAGACTTTGAGGCATACTGACTCTGAATGAGTGTATGCTTGAAAACACATTGAGAACTTCTTTCGTCGAATCAGTTTTAGATGCCTTCTTTGTCTGCTTAGTGGCTTGACTGATAGCAGCACTGACATTGACTCCATCAAAGTCAATTCGCAGCAGATCATGTCTAGTTACCGATGAAGCTCCGTGAATTAGTTCCATGAACCTAAAGCTGACACTTTGGATACCACCAGCAGCCATCAAAATCACTCGCTGTAACGACCCTTTTCTGCTTGCTTTGTTTGAACTGCGTAATCCTGACGGGGTGTCAGAAGTAGCACGATCAGAACTGAATATAGGTGACAACGGAGACAGTCTAGGGTTGGAAGAGAGTAATGAACCATAGGAATCCTCAATGTCAATACAGAGGCGAAGTCGTTGAGAATTGGCAGTGATGGATATAATATCGATATTGACTAGACCTTGTGCTAGGATATCGATGCGTTGAAGAATGTTCATGATATCAAATGGTTGTTCAGCAGTGGCATCCGTAGGTTTGGTAGCAGCTTTTGACACTTTGACAGCATGTGAAAGAGTTTTAAGTTTTGTAGTGAACACTCTCTGAACTGTCAACATGTGTCGTGCAAAGGCAAGCAAGGTTGGATTGGAGGTAATACTGATCGAGTGAATATGCAGTTTGCCAATGCCATCCAAGTAACCCAAGGCATCAGCAGTGCCAACACGATCGCTTTCTCCTGTGACCTGGTTGCCTTCAGGCAATCGAGCGTCGTTCAGCTTGTATTCCGTATCCAAGTTGAATGCAACATCTTCAATAGTGATCCTATTATCATCTTGTTCAGGCTCTTCTTCATAAATCAAAAAGTCAAACACCCCTAGTTTGACGTCGGCCAAATTGACAGATTGCTTCAAGATATCCACAAGATCCATATTTTTCATTGGGCTTTGCTTTTGATCGTATTTCTTTTGATGGAATGGATGGGTAAGCAATCGGCATCCTGAGATGTCGCCAATCTCCCAACTGCGCCATTTTGAGAAGGTATCAATGGTTTTTTGGAACATTGCATTTGTATCAATATCTTTGCTGTAATCTCCAGACGTCAACTGGTATTGAAGTTCTCCTCTCAACGTTGATGGCATCGATCTTAAACAATGGCGCATTCTTGCTAGGAGCTTCCAACCAACATCATTTCTGAACGCTTTGGCACCCAATCTCAGAACATTGATAGTAGGTTTGGTCAGGAAAATAGGATCACGACCAACTCTAGGATCGGCAGAAAACTTTGCAATTTCGTAGATGAATGTCTGCATTTGCTTTGTTCGTCTTTCGCTAAAGGTTTCCAAGATGTTTTCCAAATCATCGACAAATGTCAACCAGGAGTAAACGGCGCCGACAAGAATTTCAACCGATTCAGTAATGATGATGGAAGACAGCATACCCATATCTAGTTTGATGTAGTTGGGCTTCATTGCACCAATCAATTGGAATTTGAGACCGTCTAGAGTCAAGTCAATAACAACAAGTTCGCTAGAGCAGTCGTCACCCATCAGTTTGCGATTGCGAGGATGCTGTCGTGATATAGGAATACCGAACGACATGGAGCTTGAAGTGCTGATGTATCGAACCTTACATCCTAAGGCATCCAAATTGATGTTAACGCGAGATTCTCGCAGTTCCAACTTTGATTCTGCAACACTGCGTTTCATCTCGTCAAAGGCAATATCTTGGAATTTAACCAGACCACTCAGATCGAAGCCATCTAGGATCACATCCGCAGAACACAATAGGGTATCTGTCAAGTCATAGCGGGTACGCATGCCAGTTCGCAAATCCTTTGATTTCATGAGATCATCGGGTAACATGACATCTTGAATACAATGAAGATGAGTTCGAGGGAGATGCACAGCAAATTGAGTGCAGATATATTGATCAGTCAAAAAGCGTGTCAATTGACCAATATACTCCATTTGGGTGCTGTCAAGCATAGTTTCAAGATCCCAATTATCTTGATCAATGGCTTCAGTCACTTCTTGAACGACTTTGACGAAGATGGGTGTTAGAAGAACATTGACAGGCTTAATGGCTTCCAGGACAATGGTCATCTCTGTTCCGTTTCCAAGTAGAGGCTCTGCGTTGTCTTCGTCTTCCTCATCATTTTCAACCATGGATTCATCTTCACCTATTTCATCGCCATGTAGTCTGCTATGAGATTTTGAGAAATTGGTGGTATCCTGCTTGTGTGCATGGATTTCGTGTTTACTTTCATCTGTTTCCGGCGCAGGGATCAGACGAGTCTTTGGTGGTGGGAGGTAAGTGTGGAAGAATTTATCTGAGTACGGCGCCTCTCGATGGATCTCATATCTCCTCAGGTAGCTGCTATAGGGAATGGATGGTGGCATCACTGTAGCGGATTCACCATTTGGTAATGGCTCATTGATATCAGGAGTCTGAATCATATCTAGATCGTCCGAACTGTCATCACTGTCAGAGCGCATACTAATCAGCTCTTCGTCTTCCAGGTCATAAGTAGAATCTCGATTACTGGCGCCGAAGATGGTACCATTCCGTTCAGCAGTGGGCGTATCATCCACACGCTCGGAAAACGCAGTATGAAAGGATTGATTATCGAAATCCGCAGAGGACTCTGTGACGGATTGATTGACACTATCATTGTCGTATACATCGTCGACTTCAGGCTGAGCATCCCAACCTTGACCCCGCCAGCTTTCTGAATAAGATCGTAAACTTGCAGGTGCACTACTACCAGAGTATGCATTGAAATTTTCTTCTTGGCTTTGCTGTCGTTGCATGTATCCATTCTCCTTACGAACGCTAAAACTATCAGAGATATCCGCATATTTGGACAAGAAGGGCGGTGCATACAACATGCCAACGTGGTGATGGTCGTTGTAAGATCTCATGGATATCAATGATCGTGCTTCGCTAGCATATGCTTCGCTATCGTACAAGTGAGGACATCGCCTGGTCTGCATATCCTGAGTACGTATATAAGATTGCTGCTTTTCTCGCTTTTGTTTCCACAATGACGTTTGCCGGTATATGACTACCTCCAAACCGGTATTGGCATTCGCTACTTCGACCCAGGGATATTCGCCTTCGGCATGATGATTAACATTCATTTCCTGAGTGGCCAAATTTGTGACGACAATGGATGGAAAGTTGAGATTGATCTTTTGGGTATAGTTGCGGTTAATCAAGTCATCAAATTCAAAAGAAAACCCTTCCGAGAGACTGATTTGCGTCGCACTGTGGCGGCCCATTAAGTTGATATCTATGCTTTGTACACTGGCAGTTACAAATGTAACGTCTGGATCAAGAATGGTCATATCCTTTGCGAGGGCATTGTCTTCGTCCACCATGTTGTAAAGGAAAGCCTTTCCAAAAGCTGCTGTTCCTAACAAGAAAGATGGTTTGATCTCTCCAGATATACTACCGAGATCGAATTCCCAATTGCAAAGGTAAGTCGCTGTTTTTGGTAGAGGACCGAATAGTCTATGTGCGTAAATGTTGAGCTCTGTTTCGGTAGTCAGTATCATCAAGAAAAAAACCATAGGGTCCATAAATTTTATCCTTTGAAGATATTTGCACTCATACCTGTGATATAAAGATAATTGCGTGAATCACGGGCATTCTTGGTTTTAAACGGAGCTCTTTGCGGATTAGGCTCTGTCTCTCTTGTCCAGGTCAATGGGCTGAAATTTACGTGCATGTCTGGTTGATCAATGAAAAGGTGAGTAAGGCAAGTGGCGAAGCTGAAAAGGTATTATGGAAACACTAACCCATATATATATCTAAATTTCGAAGCTCCAGCTGAAGCTCTTGGAATTCAAGTTGTGAAGACTTTGAGCAGTCATAGAGGTTTTCGGGTAGCAGAGCTGTTGCTTCCTCAACTAGACATTGTACATATACTTCAAATGGGTCTTGTAATGGCTAAATGTTCAAAAAAGCAATGGTTAACTCACCTATTGAATATGCGCCAATTTTACATCATAGGTTGGTAAAATACGTACCTTCGCCTCATCTTCACGCCGCTTCATCTCAAGGTATTGAGTTGGATTTTGCTTACGCTGTCTGTATTCTTCAACGGTGACGAAATGTACCCAGTTTCCAAAGTAGTTGTCCTTAAGAATCAAGAAATATCGTGCAATTGAGCCCAAAAGTTTGCAGCTCACTCCTTTGAGCTGTTTTCAAAAATTAGACTACATCAAAGTGGTTGAATTTTTAGCATGCAATCCAGTTAACAAACCTTGACTTGTAGGTTTAACGACTCTAGGTGCTGTGTCACATCGACAGTGCTGTAATAGTTGTATGAGCCTTCCAAGGTAGCATAGACACATGAGCCAAACTGAGCATCTTCTTCTCGAAGGAATGCTCCAAGGGTATGTGAAGATGGTAGCGAGAACGCTAGTTTGGGTTGATCGATCTGGATAGAATATAATTAGTACCCACAATGTCATCTATGCAATGAATTCCTATCGGTAGATTTTTACCTTGACTGCGAATGGAATGGATGTTGACTCAGGTTCAAACTTTGTGAAAGGCAGTGAAACGTCAACTTCCAAGGTCGGCGCACTGAGAGTGATGTATGCTTTTTATGCAAAATCATTAGTATTACGCTTGAGTGAATCAGAAGTCTAGATCAAAATGCTTACCATTGTCATCCATGACATTTGGATTGTTGATAATGTTGTCTTGGTTGACACATAAATATAGCATAGCATTATTCATCTTCAGTTGCATCTTGTACGTAATAGGTATACAATGGGTTAGGTCTGTCGTACTGTCCGCCGTCCAATCTTTAACGAGATCTTGAAGTAAAAAGATGTGATCACGAAGCAGGAAGATCTCAGGGTGAGATACTCCAAAATTGAAGTTCCACGTTCTGTGGGCATTCCAAACCAGAGGAGTTTCCATATCGGCGTGTACTTTCAGTTTCTTGCACATCAGGAATGATGCATAATTGACACTGGTTTGAACGTTGACATCCACAAGGTTGACATCCAGCTTATTGGAGTATCCAGTTGCAGATACCATAGTTGGGATAATCATCTTGATTGAAGAGCCTGCGGCAGCTTTTATGTCGATCCAACCGTATGGTCGTGTAATAAAGCCGCTAGAGTTAACATCCATTTCCTCCATGCCTGAAGTAAACTTCCAGTCTTTTGACTTTTCCCGTAAAGGAACTCTCAAAGTGAGGTCGGATACGAACTCAATATACATCTCTAAAGCTGTACAAGCTCGAGTTTGACCAGGTTGAAGTATAGGAGATGGCTCCATATTACGGTGAGATGGTGGAAACATAAAGTTTTGGATCAATGCGCTTTGTAAAACGTCAGTATCAACCACCACCAATTTTGATATAGTATCATGTTGATGCACAACTTACCGCTGCCTGTCAGCCCATGGTCCATATTGGATCATGGCATTACGAAGAGAAACATGTATACCCCACTCTGGAGGAACACCGCCATTCCCATAGTAGGTTTGATCATATGTAATATTATTTTCAGAGGCCTCTGGATACGGAACAGGTCCTGCAATGAAAGTTAAATAACTTTCTGTTAAGGCAGATACAAGCACTGTCAATGCATACCTGGTACATCTGCGAAGTACGTAAATGCAATCTCTGTACATTCCAATACTTGTGATACCATGGCATACTCTTTATGCGCACGAGCTTCAAATCCTGCGTTGTCTGAATGAGGCGAATTATTGTGGAAGCCGTGTAAGTGCTGCATATATCCGTACTGGCGTCCTCCCTTTCCAAATAAGCCTGTTGTAGCTGATGATAGGTATTTCCATAATCTGTGGAAATAGTCAGGTTATGCATAGAACAAACGGATGTTTTTAACCACCGTCTTCAACTTACGATGTTGCACTGCTTTGCCTTCTGTTCACATGTATTTCATCGTCCGCCCCTACAGTGAAGTCGGTATTGTGCTTTAAACTTAGTTTTGGCTCGCGAAAAATCAAATCCAAAGATGATTTATAGTAATCCAATTTGGACCTGGATTGATCTGTGTTGTAGATACTGCTCGCCTGTCGGAACTGGAGGACAGCCATGGTGGGAAGATCTGGGTTTCCAAACATCATTGCACCGCGTGTGCACTCGATTTGAACCGGCATAAGGCGCCTGAATAATGAATTACTGAACCCATCCGCTTCTTGACTTTCCATGTCTAATGGTTGTGTGGTGGCTGTTGATCGTAGTTCCTCCGCCTGACCATTCGTCATATTGGCACTCATTTCAAGAATTTCCTGCAGTGCATAGTATACTGGTGTTCTGTTATACATGAACCATTCGAGGCCTTCCAAATGACAAACAATCCGGCATGGCTTCTTGATATTGCCTGGTTCTATAAGCAGGATGATCAATAACCTGATTAAGATGACCTAAATATGCAATTCTACGTACCAAACTTTCCACCTTCATGGCGAACATCCCAAAGCCAGTATCGCAATGATAAGTGGCCTTTTAATATGCAAATTGATTGATTGGTGCTCAAGTATCGTACGTTTTTGAATAATATTCGGCCTCCCAATAAAGCCAATTGGAAGGACTCTATATAAGAGATAAATGGTTTCAGACCAATATATATTAGAAGAAATTGAGAAAGATGGCACTAAATCGTTTGTCATTCCATCGTACCGATTTCGATATAGGCATGGTATTTCCGCCACAGGTATTGGTTTAGTATCCATGCTAGTACCTGACCCAATGCTCGATTGAAGTAAAACAGGAAGAAGATCACGACAACGACGACAACTAAGCAATAGACAAAGAACATCCAGAAGTCCGAAATGGACTGGAGGTTGGATGAAACTATGTTGTCCATTGCTGATTGAACCGGCCTGCTTCGTGGACGAGAAAGAAGTCGTGGGCTGTGGATCGGCTTAAAGCTCAGTCTTTCCGTTGTGTGGATGACCTTTTTCGGCAACCCATTGAACCAAACAGTCACTCATTTTTTTCTTTTGTGTGCGCGACCTGGCAAGCTAATGCAACTGAAAATCCAGGAAGTTAGCAGTAATGCTCCAGTAGCTGTTGCGTACATTCCAACACCTGCATACACTCAGTTGAAGGATCGAAAAAACGTCGAGTCATGGGTACAAATAACAGACCAGTCTTGCAAGGTAAAAGGAATGGATCGAGCACCTTGCTGTTTCCAGCACCGCTAATGCATAAAACAGACCTTTTACTGCCACGCTTTGCCTTCTAACCAAGCTAGCGATACAATGATGATCAGCAGATATATTCAGGCACCAAGCATCGGTACTGGTGAGTTCACTGGATGTGATACGGAACGGCTCATGGTGTAGTCCAAAAAATTGACATGCTTTTGTTTGTTTAGGCACTGGATCACCTGGAAGCGTGGGCATAATCGAATCGATACAAGACGGGATTGAACTTAATATTGTGTGTGAATTGAAGGAAAACGTTGATGAATTGGAACAAAAGCGCAAGCTAGGTTTCATATGGGATGAAGCTTCAGAGCTGGATAGACTTCTGGCAGTTCGAAATATTTTGGATGGAATGGTTGTAGTTGCTGGATGTATCATCGGTACAATGAGCGAACGGCACTGTCTGGAAGTTAGGGTGTGTAAAAACGAAATATTTCTGAATGAGATGACAGAGTATATATTCATGTGGGGTATCAATGATGCTAACGCATACTATTCATACATCTTGAAGATCTTATCGACAGTTCCATCAACCGCACATGTTAAGATATCCGCAGGAACAAAAATATCAATTAAAGACAACATCGCCGCATTTCAAGAAACGACTGACTCCGGCATAGACCAGCTAGTTTCGTCAATGTCTGATCTCTCGCTTGCGCGACTGAAACAAAAGAAGAATGCTTTTGGAATGAGTGGTTTGGAGAAAGCCTATGACGCTTTATTAGAGGTGGTCAGCTATCCTCTGCTATACAACGACGTAATCAAAACATTGAACATAGAATGTCCTAAAGGTAAGGTGAAGGGAGTTTGCTCATACAAAAATTTCCACAATGGCGACTGACGATGTTGAAGGTGTGTTGTTATATGGGCCACCCGGTGTTGGCAAAACATATCTGGTTGCTTCTATTGCAAAGGTTTGTGGAGCAGAAATGGTATGTGACTTCTCAGTTATGATGCGGATCAGACACCATGTTTAATTCTTCTCATCAGATTGTAATTCAAGGCCCCGAAGTCTTTGGTCCTTACATAGGAGAGAGCGAAGAAAAACTGCGAAACAAGTTCAAAGAAGCTGCTCTTTGTAGTGAGCAAAAGAAAGTCCCGGTCATCTTGTTCATTGATGAAATAGTAGGTTTAATCATCCACCGTCCCTCCTATCTAGTCATTCACTCACAAATTGTTTTCATTGCTGCGCAAAGGATGCTTTAACACCCAACAGACAAAATGCGCAATCTCACGAGTCACGGGTAGTGGCTCAACTGCTTACGCTGATGGACGGTATGGAAAATCGAGGTCGAACTGTTGTGATTGGTGCAACAAATCGACCAAATTCTCTGGATCCAGCTCTTAGACGGCCGGGAAGGTATGTATATGTTTAGGTCTGCGCAAATATAGACGAATTTTCACCCGATTTTGCTAATTGTATCGCAGATTTGATCGTGAGATATTAATTGACGCTCCAAATGAAAACGCACGACTTCATATTTTACGATCGCAATTGAAAAAGGTTCCAGTTCTCAATGAAGATGACGGTAAGCATCCCTTATAATGTAGCTCAAAATCACAATCCTAGTTTTAATCCCTTGATACTACAGTGTTGGCAAAGCTAGCTGTGATGACCAATGGGTATGTCGCAGCAGACCTTATGGCATTGTGCCGTGAGGCTACCATGGTTGCAATTGAGCGCTACATGCAGCTTCAAGGCAGTTCCCAAGATGATAACAGGTAAAGGATGTGCGACATGGTAGAATTGAATCACAATTTACTAACTACAAGTTCAGCGAATTATCGGTGACTATTGATGACTTTGCCGCCTCCATGTCGAAAGTTGGACCGTCAATACAAAGAGGCTACGAAACGGTAGTCGAAAAGAAAGGGTGGGACGATATCGGTGGCCTTGAGGATGTGAAAAAGGTAAGTCCTCACGTTCGCGTATACAATTTGTTATATAAGCCATGGTATCCAAGTCTGACCTTTGATCATTATCACAGAAACTTAAGCAAGCAACCGAGTGGCCGCTCTTACATAAAGAAACATTCAAAAGACTTGGTTTGAAACCTCCAAGAGGAATCTTACTGTTTGGCCCACCGGGATGCAGCAAGACGACACTAGTCAAAGTCATCGCCTCTGTTTCAGGAGCTACTTTTCTTTCCATCAATGGTGCGCAAATATACTCTCCTTTTGTTGGTGATTCCGAGAAGATCAGTAAGCGTCGAACTCACATTTTTTTGGGTACAATGTCGTTCATGTAGTCCTAATCTCTTCTTTTTAGTCCGATCGACGTTTCAAAAAGCTAGATCTGCTGCCCCTTCGGTCATCTTCTTGGATGAAATTGAAGCCATTGTGGGAAAAAGAAATCTAGGTTCTGGTGGTTCAGGGTCTGATTCTGTTCAGGAGAGGGTGCTTTCTACTCTATTGAACGAGATGGATGGTGTTGAACTAGCATCATCAGTTCTTGTCATTGTATGTGTTTTGTTACCATTCGCCCACTATATCTTTCTTTGCTTATGCCCTCATTTTCTAGGGTGCTACTAATCGGCCAGACATGTTGGATGCTGCGTTGATGCGGCCTGGTCGTTTTGACAAAATTATCTATGTTCCACCGCCTGATTTTGTATCACGACAGCAAATTCTACATGTTCATACCAAAGATATACCATTAGCGGAGGATGTTGATCTGGAAGAGATTGCTGACAAGGTAATTTTGCGTCTATAAGATTGAAGAGGGTGTAGGTTGTATCTCATGCAGATTGATAGACAAATCTTTACACGGGAGCGGATTTGCAAAACCTGTGCCGAGAAGCCGCTATGATCGGCCTACGACAGAATAGATCAGCGTCCAGCGTGGTATGTATTCAATATGACTGAAACAATGTATATGTGAAACAATGTATATGAGGGCCAATATCATGCTGACCAAATTCACAACATACAGACTCAAGAAAACTTGGAAGAAGCTTTGAAGGTTGTTAAGCCATCACTCACTTTTCAAGTGCTCAAACAATACGAAGCATTACAAAAGGTTTAATTAGTGTACATAATATAACAACATAAAAATAATTACAAGGAATCGTTGCGGAGGTCGTAACAATCCTACAACTTCATTTCGCTCAAATACGATTCGAACTGAGCTTTGAGATTATCGTACTCGGACTGCAAATTGCTGACATCGACTTCCAATGAGGTTTTTATATCGTTTATCTGTAAAGAAAGCATTAGAGTTAGGTGCTAGCGAATTGAAGGAATTGCTCTGTATACATACCTGTTGCTCTAACAGTTCTGCACTAGCCTGGATCTCAGACATTTGTTGTTGCATTTTGCTGACTTCTGAGCTGGTTTGGCTGTACTCCTGTTGCGACTGGTTCATATCACTTTGAACACTCTCCCGCTTCTTTTCCTGCTGTTGCTCTAACTTGGCCATTTTCTGCATCAAGTTGTTGAGCATTCTCGTCAAATACTGTTTGACAGTTAGTACATGACCAGATTCAAGAAACGTATGGATGGATGATGTGATATACCTGTTCCTTATTTTGCAACTCTTGCATATCCAATTCCTTTTTGCCAATTTTTTCCTCGTTAATGGCATTGTGTCGATTGAGAGTTTCATAATTTTTGATTCCCTCTTCGCAGTCCGACAAAAGTCGATTGCATGCATTTACTTCTTCCAGTATCGCCGATATGGTATCAATCTTCGCTTGGAGGCGTCTGACAGTCGCTTCATTTTCAGTAGCTGCTTGACTTTCTTCTTCTATAGAAGAGGTGAGTTTGGCGTTTGCCTATATGGATAAAATCAAATAATTCAATTAGTAAAATTATACATCGCATGATGAAAAGAAACAGGAAATGATACTGACCGATCGGACTCGCTCTGGATTCTGATCTGCACGTATTCTTAGGCGTTCGATTTCACGATCAAGGGTAATAATTTGATACACTTTTGTTTGCTGGGAGGGGAAACGCAAAGGTGAGAATCGGTCCTTGGTAATGCGAGTTTCATTTACATGGACATACCATTTCGTCTCTCAGATGATGTTGAGTAGCTTTTAGCTCTTGGTATTGTGTATGTATCGAATCAGCATTCTTCTTTTGGTCTCGAAGTGTTCTGCCGTATTCTTCATTCTCAGCTTCCTTTGCCTTTGTTTCTGGCTCTTCTGCCTTTGCCTTTTCCCTATGGAATCCGAGGTTAGCAAATTGAAGTACACCAAGTACATGTATCAATATGCGCATACTTGAGCTGGTTAAGTTTCGCACTAGTCTCGTCATGAATCTGCTCCAGATTTGCTCTTTTCATGGCAATTTCATCCTACATGCCGTGGTTAATACATTTCAGGGCAATATAATCATTGAGCTCACACTTACTCCTGTAGCAGAAATCTGTTCAAACGTTGTCAATCTCTCCTCTCGAAATCTGGCGTAATTGACTAGCGCGCTGAGGATTTTGACGATGCGGTCATGGGTTGGTTTGGTGATATCTCTAAAATTGAAATCGGCGAATCCGAGTTCCAACATCAACTTGCTCCTGTATCATCAACACTCAATTTAGAACAATGGAAACGTCGCTCACGTTTGTGAAGTAACTTACATTCTGTCGTACAGCAAGAGCATTCCCAACATGTCGTGGTGAACCTCCTATTTAGCAATCCTTCAGTACTTGCATTTGCACATTTCAAGTAGATAAAACAAGAACTTACAGGATGCTCAATATTCTGGAGCATTTTGTCTCGAACTTCTTCAATTTGTGTTGTGTGGACGCCCATTAACAGATCTAAGCATCGTTCGAAAAGGTACTGTGTGCTTTGTGCGGTCGGCTTCATAAGATCTTCCTCTGTGAAAGGCAACTGGATTTCTCTGAGGCATCGAAGCAATGTAGTATTTGAGAGTGTTGGAACTTCATAAAACACTTTGCTTTCAGCAGTCTGATTTCTTCTTGTTGCATACATGACAATGTTTAAGTTACGAAAAAGTGAACGTGGAGCGGACGCGTCGTGGGGCAAGAAAATTCTTTGGCAGAGGCGCGAATGAGGTGCACGTGACTGAATTCTTCACTCTAATGTCCATCCACAATAGATTATCGACAAATTGGTCCACTCTGTAGGACGACAAACAGCGAAGTAGTCTAAGACGAAGGAATAAGTGATTAAAGAATTTCATTTACTGCTTTTCCTCGATGCTGAAGACGTATTGCCATCACGATCCCTGGACAAGCGAACAAATTCGGTGGATTCCGGCTCAAAGTTATCCCATCCATATTGAGAGACAGCATCCTCTGTGCTTTGTATCGATTCCTCTCGGCCAGTTATCTTGCTAGGCAAGCAGTTCGATATTCGCTTGCATGGTGAATACCAATCTTGATAACGGACCAAAAACAATACATGAGACCATGTTCAATTCGCCAACAACGCCAAAAAAACCTAAACCGAGACCCACCCAGGCACACGTCAGGGCAATTCCCAAACGACACTATCGAGAAGAAACGCCTAAGACCGGTGTTTATCACAGCCAAATACAACATATATGGATTGTTGTGGTCTAAAATTTAAATTATCGTGAAGTCTGTCCCCTCACGAGGCCGAATGTGTTGACCCGCATCATAAATACGCATAAGCTTCACCAGTCCATGTGGTAAACAAAAAAAAAATATTTCAGACAATGCACTGCCCTGGTTCGATAGCAATTACAATATTCTTGGATTACAAATTTGCATCAAGCAGCCAGAAGTTTTCTTATCTGGTTACTTCAATGCAGGTTATGCTGGCTGTAAATAGCGTCATATTGTGCTTAGTTTCAGGGCAATTATATATGTCTCCACACTGAGACATCTTCATTTGGCGAAATCATCTAATTGTAAACGATGACATGCAGATATTGCTAGGTTTCAGTGTCAATGGTATGGCGTAGTATCTCAGCGTCTTTTGTCAACGACAGACGAACAATGTATATACAATTTCGTTACATAATGTAATTAGTAAATCGATCCCTGAACAGCTTATTGTAGAGACAGTGAAAGGTTCCTTGGTTGGATGGCTGTAGAGTGGTCCATACAAATATCAAAAGATAACATTTGCCATTAGACTGCTGCTAGATAGTAAAATACGTCTCTCCCCCTTGACTGTTGCACCGAGTTTCATGGCGAGGAGGTGAGGGTTGGTCACATGCATGGAAATTGGCCATACCTTTACCCTATTGCGTCAATTTTAATATGTAGTGCGCGTCTTATCATTAACTGGAGTTGATTTAAGGTTGCCCAGTAATATGACAAGCCGAAGGGAAGGAGAACTTCGCTAGAGTCTGGCTTATCAAGTTGACTTCCGGTTTTGATTCGATTTTCCCTTTGTGGGCTACTGACCTTTTGACCGTCACACATAGTGCAGTGCACTCCGGCGCTTCGGGTGCTTAACTCGCGTCAAGCACTCTCTTCTTCTCTATCATTCCCACAATGTCTCAGAGAAAGGGAAGTGGCTATGCCGCTATTCCTTCCAATAGCGACGTCGAGCAACAATCTGAATCTGGTCCTTCGTCTGCTGGTCAGTCACCTTGGAGGCGATTCGTCAACCATCCCAAGGTTCAACAGGCACACAACGCCTTGACACATAATCCAGCAGCTACGTTTACAACCGGCTTGGTCTTTGCACTAGGAGCCCTGGTTTTTGTAGCTCTATTTTTGCCAGACAATCAAAGTCTCAACCCCTTCCCTTCGTTTAAAGGGGAAACGATCGTTCCTCCCGGCATATCCGCTGCTGCCCTGGAAGAAGGCTTGAACAAGTGCCGTCAAATTAAGAAAGCCAGAGTGGAATCATTTGCAGACGCTGATCGCAAGAATCCCAGAGCAGATAGCAGAACCCCTGATATTCTCATCCAAAACGCAGAAGTTTGGGATGGTGAAGGCAATATCTTGAAGAACGTCAATGTATTGTTGCAAGACGGCATTGTTAAAGCGGTTGGAAAGGATGTTGAGGCTATCAACGACAATACCGAAGTAATTGATGTGAAGGGCCACATCGTCTCTCCTGGTTTAGTGGACATGCACAGGTAAAAGTTGCCTAGCCAATGCTAAATCAAAATACAGTCTCGGCGTACTTGCATCGTTGTTAGTCTATTTTAACACCCGACTTTATTTGACTTACAGCCATATGGGTGTGGATTCCTGGCCCGGACTAGCGGCGACTCAAGATACCAATGAAATGACCCAGCCTCTTACACCATTCGTGAGATCTCTCGAAGCATTTAATCCTTCCGATAAAGCTATTCGTATCGTTAATTCCGGTGGCGTAACAACTGCATTGGTGCTCCCCGGATCTGGTAATTTAATGGGTGGTGAGGCTTTCGCTTTCAAGCTGAGACCTGTTGATACCCTTAGTGGTGAAGATATGCTGGTACAGTCTGGTGTAGATGATTCTATTGACCGAAAGTGGAGATGGATGAAGATGGCTTGTGGTGAAAATCCAAAGGTACAGCACTATTTTCCTAGCTAGAGGTGTAAACATCTGGCGGTGTTTTTGTTTGTATACTAATCGAACAACTTTATTTCCAGCGCTTTTATGGTTCTCAACGCAAAATGCCATCAACTAGTAAGGCATCCGTTCTCTGATGCTCATGGTAGCAAAGAACCCAACTCCATGCTGATCTCCACGTTTTTCTTCTTGCTTCTTTTTTTTAGGAATGGGCGCTGGTTACTTGTTCCGCAAACGTTTCTCTGAAGCACAAGCTTTGGTCGATGCCCAAGATGATTGGTGTGATGCCGCTGAAAAGCTTCACAGCAAACATCACTCTGTACGCTTGGATTCCAGATTTCCCGAAGATTTAGAGAACGAATCCTTGACTGGTTTGCTTCGTGGTGACGTGAGATTGAACGTTCATTGTTATGAGGTTTGTTCAATCTGGATGTTTTCGTTTGAGTTCAAAAATGTGTGTACTCATCGTTTAAATTCCATTCAGACTCATGACATTGAAGCCATGGTGCGACACTCTCAAGAATTCAACTTTACTATTCGTGCTTTCCACCATGCTTTGGATGGTATGTATTAGACACATGAATAATGAATCCGTATATCGGTCAATTAATGTTCTCTCTCCTCCCAGCCTATCGCATTCCTGATATCATCAAGCGTGCTCGTACCAACATTACCATCGCTACCTTTGCTGACCACTGGGGATACAAGAAGGAAGCTTTCCAAGCCGATCCTCGTGCTCCCAAGATTTTGTTCGATGCAGGTATTCCTGTTGCCTTCAAGAGTGACCATCCTGTCCTCAATGCCGTAAGCCCAAAGCACGTCTTAACCATATGGTATACACTGTTACTAATTCTCAAGCTTGACTCTTTAGCAACATTTGGTCTATGAAGCAGCTAAGGCTACTCATTATGGTCTCCCTGCTCAGGAAGCATTCAAGTCCGTCACCTCGGTACCTGCAAAGGCCTTAGGTCTTGGCCATCGTGTCGGCTCTTTGAAGCCTGGGTACGATGCCGATGTTGTCATTTGGGATCGTAATCCGCTTAGCCTTGGAGCTGCTCCTCTGCAGGTATTTGTTGATGGTATTCCTCAATTCGATAAGCGCAAGATCTCTCCTGTGGAATCTGAAGAGCGCAAGGTTGCCGAAAAGTCCGCTCCTGTTTACAACAAAGAAGCCACTGCCAATAGCAAGTCATTTGTTCTTACAAATGTTGGAAAGATTTACTTGAAACAGAAGCAATCCGCTCAAGGAAAGGTCGTTGTTGATAATGGAAAAATTGTTTGTGCTGGAGAAGACTGTGATGTTCAATTACTCTCATTGGACTCCAACCTTCCCGAAATTGATGTCAACGGTGGTTACGTTATGCCTGTAAGTTTTATCTGATGAAATACCATTTCCATTGGAAATATGCTAATCATCTCGCTGTTCCATCAGGGTATCGTTGCCGTTGGCTCGTCCCTCGGTCTTATTGAGATTGATGCAGAAGATACAACTGGTGACGGTCAAATTCGTGCCACTACTTCAAGAGACTACAAGGACATTATCCAAGCTGTAGATGGTCTCAAACTGGGTACCAAGCATCTCAAGCGTGCTTATGAAGGTGGTGTCCTGACCGTCATTACTGCACCCATGTCCCGTAGTCTTGTAAACGGAATTAGTGTTGCTTTTAAGAGCGGAGGAAAGAGCTGTAAGGACATATTTTTTTATTAATGCCTAGCGTTGTTCGCTGTAACATTTCAATACTGATATCATGACCGTCCTTAGTGCTCGATGAAGACACTGTCGTCTCACCCGCTGTCGCTTTGCATGTCCAAATTGGTGATAGCTACAAGTCAGAGACTTTCGCCACTATTTCTGGCCATATTGCTCACCTTCGACGCATCTTGAGTGAAAACATCGATTCTACTGACTCTAGCAACTACTACGGCCTGGCGGCTCAAGGAAAAATCCCACTTGTTATCCATGTTGACAGCAAGGACGAGATTGCATCTATCATCCGTCTCAAGGAACATTTCAAGGGCCAACCCAACATTGTCATTCTTGGTGGTGCTGAATCTCATTTGGTTGCCCAAGAACTTGCTCATGCTAACATCCCAGTTATCCTTACTCCTCTTCTGTGCACACCTGGTCGTTGGGAAACCCAGAATTGCTTGACAGGTAGCCCTATTACCAACGGTACCGCTATTCATGCTCTACGTGCACACGGAGTAAAGGCTGCTATCGGTCTCTCCGACAATGGTCTTGCCAACAACCTTGCTTGGGAAGCTGGTTGGGCACAGAGAACATCACAAGGCTTGATCACCGAAGAAGAAGCTATTGGCTTCATCACTTCTGATATCCAAGATATTTTGGGACTCGATGATGTTTCATTAACTTCTTCTGATTTTGTTGTATGGACTGGCAGTCCATTTGACCTTGATAGCCAAGTAGTTATGGTTAGCGATAGCAGTAACGGCCTTCAGCATATTGAGTAAATATGGAAAATAAAACTTCGGCCACAAAGTTCAGGGCCCATTTTTTTACACTGTTCCACGTGATCCAATCAAGTCCTGCCACAAATTGCCTTCTATCATTTGAAAACCAGCAACTCATCACTGTGTCCGATCCTTCACGACCATGCTCAAGTTATTTTGGATCGTATGCGTTGTATCGCTATTAATCGCTGTAGCTGCAGCCGGAAAAGACTATTACGATGTATGTAAAAGAAATGTGCGCAATCAAGTGTTGTATGACCAACTTAATTTGAACTCTGGTACCTTTGAAACAGATCCTGACAGTTCCACGCGATGCATCAAAAGCTCAAATCAAAAAGGCATACAAGAAGCTCTCCAAAATCTATCACCCAGATAAGAATCCAGGAGATCAAGGCGCAAAGGACAAATTTGTCGAACTGTCCGATGGTAAGGCAGCTCTATCGAACATGTCCCTTTCCAGTATCGTGCTGATGACCTTTGTTCTACAAAAGCCTATGCTGTCCTGACCGATGATGATAAGCGAAGAATCTACGACCAGTATGGAGAGGAAGGATTGAATCAACAAAATGGCGGCGGTGGTGGTTTCCATAACCCTTTTGACATTTTCCAGCAATTCTTTGGCGGTGGTGGCAATGGTAATACATGCGCTCTGTTCAACATGTTCTTCCTTTCTCGTACTCACATTCCATGGTATAGGTCGTCAGCAAGAGAGAAGAGGACCCGATATGAATTTGGAAATTGATGTCACTTTGGAAGAGCTTTATCATGGCAAGTCGGTGAATGTGGAGGTCTCAAAACAAGTGGTTTGTGACCATTGCTTTGGAACCGGCGCCGAAAACTCGGAGGACGTCGTCACCTGCTCAACCTGCCACGGCAAAGGCTACCAGGTGTTTGAGATGCAACTTGGACCACATATGGTACAACAATTCCAGCAACAATGTGATCAATGCCGTGGCAAAGGAAAAGTGATTCGTCATGTCTGTACCGTCTGCCAAGGTAACAAAGTCAGGCGCGGCAACGAGCTATATACCATCAATATCGATAAAGGAATGAAGGATGGAGAAGTCATTGTAAGTGAAAGCAAGAGGAAATAACGGTGCCTATGCTACGTGGTTGCTAATTCTGTACCTGACATGACCGATAGACACTTGAACGAGAGGCAGATGAATACCCGGAAGAGGTGATTCCCGGCGATATCCACTTCATTATTAAAGCACAACCTCATCGTCGTTTTGAACGAAGAGGCGATCATCTAAGGATACAAGAAACTATCAATTTATACGAGGTATGTGTCAGGAATCTGCACTTTGAATATAACCTCTATTTGCTCACATGTGTATAGGCTTTGGCAGGATTTGAACATAATATCGAGCAATTGGATGGCAGGAACATCACTCTGAAACGATCAGGAGTTACTCAATATGGTTTGGTTGAGAAAGTAGCTGGAGAAGGCATGCCAATTGACCATGGCTCAAAAGCTGGCGATCTCTACGTTGAGTACAAGGTCATTTTCCCTACGCATGTTGACAAGGAGATCATCCAAGGTACGTAGTATAGGCAACCTGATGGCCTAATTATGGCAACTGATGCTGACGGGGTTTCTCTTTTGGCTGTTAGCAATTGAAAAAGGTGCCCATTATCCTGAAGTTCCTGCTCACGAAGAGCTCTGAACTTAGATGCGTGATTACCACTTCCATATTATAGCTAGCCATTTCACTTTTCCTTATATACAGCTGGCTGGTTTACATCTGCCATTGCCTACAACGTGTAGGGTAGTGTTCCAGAGAATACCTTTCTCTAACATGTTGGCATAGAATTTTTGGGATAACTGTAGAGTGTCTTTCTTAAAACGTACAATAAAATAACGAAACATCATTAAAAATTTGCTTGGATCATGTTAATTGGTAAGGTAGGTTCGCACAGCAGAGCAGGGGCTGTGACGATTATTTTATTAATCTACTTGTTTGGATTGATCTTCATTTACATGACCGCTATCGTCTAAGGCTGTTTCATCGTTTTTAGCCGCGACATTATCAGCTTCCATAGCCTCTTGCATAGCACTGTCCTTGGGTGACATCTTTGACGTTGGCTTTTCGTCTTGTGCTTTTGGATCCGTGTCCATAGGCTCGGTCGAGGGTTCCGTTTGTTCATTCGAAGGTTCCTTGATCTCCACCGTGCTTGGCTGCTCTAAAGGCTTTTCCGTCTCCTTTTCAGTAGCTTCTGCAGTTTCGGTAGTCTCCTTGCTCTCCGTGGCATCTGGTTCTGTGGGTTTGACATCCTCTATAGGCAACGACAACGAAGGGCTATTCTGTACTGCGACAGTCGGAATCTGAGGACTGGGCGTTCCATTTTTGTCCAGCTTGGCTTCAGCTGCACGCTTCGCTTCTTCATCGTCATTGATTATTTTTCTTGCTTGTTCCAAGACCTTGATTTCTATTTCGACAGATTTTTCCGTTATACCGTTGGCATCACCGGCTTTTCTGTCTTCTGATGCTTCACCATCCGCTTCGCTGGCTTTGATAGCCTTATCTCGTGATGTTTTCATGAGCTCCTTCTTGGCTAAAAACACTTTGGAAACTAAATGTGCCTCCTTCAAAAAAAGCAATCTCATAACCTGGAACAATATTGCATTGGCAAGTTCATAACGGGCCTCGACGCTTGCTTTCGAATTTTGAAGACGAGGTAAAACATCGTTCAAGTATTCTTTCGCAGAAGGTAGATCTGGCATCTCACTACACAAATATTCAGTATCACTGTAACAAAGTTATACTAGTAGTGCCTTTTGATCATTACCTTATTATTGCTGTCAAATCTCGTCCAAGTGTTCTATGATACAGATTCGTGATTTCCATATTACCCCACGCATATCGATATGGTGGTAAGGTTGCCTGGAAACAAGAACACGTCAGAATAAGGAAGAAATCGATTGGTAGAAAAGGTGGATTTTTACCGTAAGCCTTCTTCGTTTGGAGTTTACAAGCTCAGTGAATTCATTGGGGTTCACAGGAGGCATCTCAAACGGCGGACAAGAAGCAGCTTTCCATATAATCTGCATTGTATGTTGCATTAGCTGTCATGAAGTTTCTGAAATAACCATTGCCCATTAGCATGTCCCTTACCCAATTTTTCTCATGCTCGAGAACCAGTTCAACGATTCGCGTGTATTCCTTGCCATGAGGATTGGATGCTTGAAGCTCCTTCAAAACACGCGTGCGTATGTCCGTTATCCATGATTCCTGCGCAAGCACAATCAGTGAACCTACCAACGAACATCTTAAGAAATCATTTAATGGACTACACATACCTGCTCTTCCGTCAGCTTGGGCAAGGTTTGTGTGGCAAGAGACTTTGCGTTTTTAGAAGTGAGTATTGCCTGAGTTTTTTCGATTTCTTTGTTACTATGTCCTTCAAGGTATTGGAATGCAATCAAAAACTGAACAAGAACGGTGCGACGAAAGCTAACGTCCTCCAGCTGTAAACATGACATTAATTAGCAGATGAACATTTAGATATCACCCTATCTTCTCATAATAGAATCTATCTTACCTCCAATTCAAGGAGTTCTCTGCTAGTCAAGAACTTTGGGAAGAAATAATCATTATAAACATCCCGTATCGCTTCATCAGAAAATGTGTCGTCAACATCCATTTCACTGGCGGACCGTTTGCGAGAAGTAGGTTCTTTTCCATGATGATCAGCCGTTGAGCCAGCAACAACCGCTTCGCGCTGAGACATGTCGTTGAATTTTGAGATTGTGGTTTCTGCGCCCTGTTGGAGTAAGATGTCAGCGATAGGAAAGGGGGAACAGCTGTGGTGGAAGATGTCAAACTTATACCTCTTTGAACTTTTCGTAGTTAGTGTCAGCAAAAATAGAAGGTGGGTTGGTCAAGTAACTTTGTGTCGACCAAAACAATGTATAAAAGGCTTTTTGTTCCTCTGCAAGAAGCCAGTGTTAGTACACTCGATTTGCCTACATACAACTTTCAAATCATTACCTGTCATCTTTGTATCATTCTTCAACTCCTCTTCTGAATCATATTTCACAACATTTTCTACGTTGAATTCACCTCGCAAGTTGACGCCTATGGAATTATAGGTTAGATATACTGAAAGGCATTGCCATCAAGATGACTAGATCAGCAATTTGATTATTTACCGGATCGTTCTCCTAGCGAGAAGGAATTTGCCAAGAACATCAGAATTCGACCGCAAAATACAGTGCTCATGTTCTTCGATAGTCTACGGAGCATTTCATTACACATTCGAAGTAAGACCAGTCCTTTGCCTTTACCAGGCATCATGCCCTATTATGCAAGATCTTAATATTCATTTCATCCAAATTGGCCGATATTTATCCTTAACCTTACCACTGTCAATTTCGGTTTCCTTGACTCAATATAATCAAAAATCTTCTCACAGCCCGGGATGGTTTGTTGCTCAAGAAGCTCCTCAATCAAAGTCAGAACAGTGACTTGTTCGACAAGGCCTAAAATAAAATGTGATAAGTACATTGTTATTACTATCATACATGACGTAGAGCAGCTTACCTTTATCAGTGGAGACAAGTACAATATCTAGGCAATCGTACAGTCGCTGGAAAAGCTGATCAGTGGGTTCGCTGTGGGAGATCTACTCTTGTTGTCAGTAAAACAGTTCAATGGTGGTTATTTCGTGTCTAGTCAATCTTGCACGCACCACAATATCGTACAGTTCCTGTCTATATATCAATTCGAGTGCGTTCTTCCTCCAGTCGTATTTAGTTTCAGGTGAAAGTTGCACGTTAGCACCGTTATCCGGGCCTGTGAGAGGTACCATGTGCTGCTCGATTAGAGATTGAAGTATGGACGAAGGAACGTCCTGTACTCCAGTTTTAACGCGATGCGCTTGCGTTTCCGTCAAGCATTGTCGAAGTGCAGCTTGTGCCTTCACTCGAAAAGCATCAAACTCTGGCATAATGAAAGTGGTGATGTACGCTGGCTGCCGCGAAGCTTTGTTCTGAGCCTGCCCTTTTTTGCACGAAGAATTGAAATCCGCTGTGACAAGCCACAGTCCCAGAACGTGGCACGTCTCAGTAGAATTACTCCAGAACTTGTCCATTTCGAACTTTGTCACAGATGCGCTCTCGCAATGCCCTCCTCCTAGTGGGCGTTGTGTTCCATCTAGTCTATCTATGGAGTATCTTTGATATTTATTTCACATCCCCTCTGGTTCATGGAATGACTCCTCATGCCGTTGAGTTGGAACCACCTGCCGACCGACTGTTCCTATTCGTAGGCAAGTAATAGTGCATAAACAAACTTTGGTAACCATACTGTCAAATAATCAATATTCTATTTCAGCCGATGGTTTAAGAGCTGATAAGCTCTACCAACTCTATGACGAAGAAAATGCCAATGTTACGAAGGCACCGTATTTGAGGGACATAATTCGAAAAGAAGGTACTTGGGGCGTGTCTCATACACGCGTTCCAACCGAATCGCGACCTGGCCATGTTGCTATTATTGCCGGGTTTTACGAAGACGTCAGTGCTGTCACTACAGGTCTGGTTGCCTCTGTTCTGTGATCGCTTGCGCTGTCCTATATTGCATTTGAAATTTTAACACTCAGCCAATTCCATAGGGTGGACAATGAATCCTGTCAATTTTGACTCGGTCTTCAATCAATCCCATCATACCTGGTCCTTTGGTTCTCCTGATATTTTGCCAATGTTTCAACATGGTGCTTCTGATCCTTCAAAGATTGAAACTTTTATGTATCCCTCTGATTTCGAAGATTTCACCGCAGGTAAGTTCGTTTGCTTTTTCTAAAGACGGGTCGATGGGGCAAAACTGATTCTTCATTATAGAGGCTTCCAATTTGGATACTTGGGTTTTTGACCATGTCAAAGACTTGTTCCAGAACGCTACTGCTGATAAAGAGCTAAAATCTTTATTGAAGGCTAAGAAAAACGTGTTCTTCCTTCATCTGCTTGGACTTGATACCAATGGCCACGCATTCGGACCTCACTCCGATGAATACGTCAACAACGTTGCGCACGTTGACAAGGGAATTAAAGAACTTGTGGAAATTATAGAAAAATTCTATGGTCATGATGGCAAAACAAGCTACGTATTTACAGCAGATCATGGCATGAACAATCGCGGTTAGTTACCATTACGCCTACACACATCATTCTCATAGATCGCTGATTTCTGTGATTTAGGTGGTCATGGAGACGGACATCCCGACAACACCAGAACACCAATTATTGCATGGGGCGCTGGTGTACAAAAACCAAATACTGTTCATCCAACGGGTCATGATGACTTTTCAGCCGAGTGGGATCTTAATAGCTACCAGCGAAATGATATTAAGCAAGCTGACATTGCTCCCCTTATGGTAAGCCCAGAAGATATATGAGATGATGGCACCGCTGTTATAACTAAATCCGTGTTAGGCATCTTTGGTTGGCATAAACTACCCAGTCAACTCTATTGGAGAGCTGCCTTTGCAGTATCTTGATCAAACTCCATTGTTCAAAGCCCAGTCATTGTTGGTCAACGCCAAACAAATTCTGGCTCAGTATGAAGTCAAGCACGGTAAGATTTATATCAAATGGAACACATTACGTAGACATTGAATAATTAACTGGAGACTGTAGACGAGAAGCAGGCTACAGAGCTTTTCTTCAAGCCGTTTGGCCCGCTATCCAAGGACCACTCTCCCGCAGTATTACTACAGACGGTTGAGGGGTTAATCCAGCATGAAAAGTACATCGAGGCCGAAAATCTCTGTTTGCAGCTAATTGAAATGTCTCTGGACGGACTTAGATACTTCCAAACGTACGATTGGTTGTTCCTTCGCAGCATCATCACCTTGGGATACATTGGATGGTGTTTGTTTGGCCTTGAATTCGTCATTCGAACATACGTCTTTACTAATGATAACGATAAACAGCCCACTGTAATTGATTCTTTTGTGAGTGAAATTCTTTCCAATTGTTCAAACCGGATACACTTCTAACAAGTATCTAGATTTCATATGCTTCTATTGTCGCACTTCTCGGCCTGTTCTGGATTATTTACAGGCAACAAATGCCACCCATGTACTATGCCTATGCATTTTTCCCTGTCTACTTTTGGCGTGATGTATTGCTACGTCGTGACATCTTGATCAAGGCACTACAAGGCGGTTTACAATCTAGTGGCGGTACAGTTAGCGTATTGTTGCTAGTAGCTAGCATTTTGGCTGGACTTGAAACCTTGGTAAGTAATCGGCAAGAAGTTCGTAAGAAAGGCAATCCCATTGACTGACATCCAATGATCAGGTGTACAGTTACTTCCGACGTGAAATTCTTTCGGCAGCGCTTATTCTTGCTGCCATTTGGCCATTGTTTATGCCGTCGTCAGCAAAGAATGAAGGATCACCTTTACTGCTACCGCTATGGTCAATGTCTTGTCTTGCCACTAGTGTTTTTACTCTGTTGCCAGTTGAGAAGGGAGAAGACATTCGACTGGTGTAAGTTCAAATCCATGTTGTTCCTTAACATGTGTCCGCCGTTGATGAACTGACACCACTTAATAGTGTGCTAGGTGGCGCTATCATTGTCGCTGTCGGCGCTGCATGGTTGTACTTTGGACACAAAAACAACTACATGAATGCATCTGGTTATAACTTGATTGCATTTGAGGTAAGCCTTACGTTTGATGAGTGCAAACTTGTGAAACTGAATGACAATCTAAGTCGTTATACACAGTTGATTTTGATAGCAGCTAGTACTGTGCTTGTGTACAGCACGTCAAGTAGTCTACAGCAAAGAAATGGATTGCCACTACTCAACCAATATGCCAGCTGGGCCATCTTAAGTAAGATCCTTGATAATTCTATACGCTATTACAACAACACAACACAATTGACTAATCAGTATGTACAACTTAGTCGTGTCCACAATTTTACCATTCATATATGGTGGCAATGCTGGAGATCATTTCTTACATCGTATAGCGGTGATATCACTTGCCTTTGCGCCATTAATGATTCTACTTAGCATCTCGTATGAAGTTCTATTCTACTTCTGTTTCTGTTCCACTGCCACTCTTTGGCTTCTGGTAGAGGGACGTATCTACCAATGCGATGTCACATCTAACCAAAAGACAGTCAAATCATCTTCTACAACGCGCTCACTTCAACTGAGAGATGTGCGCACAACGCTGATGTTCATGTTCTTTGTCAATGTCGCATTTTTCGGCACTGGAAATGTTGCTTCTCTCGGCAGCTTTTCGCTACAAAGTGTCTACCGCTTCGTAACGATCTTCAACCCAGCACTAATGGGTTGCCTCCTGATCATCAAAGTTCTCATCCCATTCTTCATCATCTCCACCGTGTATGGTATCTTGGCTCAAATTCTTGATTTGCCGTCTTTCAGTCTCTTCTTACTTGTCGTCAGCATCAATGACGTGCAAACCATTAACTTCTTCTACTTCGTCACCGATTACGGCAGTTGGCTCGAGATTGGCACCAGTATTAGCCACTTTTGCATTGCTGAGCTGTTCATCATCTTCACGATCTGTCTCTTCTGGCTAGGACAGGTGCTCCTTGGTAAAGTGAATGTGCGGCATACTGTGAATGAATCTCTTCAAAGCAAGAAATCGCAGTAAAATGTGCCTGCCCACACATATCTAAACATCCTACCAACACCTCATTGAACCACATTACTTCCAGACGATAGACATTAGATCCATTATCAAACAATATACATTTTATGTCCAACTATAATACAGATTTTTATTTTTACCATGGCCGTGTGGTGGGTGCGCGAATTAGTCGGAGGAAAGATCCTCGGAAGAAGTTAATAGTAGTCCTAGGTGATGCTGCAGTGTGTATGATTGTTCTAAAAGCTGTCTCACTTTTGCTGTAAGCTTTTGTGATTCCTGTAAGAAGATTGAGTTAGCTACGGGGCTGGTGCGATCATGATCGTACGGCACATGGTTGACTTACCGCTCTAAGCTCCTGTTGTTCCTGTTCTAGAGCCGCTATGCGAAGTTGCTTCTCGCTGTCATCGGATTTCGAGAAGTCCAGTTGTTTCTGATTGTCTTCTATCCATTTGAGTTCGGATTTCAGGGAATTGAGAACTTGGTCGTGCTTCTTCTTGATCGCTTGGACGGTTTGATAATCTGGCTCTGATCGCAATGTGCTAGCTGTAACATCGGTTATCGCTTTTATGACGTCCGTCGAGGTATTCCACAGTTGACCTAGTGTCTCTAATGCTGTGCTTGACCTTTGGTATATTTCAGAAGGCAGCACTAAGGAATCAGCGTTTGGCATTATGTCTATGAAACAACGAAGCTTTTCTGACGCAGAGAGCGGCGACAGGTAAAATTCAAACTTTTTTTTAAAGTCACGCCAAAACGCGTGCAATGCATCGGTCAACACCGGGCACATCTAACAATGGGCATACGAACAAAACTCTCGATTTAATATCTAGCTTTATGATGCCTATGTTCAAAGTGATTTACTGGTAATTCTATTCGAACGTCGAAGTGCCGATTGCGCTGCCGTCCCTGAAGCTGTTGCCTTTTTCGACCCTTTCTTACGTTTGACACTTTGAGCGTCGTTGCCGTTGACCGGTGCTAACACATCATCCTTCGCTTTGGTATGGACATCGACTTTCGCGCGTTTAACGCGCTTAGCCTGTTTACGATCAAGTACGCTGTCTTCATTGGTATTTACAATAGTGGTCGCCTTCTTCTTTATATCCTCCTTGAGGATACTTCCTTCTTCCATAACGGTAGCCTCTACGCTGACTTCCGCTTTCACTTGTGCTTGACCTTTTTTGCTCCTCTTTGTATGCTTCGTTTCCCCTTGCTTATTTTCATAGTAAACATCCTGGTTGACAGGAAATAGGTCATAAAGTTTGTACAGGAAGAAAACCGCTTGCTCTAGAATGAAAATTGAGAAATCGCCTTTGCCATTTTTGCCACCGTAGTAAACAATACCTTTGTCCTTTGCTTCAATCATAAGATCTGTATCTGGCTCACAAGGCGGGAGGGTCTAAAATAAGTTAGTTTTAACAAGTGAGTGGTCTAGTATATTCAGGGAGGTATAAACAAACCTTGACACTGCAATGGACGAAAGCATCAGTCTCATAGTTCTCATGCAGGAATAATCATTCAAAGATACTCACCGATCAGAATGTGCACGACGCTCCATAGGTGTAACCGCACCCTTCCGGGATTCCGAGTAGTGTTGCTTTATTGTCAATTTGTTTAGTGCTACGAGCCAGTTCCAACTTCCAATTACATCCACTTACTTTGGGGCGCAAGCCTTTTCTAGTCCAGGTTTCGTTGATGGCTGGTAACAGGTCCACTAGATTTTCGATACCACCTGTGTTGATGCTAATTTTCATGGAATTCTTTCTAGTCAATATTTTGAATGCCACTTTCCTTACATTCGTTACGAATATCTACCTGTGGTGATGCCTATTTATCTTTTGTTAGCACACATAATATTTACTTCTCTTAAAATTCAAGACTTACCAGTCCAGTACCAATGGGATACTCAATTCTTGACAGATGGGAAGTAGGTCGGCTACAGAATAGCATATCTCATCGTTCTCTAAAACCAACCGATCTTTGATATCTTGCGGAAGCGTTTTGTAGTTTTCCCTAAACCTCTGTTTTCACTATTAGTAACAACCCTCACGTTCTGATATCGCCACAAAAACATACCTGCAGCGCAGCCTCTTTGTCACCATAGGTACCACCCATGTGTCTATGAGAAAAATGGTCAAATTATCGCGCTTGCAAAAAGAACTTGTTACAAAACCACAGATAATTACATAATCATGATAGAGTCTGGTGGTAGCTTCATTAGATTCAACATGTTGGCATGATCTGTTATCACGCATTGACAAATGGGTTAAGAAACGACGAAAACATCGATGCTGACGAAACCCATCACATACGTTGCAAATCTACTATCGTTCGTCTGACGACATCCTTGTTTGGTGATGCTAGCTGATTGTATTGCCCAGGATGCATAGTCTATGGTATATAAGTCAACATCCATGTAATGTCCTCGTTTCCAGGAAAGAAAGATTGAGCTACTTACCAGTCGATGATCATATTTCTCCCGAAGCTTCCCTATTTCCGCCAATTCCTTGCTAGCAAAGTCGATAGAGTATCTAAAAGGGATCCCGTTAGTAAGCTAACAATAACTTATTTGCTCCAAACTAATCGTATTTGTATATATGTACCCGACTTTATCATGGCTTGCTAGCGGGAACACATCGCTGGATATCCGCATGAATTTAATATGGTTTGCTGCAAATGGAAGAAGCGTTAATTCAAGGCTGTTTTCCATATTTGACCTATGTTGTTTCTTTACATCAACCCACCTTCATTCCACTCAATCAGTGTCTTAAGATCGCTGATATTCTGTAGTCAACAAAGAGTGTGAAGGGTTATTTTCTCATGAATAGTCAATGAGACGATAAGATTACTTGTTTACCTGTAATGCCAATTCCTTAGCATACTCTAAGCCTTTCTGTTTCAAAGTGTCTTCACAAGCATTCATTCCGTCAGACTTAAAGTGCTTCTCATCGTCGCACACCAATGGAAAACTTACCTAATCGACAGGTCCGTGAACAAAAGACGGGAGGTTTTTGTGTTCTGAGAATAGTGTTAAGGCATGCGTAACCTAATCTTCCTTTGAACGGCCGGGCTTTCTGGCTAACAGCTGTTCCGAAAGATGCTGATTTCATTGACAAAGCCAAAAGAAAAAAAAATTGAATGCCCCGGGTTAAGCGTCGATTGTTCGTTCAGCTCTTAGCAAACATTTTGTATTTTCTGGGTTTCGATTTCATCCCAAATACGGAACCCAAAATTGGAGGCATCGATCGATAGTTTCGGTTGCGTAGAGCAGCTAACTATTTCATCATAATGTGGTTTATTTTACCGATATATGAAGTCGTCATATAACATGCTACGAACTGCAATGTATTCCAATATTAGCTTGTGTCTTGTATGACAGTCGTTCACAAATATGACACGAACACTGAGAAGGGGGGTATTCTGGTTTTTCATAGTGAAACCCTAGACAAACAATTACAAAATTCCGTCTATAATTATTTTGGATCAATGGGCTAAGGCGATGTGAAACAAAAAATTTATGTCAAAATTGACTGGCTGACGAATACGTGTACTCCAAGGAAGTAAGTAGTCATCTGAGCGATATAAACATTGGATCACCAAATGAAATGGATTCTTCAGAATGCGAACAAACTTTTTGGATTACGGAAGCTCATAGCGAGTAAATCGTCGTAAAATCAAGATTCTACTTCTCAAGAAAACCACCACAAATTTGTCACAGGCTTAAACGTGGCTTTATGCAGAGATAAAGCGTAGGAAAATGCGAGGTGCTGATCAAGCACGTTAACAGATATCATAGAGGCAGGTCGTTGATCATAGGATATATCTCTGACTTGCTATTGAGCATCCGATAGATCGCACCCTCCTATCTCTGGATGTCAGCAGGTTCCATTGAGAGACGCTGCCAAATAACATTACGTTTTTTTATGTGTTCTGTAATAGGTTGGATCCTTCTTTTGGCAAGGAACAGAAAATGTTGTTCTTTTTCTACGTGGTTTGCCAGAGATTAAAAGTCACTTTTTGCTAGCAAATAAGCTTATCGTCCAGTGTTAGCCACATTGTAATAGTTTTATGGTAGCCCCAATAACATTTCATCATAAGCATCAACAAGGTATCGGACTGTAACCCCGCTAGAGGTTTAGCTATTCATCAAGAACAGACTAATTAATTCCTTGTATTTTGGTTGATGAGGCGTGAAAGCGTTTCCTAAGTCCGCGTAGTTTTTTACAGCGTTCGATCATACATTGTCAGTACGTGCACTCTAATGATCCTGCAACAGTGTCTACGTTCAACGAAAGGCAGCACTTTGTCAATATCGCATTTCGTCCTTTTGCGCAACATTCTACGTCACCATGAAAACTTGTCCCACCGAAAAGATGTTGGGCTCTAAGGCAGCCTATAGGTTTTTCCTTTGGAAAACTGGCCAACATCATGACCAACAGCTCCATGGTATGTTTTCCGCGCGTGGGTTTCCTATACACTGTGAAAGTTGACCACACTCCAAACAAGTATTTTGAACACCAGCATTCTGCTTGGACCTCAGCACAAGTTGTGTATCCTACCAAAACAAGAAGTTGGCCTTGGCGAATGACAGAGCTTCTCGAGGGTGAACACTAAAAAAAGGGTGAAGTAAAAGCTCCAAGTGGTCATGGGGATTTGCAGATTGTGCAACGCTGTAACACCACTTGGGAATAACCTACGCCATCCAAGACACAAACAATTCCAAGATAGGGAAGGCGAGTGAAATGAGATGTAGGGATTCTGAAGGCAATGGTGGTAAGAAAGGATGGGAAGAGAAAGAATTCTTCGATGCCTTGGACATTGGAGTAAAGTGGAACGGACAAAATAGAGTAGAGCGAGGTTTACACAACGCATTGGGCAAGGGCAAGTAAAAAAAAAAAAAAAAAGGTGAGAAGGAAAAGGCAATATTTGTCTCCAGTTCCCATGACACACAAACGTCCAAAGTATATAAGAGCCCAGTAAAAGGTGCATCTTTTTGCAGTTCCCACGTAGACCTTTCCACTCCTGCTCAATGTAACTGAGGCTCCTCACGTATACTCTGTTATTTAACACAGCCAGAAAAAAATAGTAATCCTACCTACCTGATGTTTACCGTCGTCCGTCCAACCAACCACCTGGCCATCTTCGAGAAATCGAAACAACAGATGTCTTCCGAGCAAGAGTTTAGTGGTCGATATCATTTTCGCAAGTGTCCAATCTGTACTGAACGGCTTCTCGTCCGTATCAACGGATGCTTCGTGCATAAATGGATCAACGCCCACTTTGCAACTCATCATTTTGAGCACTTGCATGTTGTAGTCAACATGCACTCTTCAATCGATAGCTAAAATATCTGGTATAGACCAGAGAACCCATTTCTTTTCAATGTAGTATAGAGACCAACCATCCTCACTTTCTTCCATGTACCATTTTTCGATCAATTTTCTCTTTTTTTTTTACAAACTTTTTTTTTTTTTCTGTACGAAAACAAAAAAAAAAAAAAAATACACACATACATACAAACATCGATATGTACAGTTCGGTGCCTTATGCTATATTACAGCCCAAGATTCTATTGATGGTGATGTTGTTGGCCGATTGTACTATGTTCCACGGATGCCCAAAAATCAGGTACCATGAGGAAATAGCGTTCCATGGCCTCTCGAAACCGTATGCGGTAGGTCTTGGGCGAAACGATCGTCGGTTCCTTACCTCCGCCACCCAAAATACCTGATTCTTTCACCCAGCTTTCCAACTTTTTGTCCCAAGTAAAAGTTCTCATAAAATCTAAAATAGGGTGAAAATCGGTCACGACCTTGTTATATACACAGCCTTATCACCGGGGAGCGGCTAAGAGATGTACTTACCTACGATGCCCACCACCAACTCCTGCTGCTCCTCATCAATGCCCACTAGCAGAGAGTAGTCCATGACGTCTAGTTTATAGAGAAACAGCGTATCGTTATGTAGAGATGCTCGAAGCGTTTCCTTGGCGTGTGACCGGATAAAAAGGGGTGATTGATAGATGACTAGGTGGATGGAAGAAGTCAGTCAATAAAGCTTCATGGGGGACTTAATGTCATGGGTACACACATTCAACCAAGTTTTCATCCAGAAGAACTTCGTTATCTTTGCCAGTAGACTGCACATGCCGATTGCGCATGGATCCTTTCAGATCAAAAATCTAAATGATGGGAACATATTAGCATTTCTTTTTTTTTTAATGGGGTCCCTCGGCAATTCCGTTTTAGTACACCTCTTTGAGAGGGGACTTGCCTTTTTAACGTTGCGCTGATAGAACAAATTTTCCATGATCAGGACATCCATCCGCATTGACTTGCCAGTGGCGGCATTTTTGAACCCAATACTGTAGAAACCAAAGATCTTGGCTAATACAGTGGGTAGCTGCACACCAAAATTAGGTTCAAATAAGTTCCCTGGGTCATGACTCTACATCATATCCAAGTGAAACATACCTCGTGAAAGAACGCCCTGGACATATATTGGAAGTACGCCGGAGCAAACCGAAGGAACGCATCCATTTCGTATCGTGACATTTGTTTTATCAAGAACCGATCATCTGTTCAATCGTCAGTTAGTAAAGGGCTCGTTTTTTACCCGCCAGAAGTGTGTTTTTTTGCCCTACCCGTCGTTTTTAGAAATGCCGAGCCTGATTTGCCCCCCGAGGAGTCCCATTCAACGCTACTAGCTAATGAGGTGATGTACTTTTCACTGAAGCCACAGTTTTGTCGAAGAGCCTCAAATTGTTCTGAAAAGAACACCTTGCAAAAAAAGCGGGTTGAGCCATCTGAAAATTCTATTTCACACCCCATCATCAGCTATTTCATCTTTGAATAGGCAGTGTCATAAAAATTTAGCTTACGGTATCGCATATGGGTGCCAGTGTCGCTTAACAAGGTTTTCTCCATGCCAGATGCATGCGATGAGGCGTATGTATTTTCTTGGGTGGGAGCTAACTCTAAGCCGTCTGCTGCTTGCTGTTGTAAAGAATCGGGTACGTTGCTCGCCTGACTTTGCTCATCATGACTTTCATGGATGGTGTGTAACTTCTCCAGATAATCCTCACAACTCAGGGTGTATGCAATGATAGTACTTGGGACATCTTCCTTGACAATCACCAGAGAATCCGGAAAAATATGGTCTGTTTGTGTACTATATTACGCGTTAAAATCCCGTTCGATATTAGCACCAATGACGTTTACGAACTTACAAAGGGTATTCCAGTGGCGGTAACTTTGAAAAGGTAATTTCAGCAAGAGCGCTTGATAAAGCCCTCATGAACGTGGTTTGATCCGATCCACCGGCCGCCGGATGATCATCGAGTAAGGATGAGATTTGTTGCTGCTTCAGCAAACTAGGCGAGCTGGACCCACTAGAAGTGAGAGCCAAGAGGGGAACATCGCTGTTGCTATTCTCTTTTGGGGGTGCGAGAGTGGGAGATGATGATAATGGAGCCTGGTGGTCGCTATGATTGCCAAGTTGCTGATCAGTTGAAGCAGAGTCTAGAGAAAAGTTGGTGATGCTATTTGGTGAGTCTGGCGTCTTGACAACTCTATCGCCATCACGGATCCTAGCGTTGTCAAAATAATCTGTCCTTGGTTCCACCTGGCGATATTGAGATGCTGCTAAAAGACGATTGGAAAGCAAAGGGTCAATCTTACCCAATCTGGGTGAGACGGTGGCACCATCGCCAGAATTTCCAAATGAATTACAGTTAACCGGGTCTTCACCAAATTCTTGTTCAACGTCTTCTTGTACGAGGTCGTTGGCCGTATCGTAGACTTGAATGGATGTTCGAGAACGCTCCAGTTTAGGCCCCCATTTACGTCTGCTTGCAGTTACTTTCGTCATATCTCGTATGGAGCCTTTATTGAGTTGATCTGCATACCGTGGCAAATATGAATAAGGTGGCCTAGATATGCCATCGCTTCGGTGGCCGATTTCCCGATATTGCTTCATCACTTCACCAGTAGCCTGATGGTTGCTGGCCATTTGACCTGGTGAATTGACGTCCGGTGGAGTATTGACTAGGATGGAAGAATCCTGTAAAACTGAGAAAATCGGATGTTCCTTTCTTCGAATCGAGCTTCCAATCCCATGCTCTGTAAGTGTCAAAAAGCTTGGTATAGAGGAGGGCCTGCTTTTCCAGTCGGTCAGCTGGGCCGGCCGTTTTGGCATTCCTTTGGCTTGTCGTCGTGCCATAATACTAGAAGGCATTGGATCAATGAGCGGCAACGACGACTCGATCATCTTTGACTGTTTTTCCTCCGCCACTGCTCTCTCGTTTTCAGTTCGAATGAACTCAATGGATAACCTGCGCGCTAGTCGTGATGGAAGTACGATATTATCCTGACTGTCACTCACTTGTTGTTCAGGTGGAGAAGTACCAAGTGCTGGTATGACGTTGATATGATTGTCTTCATTCGTATAAGTAAAGTGAGCGTCGGATGCAATACTCAATGGCAAACTATCCAGCCCAACATCTAGAACAGGTAGATCACCGGTGTCTATGGCCCGTTCAGCTCGGGCATCAATGTCAATCACCTTGTCGCTAGGTAAAAGTTTCCTCAAGCCAGAGCTAGCAATCTTCCCAATATCTGTGTCCTGAGGTAGGTACTTCCGTAAAAGAAAAGAGTATGCTTGATCCCAAGCAGAAGCGCTTCTGAACAAATGAAAAACAATTTGGTTTAAGCTGAGGATATCTGTAGAATAAGTTGTTGCATAAACCGATTGTAATGCTTGAAGCATGGCCTTCTTTTCTGCTGCAGCATTTTCCGACATTTCTGACAGTTCTTTCTTGGCAGCATCCACTTTGATGGGATCCAAAATGTCCATGCTAAAATGCTTGTTTCTCTCAATAATGGACTGGTAAAATGCCACTATTTTCGTACGATATGTTTGGTATTGATCTTCTCGCAAGTTCGAGTGAACCTTGGTGAACATCACAAGCTTCATGGGTGGTGCTGCAACCTCTAGTAGGTCGATTTCATCATATTGAAATCGGACGGCCAAGTCTTTGAACCCAAAATATCTTACATGGTCCCTAGCAATGTCGTGAGGGCAAATATCTGCGCGACACTGGACGTCGGCTTGATACAGGGAGAGCTCCAAAAACTTTCCGAAAGAATAATTCCAAGTGTTTTGTGACATTGGCACAACAGGCGTAGGGTTGTTGCATCGTTGACAATAGCTCCACATGAGAATTATATCATTCATCCCTGGTTGTGGACATTCAAACTTCTCTATCATGACATTGATACGAGCTTGGCCGTGAACATAGGATCGGTAGTGAAGCATTTCCGATCGCTCACACATACTTGAGCTACATATCCTTTGCGAGTTACCGCATAAATCCTCCAAATAGTGACCCAATGTTATATCCGAGTTTTGGTTGTAATATTGGAAGAACAGGGGTTCTGGTCCATGACAAGGTACTGTGGTGGCTGTACAGACGTTAAAATAAAGGACAACCAAGTGCTGGTGATGGTAGGCAGTCATATGTGAAAACATGTCTGGCATAGATGCATACCAAGCGCGTGTCAGTTGATGACGCTGATCCAGCAGCAGGTCAAGCTCATCTTTAAGTGGGGACGTGCCAAAATCAACATGGACGATGGCTTGACTTATGGGGTTCAATTCTTGCTTTTGATCAAACGTCGCACAGACAGGAGTAGTACTACCAGGTGTCAGTACATGGTCTTGCTTTGCTTCTTCCTGAGCCATTAAATGTTCCATCTCCAATATCTTCACTTCGACTTCTTTGATCTTGGTCAATAGGTATGGAGGTGGAATGACAACAAAAGGGGATATGGACACCAGTGCCTCTCTATATATTTCGATCGATCCGTCGATGCTTCTGTGTCTCTCCTCCACCTCTGTTATTCCAAGGCCATTAATGGTTTGGTTGATGCTAGGTGGTGTATCGTCTAGAGCAATGATCGGAGGCGTTTGGCTTGCAGTTTCTGCTTCACTGACCAAGAGAGAAGGCAGCGACAACAGTGAATCAGAGGCGCGACGCAGTCTAGTGATTTCTGTGTTTGAACCCATATTTCCTGGATCTGCACGAATTTTACTCTTGGCAAAAGAGTCGCGAAGTAGAAAAGTCTCCAGCTTCAATGAATTAGCTACGTAGCACATGAAGTCCACAATCCGCTTGATAGAACTAAGGGTCAGTTGATCTGCACCGCGAAGCACAATAGTACCTCCAAGTTCAGCAAAACATTGGTCAAACAAAAGGTAGGTCTTTTTTCGATTCGGTATCATTTCGTGCACCAATGTCTTAATTTCAAATCGTCCGCAGTGGCCCAAAGAAATGTCTCCGGATGTAAACTTGTCGATGGAAGGGATCAAACTCGCTCCAGTACATCTTGCAATGGCTTGCAAAACACTTTTCTTCATGTTATGGACAACAATGATATTTTCTGCCAGCAGATATTCCATAGCTAAACGAGAAACATTGTATTTGGTCAACACGATAGAAGGCTTGAGGGCGATGATACGAGCCACGAGCTTTTTGAGATGCTCCTTCTCTTGTGATAAAACTGGCTCAATTGATAGCAGCTGGTTGCCTACGCGAGAGTACTCGACTGGGAAGAGTAAGATCAAAATCCGTGGATCGTCAATGTTGCGAATCATCTGCTTGTGCGCTACGTTTTTAGAGCATACCACTCCTTTCACATAATGACTATCACTAGGTTTCGCACCAGGTATTTTCTTGATCTTGAGGTAATGTCGAAGGTCCATATCGTCACCGCCGCGCACATCCGGCTTTATGCTAACCACCATTTCTAGTACAAGGTCAAACAGCGTGTTCTCGTACTTTGAGAGTAATGTAGGGTTGTCTTGCATGTACTTTAAGTCAGCCAGTGATGTATGAAGTAGCTTTCTCAAGTGATCTAAAGATGCAATACTAAGTTCGCTGTGCATTTGAATAGAATTTGGAGTGCTTGTCGCAGATTGAGATGGTGGTCGGGAATTGTTTAACAAAAGGTCTGGGCTCGGCCAATTCGGTTGTTCAGAGCGATGAAATGGACTGAATAACATGAATTGGTCTTCAGATGGAGCTGGATCATCTGAGGGGGATAGGTCGTTAACTGGAATGGTCAAATTATGAGTGTTGACCTTCATGTTCTTCATGTTACGCCAGATGGGACTTCCTTTGCCTTGAGCAGATTTTCTTTCATCTGCTTTGTAGTTCAATCTTCTGTTCATCTTGTGTTTTGACTTTGTGCCGACATCTGAATACTTGTAAAAGGGCCGTTCCGTCACACTTCCTTCATTTCCCTTGACGTCTTTTTCTACGGAAGGAGATCCAGGCTCAAGTAGCTTATATGCAGCATACGCATTGGGCGGGAGTTCAACAGCTGATAAGTTCCTCATGTAATTCCAAGCAACACCACCATCTTCATTTTCATCTTCGTACTTGTCAATGAGCGGACTGCCTCCGAATTCTGAACTCGCTCTATTAGGTACGGCTTCCAAAGCTGGAGAGCCTAACTCAGATCTGAAAGGAAAGGATGACTTTTGAGACATGAAAGACTGTGTATTCTCATCACCAGAACCAAAAGAACCACTCGTTGAACTTCGTAGCCTTGGTCGTATAGAACTCGAGGATTCCGTTCTAGTTGGCCGAGGCTCATGATCATCGTATTCTGATAGGCGGTGGGTTTGACGCATTAAAGGCTTATCATTTGGACTGAGTAAATCCGGGGTTTTGGGAAAATCCTCTTCATAGATTGGTTTCTCAGTAACAAATTCGTTTTGAAATTCTACAGACACCGTTGGAGTGTTCTGGGCACCATAGCTATCGCGTGATCGCTTCAATGCGGTTGTAGATATCTGCAACTTGGGAGCGGCAATTGGTGCTTTTTGATCAGGAACAACTGGCGAAAAATCATCAAAGATAGCCGTGTCAGCTGGTGATGTGCCTAGGGCAGCAGCAGAGTTGCTTTCCATAATATTGTGATCAATGTTTTCAAAGCAAAATTTACAGACTCGAACTTCGCCCTTTTGCTTGAATTGTTTGCCGGATATAATGTGAGATGCACACTTTGCACAAAAAATTTGTCCTAGGAGATTAGGTTAACACTATGATTAACGAACGAACATGCGATATTCATTATACGCACCACATATCCGACAATGGTGCTTTCGTCGGAGGAAAGTGAAGGACTTTCCGCACGTATAACACTCTTTGCAGTTTTCATCAGGCATCCAAAATTCTTTGTCTGATTTATGGCCTCGTAACCTCGAAATGACATTTCTGAGTGAATTTGTGTTGGATACAGAAAACGTTGTTGCTATTGACTGAGTATCACTATCCTTGGATGCAGTTCGTTCCAACAGAAAAGGTTTTGTGGTGAGTGGAGATGGCTCTAGAAACTTCAAAGCTCTATTTTTAGATGGAGAGTTCTCTTCATCGTCTTCTGAGTGGCCCCGTGTTTTATCACTGTCTTCGCCATGGATTTCGTGGGGGTCGTCGTCCGGGTGATCCTGAGACGGCATCGAGTTAGAGTCGTTTGCTTCATCATGCGGCGATTCCGCTATCTTTTCATGAGCATGAATACTGGTAGGTCTGTCTTCATTGGAGTTGCGCTCTGATAAAAAGGAATTTAGCAGATCTGTAGCTTTCAGCTGGGAAGGACGGGACATGTCTGCTGGCAACGTTGAAGCGCTGTACACCGTGTCGGTTACCGAAGTTTCATCATAAGGTCGTGACACAGAACCATGAAAGGAACCGTGAATAGAACTTGCTTTGACAGATATAGGGCTTCGATCAGCTGAAGCGTGCTCTTCGCTGTTCCGTTGTGAAACTGTGTTGCTATTCTCGTGTGGCTGTAAAGCGTTATGTTCTTGGCCAACGACGCTTATAACTTTGTTGAAAAGCTTTGATATAACGTTTTCTGAGGTGTCGGCTACAGCAGGTTCATCGAGGTGGAAGGACGTTAGCTTGCAGGGATCATGATCTTGAAATGGCTGCAGTGTTGACATGACATGCGTGCTTTGCTTCGCTTGCTGTCAAAAAGCCCAGTTGGAGCATTTTGTCGCACTGGACAATTACGCCGGACAATCAGTGAGAAACAGTCACTTAACAAAGGTTGGGAAGTTCTTTACTCCACCTCCCACAGTTCCCATGAGCAGCATTGTTACCCAAGCTCGGCAGTATTTACTGGAGCACAGCTTTGAAGTAGCCACTTCCGTCATAACCGTTGCAGGATTTGGACTGTACCTAACATGGTGGAAGAATGCCGAAGATCGAGACCTAGACCAAGATCTGGATGTAGATCCCACCGTGGAATCCAAAGCATCGCAGCCCGTGGCTACCGAGAAACCTAAACCCGCCAAAGTAGTGCGTCCACCACCGTCAGTATTCATCAATTATGCATTCTAGTCATCAAGGTATAGAGGGAATACTGAATTCATTGTTCCTTAGACCACCCCCGAAAGACGATCTGATAACGGCGGAATATTTGGCTCAATGCGATGGCCATAATCCCGAATTCCCGATATACGTTGCTATCCGAGGAGAGGTTTTTGACGTTAGTAACAACAGGGACGCATATGGCCCCGGCAAAGGGTATAATGTATTTTGTGGAAAAGACTCCTCCAAGGTAGGTGTATACTGGGATCTTTATCACATAGGAAGCATGTAGATGTTGAACACAAGGCATCGTAGGCACTGGGAAAAAGCTCTTTGAAACCCGAGGATTGTGTACCAGATATTTCTGAGCTGACTGAGACAGAGGTAAGATATAGAGAAGCTAAGAAAAAATATGTTGAAGTGCACATTTGTTAACTGATCGGTCACATTCAGCTCCAGACGCTCGATCAATGGTATGCCTTCTTCAGCAAAAGATATCCAATTGTTGGCAAACTTTCTGCTGAGAAAAAGTAACGTGGGGTCATCAGACATCGAATAATTCGTCAAATACAATGTAGAATGGTGGAAGGAGTAATCAGTGGTATATTACTTGATCCCATGGTGTAAATCAAACTTATGGCAAAAACCATCGGCCACGCACAGAATAAACTGCGGGTCAATCTAGACCTTGATAAAATTATGGCAGAGTGCTAAGGTATATCACTCGTAAGAAAGACAACACTCAACGATAGCTACACCCATGCCTATCACAGTATACCATTGACCGTCCCCGAGGTCTCTCCAACTGATTTAGTGTAAAGACGATTTTAGAGTTTTATTGCGGATGAATGGTTGATTGGATCAAGTTGCATAAGCATGCTCGTATACAATTCACATCCAAAGCAGAAAAGGCATTTAGAAAACAAGAGCGGCACCCTTGGTCTTCTTGTCACCACCGAGTTCAAAGTGCTTGCAACGCTTGAGAGCCATTTGCATCTTGTACTTGCAGACAGTGCACTCGAGACGCAAGACAACCTTCTTGGTGGTCTTAGCCTTCTTGTGGAAGACGGGCTTGGTTTGACCACCATAACCGGATTGCTTACTGTGGAATGGTAAAGTGCGAATTCAACATTTAGTTTTTTTTTCCCAGTTTCAAAGAAAAGAATCATGCTTCTGTCGGAAATGAATACGTACCGGTCGTAACGTCTCTTACCCTGGGCGAAGAGAGAAGCCTTACCAGTCTTGTACTGGGTAACCTTGTGGGGGGTGTGCTTCTTGCAGGTCTTGCCCTTGCAATAGGTGTTGCGGGTCTTGGGAATGTTGACCTGAAATGGTAGGTGGTAAATCAGTTACTGACTCTAAATGGAATTCACAGTGATAATGTAGATGGGCGCGAGAATGGAGCGATGGTTTTTGGCGTGAATGTTGTACATTGTCACCAGCGACGATTTTTTCAAAAGGTTGGGTACATGGCTGCCACAATTTCTAACATTCCCAACATGTTGAAGGTCGATAAATTTCGTCATCGGATGCAGGCGTATGGATGTACAATGGATGTCACAGCTGAAGGATGGGATGGATGCATGTATGGATACTCACCATTGCTAGGATGAACAAAGAAAAGAGGGAGTTCACAGTGCTTCGGTCGAATGGGCTATATTCGTCTTCAGCTCTGGTAGCGATTTCCAGTCCAATTTCAGCGATTCTGACGACATATTTATGAAAAAATTACCATATCCCCTGGAAAAACACAGTCACCAAGGCAACAATACTAACTCTTCTGAATTGGTGAAAATTGGGCTGCAAACCTCGCCGCCAAAACATTGCAAAAAAATCTACCGGGATTAACCTAGTTACTTGCTGATTTTTTTTGTAAGCTTGTTCCCTGTATCTAAAAGAAACGGAATCGTATTCATCTAACATGTACCTGCGTCAATTGCCATATTTTTGATCATTCAGTCTCGGGCCGCACTTCGGGATCAGCAGACCTATCTTTTACGGGATATATTAATCAGGACCTGTATCGTCACTGACCTCTTTTATTTGGAGACAATAACAACCAAGTTGTATTCAAAAGTAAGTAGGAAATTACTTACTGGGATCAGATACTTGCATTATGATTGGACATGGAATTCAACGTACATCAGGCACGGCATGGCGCTTTAATTTGCGCGACACACATTGTTGAATTTTGACAAGCATTTCAGTTGAAGATAGCAAATGCTTTAACGTAGATTGCTATCTACCAATACATTATTGCTTTGGCACCCTTTCGCACCCTTGAACCAGACGACATGTGCTTTCAACCGACAGCCCATTGCTCGTTTTAACATACTGCGTCATATGAGCCCACCGATTTCTTCCTTTTCGAGTACCTAAGCTCACCTGCTTTTTTCATTTTTCGTTTTAGTGGACGACTTGAGCAGCGGTAGTGATAGCGACTACACGAAATATTGGATAGATTGGTTTCTGAACACAAAGGGAAATGAATATTTTTGCGAAGTGGACGAAGACTACATTTTGGATCGATTCAACTTGACAGGGTTAAACAGTGAAGTACAACACTATTCACAAGCATTGGATCTAATAACTGATAACCTTGGTATGTCACAGTCACGATGGGAATTGACATGGATAAACTAATCGATTTGCTGACTGAATGTATATTTGTAGTTGAGGAGGAATTCGACGAGGACATGAGAGATCAAGTGGAAAAGTCTGCGCGCCACCTTTACGGATTAATCCACGCTCGCTTTGTTATAACTAGCCGAGGATTGGCTAAAATGGTATGGACGCCTCTGTACAACGATTGTATAATTCGTTCTCACTAACCCCCATTCACCTCCCTTAGCTGGACAAGTACAAGAAAGCAGAATTTGGTCGATGCCCTCGCGTTCTATGCCATAATCAACCCCTTCTACCTGTTGGACTGAGCGATGTGCCACACAGCAAAACTGTTAAACTTTATTGCGCCAAATGTGAAGATATCTACAGCCCAAAATCCTCCCGACACGCAGCTATCGACGGTGCTTATTATGGCACGTCTTTCCCTCACATGCTGTTTCAAGTTTATCCCAATTTGATGCCCCAAAAGTCAACAGAACGTTACATACCACGTATCTTCGGATTCAAAGTGCACGAGATTGCAAAAGTACATAGATGGCAGGATCAGATGAGGGAACGTTTAGAAGAGCAAACTCGACAGAATTCGAAAGATCATCAATAGCTCGTTTATTCACCCAAAGATATTTTTTTTTCTACTCTTTCTTTACCGTGCTATTCTTTTTTTTTTTTCTTCGTATTATTTCAGTGATTTTTTTTTTTCTTTGCTTAAAAAAAGGAAGAGAAACGAACCATCTGGCTATCACAAAATGATGAGTAAAACTTTTTGCCAGGAACGCCAGGAAAGAGTAATGTTATAGCCCGTAATAATCGGGGACTCAATCTTGGTGGAACAGAATACGAAGAGAGAGCCAAGCAATGAACCATGAATAGCGCTCTATTCCTTCCTTTCCTTAGAACCAATGCGACACTTCATAGTATTATTACTTGCTATTTTATTGGCATCCAGTGTGGTAATGCATCCTATAAATAAAAAGAAGTATGTTGCAACATGTGATTAATGAAATGCCTTTTTGATTTGCGACATCTAGATGGCAACAACAACCGCCAGTTCAACCACGAAGGCAGCAACCACCACCACCACCACCAAGAAAACAACCACGGCAACTAAACCGAAGACGGCTTCGGTTGTCCCTACCGACACAGCAGCCTTAGCGTCATCATCCTCAACAACGGATGTATCGACGACGATCATCAGCAATGCTACCAGCACGGATGGAGGCGGCTTCCAACAGACGCAGATTCCTATTATCACCCAAGTTTATGGAGGCAGCAGTGGTGGGGCTCAGCTGGCGGTTGGCAGTGGTGGTTTCATTTTGGCGGTGTCACTGGCTCTGGCTTTTGCCCAATGAGGTTATCCCTTAAACGCTGCTAAAAAATTAGGGCTGGCTGGCTGCACCGCTCGCATGACTTGATTTCCCTTTGTGGGCTGTTCTCTTGCCTTCCTTCTGCTATAAGACAGTCATCCTTCTCGCTCTCTCTCTTCCCTCTCTCTCTCTTTTCTTTCCCTCTCACACTATGAACCATTATATTTATCAAGATCCTGGTGAGCATCTAGGCATCTTTTCTTACCTCTAATAAAAATGACACCTTCTATCCCCTTTTCACCCCCCTTCCTTTCCCAAATGCACTTGTGCTAACCAACTGGTTCTTTTTACTCAAAAGGACTTTCAAGGTTGGAAGACTTCAGTACCAAGCATGAGCTTGCTCGAAATTTTTATGACGACGACGAGTTTTGCCCCATACCCGCTGAAAAGGTAAGTGGTGTAGTCCGTCCGTCCGTCATCCAAGGATTAAAAATAACCCGCTGACGGTGGTGCATAGTTACCACAAGTAGCAGAACATCGTGAAAGGATACGATTTCGAACCTCCCCACGGTCGTCTCCATCCTCGTCACCCACCCGAACAAACGCATACCATCAAGGCTCTTCACCACTTCGCCAGTCACCGAGGACACGGGCGGTCCCCATCGTTGACCCGAGCAAGCGGACTACAACCAACAATAACCCTAATCCACTTCAATATTCCGTTCCACTCCAACAAGAACCATCAGCACCCACTACTCCATCTTGGTCGTCCACACGACGTTACGGCATTCCTATTGTCGATCCCAACAGTGGCCAAATGATTATACCAAACGGCGTCAGCTATCCATATCATCCTCATCAATCTGGTTATTATGTATCTGTTCGATAAATGTGTGTTTTTGATTTTATATGTTTGTAGAAATGCTCCCTTTACCCCGCTTGTGTTTATTCGTTCATCCTTTACATTATTCCTCGCCATATAGTTTTTCCCCGTAAGAAAAGAAAAAAAGATTTTTTATATAGTACACATCAATATACATATACTTTTTTACACAAGATCTCTAAAATGCTTCCGACCATGGTGTTACAACCGGTCTTTCATGGGCGTTTGCCTTCTCTACCGCTTTTGGAGCTGCTATTTCGTTCCACGAGGGCTCAGCGAAACCTCCTTGTTTTCCGGCAATTATGACTTGCGCCGTGAAATCGAGGAGGAAGGGGTGAGCCAGCTGATGAAATGGTCTATTTTGAGGGAACTTCCCATTGGCACCATCGGCCAACGTTGTTTGCGGCTCAACACCATTTGAGTTATTCTTTTTATATTTCATATCCTTTTTTTTTAAAAAAAAAAAAAAAAAAAGAGACAGTGTTGCTTGTTCATTTGGGTCAGCCTTGTTGGTCGTTGCATGCACCCAAGTTTGGAATCTATATGACTTCATGCGCTCGATTTGTTGGCCGTTCATGGGTTAGATCTACCAGCCTTCTTCAATGGAAGGCGGATGGCTGTTGTTTCAGCTTTGGTGGAAGAAAAGGGGGTTAGAGCACGCAAAGGAAGCCTTCGAAGGAGGCCATACATTTCCTTCAAATATTTACGTAGGTTTGTTTTGAGCAGCGTACACACTCTGCACTATATTATTTTCCAGTCTGTGGACTAGCATTCCTCCCTCCCAAGTACGGGGTTGGCTCCGGGGGGTAATGGCAGAATGGGAAGGAGTGCGATCCGGCGTAGAGAGGTATGTCAGTGTCAGAATAGCAAACCCTGTTACTGCCGACAGACATGGTGACGCCATAAGGCATGCTCTGTTGACAGACGACGACAGCAGCGTTTTCATCAAAATCTGGCGTGTAACTGCTCACGGAAGAGTTCCAAAAGCCGAACGAACCACAGTGAGATATTTCGTGACCTGAACTTTTTTTCTCGATGATTGAATATTCGTCAATACGACACCCCACGTTTTGGCCAAATTCACTTTGCGATTATGATGTCCGCGTAGTCATGGGCCGCTTTTTTGTCAGCCATTTTAAAAACCACTACAGACCGATGGGCTTGTACCAAGGTACTGGGTAGAATGCAGCACCATGGCCCAACAGAAGCTGCGGAAGCCAAGTATTATTTCAATGTACGACGTTGCTTTTTCTAGACAAAAGGCATACAGCGTCCTTTCTTGAAGGCGGTGTACCCCACTGTGCACACTTTGCTGAATATATTTTTCTTTTTGGCTCTCACACTCTTTCATGGTGATTCGTGGGGTTAACATCTTTTGAAAAATGTTGACTTTGTTGACGACCCCCAAGCTGTGATATGTTTGCCCATTTGTTTCATAGCCATTTGCAAAGGGAATATGCAATACTGTAGCCAAACACACAAAGCTAGATACAAACACATTGTATAGGCATGATTACCTTCTTACACCGCCATGGAATCTCACTTGATGAAGTTTCACTCTAATGTACTGCAAAAACCTCACATAGCCACACTGCATACACATCTTGGCTCATGATAACCTAAATATTCATAACCCCACCATTCAATTTGACCCTCAAACTTCAGTATATTCACATAGATCATTAAGAACACAACTACAATGGGCTTCATGTTACAGATGGTGGTGGATACCACCATCTGTAACATGAATCTACAAGTCGCGATCCGCAATAGGGTTGGCATGTACAGTAACGCTTCGTAAACGGATTTCCTGTCGAGGACGGTACTTTTCATCAACAGGAACTTTTTCAATGGCTTCTAAAGTGGAATCAGCGCCGTCTATGACCCTAAACCAAAAAGATGGGTTAGTACGGGTTGGCTGTTTGATCCAGTAAACTGAAGGGGGGGGGTGTACGTACTTTCCGAAAACTGTGTATTTTGAGTCTAGATGGGCATGCTTAGCATAAGTGATATAGAATTGGGATCCGTTGGTATTAGGGCCAGAGTTGGCCATGGCAAGTATGCCACGGGCATTGTGCTGAAATGGATATTAGCAACTAGCCAGGAAAGTAATCACTAGCAGCCTTTCCTACCTTTAACGTAGACCGGATCTCATCATTGAATTTACGGCCCCATATTGAGTTCCCTCCTTTTCCTGTCCCCGTTGGATCTCCCGTCTACGATGACATAAGGTTGAGTAAACTGACTTGACATGACGGCTAAATCGGTCCACGGGGGGTCTTACCTGGACCATGAATCCTTTTATATTTCGATGAAAGAGGTTGTTGTCGTAGTATCCACTAGCGCATAACGCAAGGAAGTTCTTTGTGCAAGAGTTATTGTCTGTCTTTGGTGATCATGCTGCGTGATTGTAACCCACCTCTGCTGCCTTCGGGACGGCTTCGCAAAAGACTTCTATTTTCAGATCGCCAAGATCGGTGTGCAGTGTGACAGACTGTGGATGTGATTCATAAATATGTTGAGGGAATGAACTGAGACGAAGCATGCAATCAGCGCAAGGGCTCACTTACCATGGTGGGTTTGCGTCAATGTGTCAATGGCAAGCTGGAAAAAAATCAGACAAGTCGTAACGTATCCAAATGTCCGCTCGCGCACTCGTCCCAATTAAAAAAAAATGGGAACATTGAAAATAAATACATCTGTGTTTTTTATTCTTTTGTTCAATGAAAAATACAAGCATACGCTTTTACAACTTTTTGGATTCCCTGGTCTACAATTGACTATCCTCCTTGTGACCACAGCTAAAGTTTATATTGGAAAATGAGTAAAATGGCAGATACGGCAATGGTAAGAGTGAATGCAGCCACTAAATAACTATAAAACAACACAGTAGCTGTTTCACTTTCATACCGCCTCGTCATTTGAGAGATGGTCATAAGATTGATGGCTAAATGAAAGAAGAGTTTTTCGCTCACGTTAATCACAAGTACCACCCCTACCTACCCTCCATAAGAAACATACCTGTTGGTGAAGCCGCTAATAGAATCAATACAAACAACATCATAGGGTCATCTGTGACCCACTGGCGTAATGAAAGGACGGCTGCGCCGCCCAAAATAGGCATGACAAGCATCTTGAGAAGAATGATAGCGGTGACCATCTCCTTGGTAGAGGAAGAGGTGTCGCGTGGAAGAGTATAGAGCTCGGCTCCCAAAGTAATCATGACCATGGGGATGCATGCCTGACCTAGCTGTCGTATAGTAGCTGTCAATGAGCTGTAGAACACGCCGTCCTGGCTGAAGAAGAGATGTTTCAGTGGGGGCGTGATGCCAACAATCAAGGCAACGATAGCAGCCAGCAGAGGAGGGTTAAAGATTTCCCGAGCACGATGCCATCCGCTAACGGCCATGCCTGCGATTTTGCGTCGACGGGGAGTGGCATTAAGTAATGGCGTGGTATCAAGTAATTCGCCGTCTTCACTATCACTCTCGTTGGTCCGTTTTCGGTCCGAATCACTGAACAGCCATGTACCAACACTGTACCGAAATAAATTAGACAAAAGTGAGGCAATCAAAATGAATGAGATGCCTCTTGACGTTGCCGCGCTAGGTGTGTCGTCCTCTCTCATAAGCAGCGCAATAGCCCTAGTGGACGCCATACTTTGAATTAAGGCAATTGGAAGAGACGTGGTGTTTTGGAAGATGACGCCGGCGGCTACGAATTTGCAAGCGGCCCAGTCGAATTTGCATATCTTTCCAGCCATCAAGGCAATGATGAATCCAATACAAATGTATCCAACATAAAATGCTGGCACGGCCCACAAAGTGATCAATTTTTGCAGGTCAATTTGGGCGCCCACGTTTGCGAACAATAGCGCTGGCGTCAACACATTGATGGTGAGCTTCTGTAATCCTTTCTGTGACTTGTCGTTTAGAAATCCTGACCGTGCTGAAAGATACCCTATGCCGATGGTCAATAGCGTCTGTGAAGTAGACTAAGGGACGGCAAGTTTGACGTGTGGAGAAATGAATGAATCAGATTAACACATGGGTAAAGCACCTTTGGAACATCAATAATACAGTACCTCTATAGACGCTAGAATTAAGGTACCCACGGGGAGTTTGTCCAGCATGGTGAGGTAAATGGCAATGAAGTTGACTTGAGACGATTTTTTTTATTGTCAACTACTACCTGTGCTCCAAATTTAGGCTCCTTTCACCTTAAAGCGGGCAATAAAATGACATAATCTTGATGCTGGAGCCTCCCTCATAAGTGTGCTTAAACAACATTAAAGACACCCATTCTGATGAGAGCCTTGCACTTTTTCCGTTTGGATGAGGTTACAATTGGTCAGATGTGGTACGGGGACCCTCAGTAAAGGGCAAGGATAGAATTTTGGTTGGTTGCTGGATGATCGTTTTAACGATGATTATTCCGATCAGTAGTGAGTCAGAAACATTCAATTATCTGAACACGTTCTCTTGCTCAGCATATATACCCAAGATGCCTTCCTGCCGAAGCAAGTTGATGTTTCATATCATTAAAGGTGGCATGGAGTAGATACGTTGAACGATCAGAGTTTCCTGCCCAGCCAAAACACCTGTGAACTAGGATGAGTTAGACAAGTATTCTAATTTATTTGAAACAAACTTTAATATGGTGCTTGGATGCATCTATGTACAAGGTCCTTTGCTTAAAGAACACTAGCCTACATTCCTCTCTTCTTCCATCTCGCTCGAAGGAAGAAAAAAAAAAAAAAAAAAAAAAACGAGGCTGTGCTATTGCTGTACCGTGCGGTCAATCAGCAGCTCCAAACCGACTTACTCGATTGCTTGATGCTCGACAATGTGTTCCTCTTCAAGTAAGTCCACTCCACATGCATTGCTCTAGTGTTTGCCAATGTTTATACTGTGCTATTTTGTGCATGATCGCATTCAGGACAGACCGCTGTAAGAAGGATCTGGGCTCCACACCCATGACCTCTTTATTGGGAAGATGTTGCGCTACTTCGCTTTGAGATTTGCATCGAGGTGAATCGCCTTCGATGGAACTGAAAAAAAAATAAAAAAAAATAGTTAGCTGGTTGAAATATCCGCCGCCCGGCATGAGCCGCTGTGCTTGAATATTGCATGGTATCATCCAAAGCCAGCCCAGGCTATTCTTGGTTCTACCCAGGGCGGCTGAACCCAGTAGCATCGGCAACATCATATATGGAGCATTTTGGATCTCGGGGATAGTGACCTCGCTCAACATGAATTGGAAACAAAGAACCCACCCACCCAAAAGAAAGTTTGCTTGGAATAAGGTTTTTCTGTTTTGCTCGGTACTTCCATGCGAACAGATCGGTCGTCACAAACTATGCCAAAGTTCATGGTTTGCACCGATTCCCATGTTAACGTAATTGTTTCCACAGAGGATATGTAATTCCTATATGAGGCAATTCCCTCCATGGATGGCCAGCCAACAGCTGGATGGAAGATCGTGCGGCCAATCAACACAAGTTACCCAAAGAGTCTGGCTTGGTCACCGGGCAGCGTCTTTGGTCCAACCCACACATTGTCGTGAACATAGTAAAGTGGCTGACAAATGATAGGATGTCTTTCTACCAGCCCCTCCCCCCTCCATACATGTTGGGTTAAGTAGGTGGCGGTGGAGATATTACATTCGATGTCTCCACCAAAAAAAAGCAATGGTTTTTTTTTTGTTTTATTTTTTTACAAAAACATCAGAGGACGAGCTCACATCCTGTAGCGCGAATTGTCACTTTCTGAAGCGAAATAGTCTGGTACCGGTTGATTGTAAGGCACCATGGTAGCAGGCACAGTAAATTGGTTCCGAGAGTAATCTAATATATATGAATTGTCCGATGACAAGATATCGGTTTGTACAGAAGCTTGTTGTTGCTGAGATTGAGTGGAGCTTGGAAAGCCTGTATCATAAGCTATGTATAGAAAAAAAAAAAAAAGATGGCGTAAATAATAAGGAATAATAAATTGGAATTTGCACAATAAGGCAACTCATCAACCCCAAGAGCTAAATTAAACCAGCCATCTTACCTTGATCGTTTTCATTCGAAGAGCCAGATTGCCATGTAATGGAAGTATTGGATGATATTGACCGTTGTGGGATCTGTCGGTTGTAAGTGGAAGGACGCGGTGTAGATGGCAAAGTGGTGGAATAGAGAAATACGCTAGGATCATTGACAAATAGAGGATACAGTATGTCTGAAATCTTGTATTGCGATGCGAGAGTTTTGGCTCGAGAAAATGTGACCCTGGACCCCCCGAAAAAAAAAGGTGACGATTAACACAGAGTAACAATGGTTTGGTGCCAAATCGTCCGCAAGGTAACACACTTACCAAACACCTTTGAGATGCATGGCTCCCACTTTAACCACCACACGTCCTTTCTCATTTTTGAGTATGCCGTCCCGCTTTCCACGAGACATGCCAGCCACATTCAGTAATTTGGTACCATTCACCATATCGTTGTCTAAAAAAGAAAGGGGATATGAGCGAACCGGAGAAAAATAGAGCAAGAGAAAAAAAAAAATAATGTCCCCCTCAGAGCGTGCACCCAAGCCTGATTCCCCTTCCCCCCCGGGTCACTTTTTTATTTTCTTACCTTGTCGGCGTGCGACACAGATGCCTTTGGCATCCACTTGATAACATACAGTGCCTTCATCCTCCCATATAGTGGTTGATAACTTTGGTCGAGAGTAATTGATGGCTGGTGGGCGATACATAGAGTTTGGATCTTGGTGTGGCGCGGTGGTGGGTTGCGGAGTAGGGAGAGGAGGAGTGGTTGCAGGAAATGAAATGGTATGATTAGGAGGTTGTTGAAATGAAGAAGGATCGTAAGTGGGCATATACATCATTGAGGAAGGTTCATGCGATAAAGTGCGTGTGGGTTGTGGTGATGGCTGAGAAGAGGTGCGTGGATCGTTAAAATGAAGGTCGGAGTAGGATGGAGTGTTCCAATAGGGTTGTGGAGGGGTTGCTGATGGAGTCAATATATGGCCAGGGTTCGTTATCGAAGAAGGACCACCATTGTACAATGCAGGTTGTGGCATCGGTTCCTGAGCTTGGTTGGGGTCGACTGATAATGGAGGCACATTGTTATATCCGTACGGGTGTGACGATGATTTAACCACCGATATGTAGTCGTACTTGTTTGGATAGTTTGATGAAGGCGACGAAGTACTTGGTGTCGAAGAGTATGTGGTGGAATTGTGATACATCAGATTATCCATGTGAGCGAGATCGAGAAGCTGACTGAAGGAAGAATTATGTATAGAAAACAAGAAGTGGGGAAAAATTATCTACTTTCTAAACGAGAAAATGGATGGGAATTGGGAATTAAAACTATGAAGAAGAAGAGAAGCGGGGGAACAGCTTGGGAAGGAGGGCTTTTTATGAAGAAGAGAAAAAATCAAACAGGAAAGGAAGAAGAAAGGAAAAGAGAAAAAAAAGTCCTGGAAAGCGATGCGATTATGAGAGCAATTAAAAAAAAAAATTGATTGAATTAAAAAAAAAAATATTTAAAAGGTGCCTTTGGGCTATGTTCAAGTGAAGTTCCACAGGGCGCTCCGGAAAAGTCGCTAGGTTGCAGCTTATAGCAATGCTCGTGAGAGGGCGGGAGCGCTGGGTTGAAACCGAGCGGAGATGACCGAATGTCGAGAAAATGGTCAAGCAATGAAAAGCAAAAGCAATTCTTTTTACTTGAAATTGAAGAGAAGAGCGAGCGAAGAGAGAGAGAGAAGAAGTGCCCAGCAATGAAGAGAAAAAAACTATCTAAAATACTTGGGTTCCAGTTCCAGGGCCAGCCAGCCAGCAAGTGAGCAGAGAGGTCAACAGGAAATGGCTCGTTTGAAAATGGCTCTCTGTGACTGTGAGCGGACTGTCTGTTTACCGTGGAATTTTTTTTTTCGGTTTCTTCGGTTGTGAGTGGTGGGGATTTGGATTCAGGATAGCTTTTCCATTCACAAAGATATTCAATGAGCCATCGCACTACCGGCTTGGGAAATTGGGGTTGCCAGAGTTCTGGAAACTGTTTGGGATAATAAAAAAAAGGTTTCAGCGATTGTCCAAAAATGATAGAGCGAGGACTAGCAATGGTGATACCTCAGTTTGATAAAGAAAATCTTAAAAAAATGCAATCCTGAAAATCTTGTCCCTCCAGCCACGAGTATGATGATTCACAGCTTACTCCAAAAATACCGTTTCTCTGCTATTGTCTTCTGCTACCATCTGCGTCAGACCGACTCTCATCCATACTACCATTGAAAGCCCGCCCATCGGACTTGGGCGGCGAGGCACTACAGTTCCCGTGAAAATTTTTGCTTGCTGGGGTTTGGGTAGTTGCACTGACCTGAGCATATTTAATACTCAGTTTAAGCTGGCCCAGTATAAATATAGTGTTCAGCAAGGATATGGGAGATCGAGCCAATCATATAGGAATGTCGTACATGGCAGAAATGGCGTGTATAGGAAAATGTGTGCTACTGACGCATGTTCACTTGGTTTTTAAGTAGACCCACTTGCCGCCATTCCAATCGCTCTGCGTCCCATGGCCGCACTACCCATAACATAACCTCTAGCTGAAACCTGTCATCATTTATCGTCTGGCTGCTGAGGAAACTGAGATTCTAGCTGTGATTTCATTCTGTTTATGCAGACCGTACGGTGACACAGTGAGAGCGACCATTTCTACATCGGAGTTCACGCACCAAACAAACCAAACGTGTCCCTATGCATCGATGCCTTGCAAGTGTTGTGCCATGCCACGTTACAGCTTGATAAAATACAAATGAAACTGATTCATCGATGCTTTTGGCATGCAAACCGCTTGATTGATCCTGTGCATCGTAATATATGAACCCACTCTGGACTCATTTCAGCCACCGCCCGTTCTCTTCCTGGGGGGTAAGGCTTTGACGAAAAAAGATAAGCCGCGCTGACTACCTGGAAACAGCTTGATGCGGGCGGTACCGAAACAGCGGGATGGCAACTTCTGTAAAGTAAAAAAGTCAGAAGAGAAAAACATGGCGCAAACTATGTCCACATTATCAGGATTGACTGAAAAAAAAAAAAAAATCCCGCGCTGTGGGATTGTTCATTGTCACTTCCGGGTAGTATAGGATGAAAACCAGTGTGAAAGTGGAATTTTATGCACCACAACTTTAAGTTCACAGACATCACTATATTTTTCCAGCTGTCAACCTCTGAATAAACATCCCCAAAAAAAGGAATTGGTAAAATATGAAAGAAAATATGCTCTACTTCCTGTTTCCCTATAAGGGACTCAACCATGAAATTCAGACGACATGATCACTGACTTTGCTCAAAGCAATTTACATTTACTGCTGCTGTGCACGAAATGCAAAAAATGTCGAACCACTATCTTACACCAGCCACTTACCCCTCTTGTCTTGCCCTTCTCCGTCTCTGCTCTGACTAACCATGCCTACCGCTCCAGAGTTTGGCAATGGTGGTTACTCCTCTACTCTGAATGGCCTTCTCGTGTAACTTGGCAGTGATTCTATCTGCTATTTGCTATCAACCGCCATTCTTTGTGCATAGCATCGTAGGTATGTTATCCGCTATCTAAACCTAACATTTTCCAGCCCGGATGACCCCTTTGAGCAATGGCACGAGGTTGATGAATGCTCGTTAAATGCTCTACCTGAGGAAAACAGAATATGATTCTTTTGGCCAGATATATTATAAGATAACAATAGAAAGTGGTTGGGTTCTAGTCTAGCCCAACATCACATCCAATGCGTCATTGGATCAAAAGTGTGTCGCTTTGAATTATAACTATGGGAAGGAGAAGTGTTAGGTTGGTTTGATAAACCATCCAATCTAGAGTATGCGCAAAGGGCGTGATCCCTTTCCAACCTCGACTCCTAGCTGCAATATAAACCCCCCATTGCACCTATGAATTCCTCAGGTTTATCTCTCTTGTCTCATACATCCCATCCAGCGTCCAAAACACAATGAAGGTCGAACTTCAAAGTGATGAGTATATTCTGCAAACAATGGGCTATAAGCAGGTAAATGGTGTGGCACAAAAGGAAAGTATTGTGCTGAGGATTCACCAAAAGTCGTTGATAAATTGACGTAGGAGCTGAAGCGGAGCTGGTCACTATTCCAAAACTTTTGTCTATGCTTCTCTGTCATGAGCATATTTGTGGGTATCGCTCCGCTATATGGGACAGCGTTGATAACGGGTACGTTACATGACTGATTTCAACCATTGCAATGATAGTGCATTTATTCATTGATATGAACAATGCATCATCCATTTAGGTGGTCCGGTAAGTCGATGGATAAATTAGGCACCGAAGTGGACATTCAGGGACGCTGGCTGCTAAGGTGGAGGTCGACGGTTAAAGCGGGGGGCCTAACTTCTCCTTGCCCGTTCAAAATCTTTACAGGTTGTTATCATCTTTGGATGGGTCGTAGTAACCTGCATTACACTCACAGTTGCACTGTCATTGGCAGAAGGTACAGTGATTCAATTTCTGACTCAGAACAACAGATGACCCTCCTGCAGAGACATCCTCATATGTTTCCATCAACAGTTTGCAGCGCATACCCGACAAGTGGTGGCCTATACTATTGGTCTGCGGCTCTATCCGAGCCAAAGTATAGGTCTGTTGTATCGTTCTTCGCCGGCTGGTTCAATTTGATAGGATACCTTACAGGATATGCCTCAACCAATTTTGGTCTAAGCATGCTTCTCACGTCCGCTATTACGATTGCCACCGATGGAGCTTGGATAGCCACCCCAATTTCCATTGTATTTGTCTACCTTTGCGTTATAGTTATCCAAGGCTTGATAAGCACCTTTGCTCACCGAGTCATCAATATCATGATGATGATATCCAGTAAGTTCACGCTTGCTTAAAACTTTGAAGCACAGGCTGTTGACTGAACTTTTATTAGTGTATTGGCATTTAGCAGGAACACTGATTATCGTTATATCTCTGCTGCTATGCACTCGAAACTCGCCACAATCAGCCAAATTTGTTTTCACCGACTTTGAAAATCACACTGGTTGGGAGAACAGTGGATATGTAGTACTACTCGGCTTACTGCAATCTCAATTCAGCATGACTGGGTACGACTCTGCGGCACACATGGTAAGGCAGCAGGGAATTGCATTTAGAAGGAGATATGCATCACTCGTCTGACATTCTTACTAGACTGAAGAAACGCAGAATGCCCAAAGAGGTGGCCCAATCTCAATGCTACTAGCTATATTAGCAACCTTCGTCATTGGATTGATTTTCCTACTATCTTTGACATTCTCTATCCAGGATTATGATCGTGTCATCAGCAGCAGCAGCATACCGATCGCGCAGGTGTTTTTGGATGCTCTTGGAAAGCTAGGAGCTGTGCTGTGTCTGTGCATCCTTGTGGGAGGAGTCTTTTTCTGTGGCTGCTCCGTTGTCACCTCAACATCTCGATTGATATACGCACTAAGTCGCGACGGGGCTTTGCCATTCAGCAAAACTCTTTACAAGCTCCACCCGAAGACTAAAACTCCTATTGCCGCCGTCTGGGCCATAGCTGTTGCCGCTGGCATCATGGGATTGTTGTATTTGGGGAGTTCAACTGCATTTTTGGCAATTACCAGTGTGTCTACCATTTCTCTCAACATCACTTACGGCATTCCAACTTTGTGTCTCATGTTTGGTCGCAAAAACTTTGTACCTGGACCTTTCAGCCTTGGCAAGTGGAGCAAGTGGATTGGTATGATTGCCATCGCGTGGATATGTTTTATCTCGGTCCTCTTCCTGCTCCCTACACAGGGTCCTGTCACTGCCAGTAACATGAATTATGCCATTGCCATGTTTGGTGTGTTATGGATCTTGATTGGTATTTATTGGTTCGCGCGAGGCAGAAAAATATTTCACGGACCGATAAAAGACTCAGAACCGACCCCAACTCCTGTCCATGACTTTGACTCGGCTGAGGGCAGCATTGATCTTGATGGTTCTGCAAGTAAGCAGCCAAATCGATATGGCGCATAAGAACGCTCTACTCTAAGTAAACGATATTATACATGGAATTGAGAACTTTTGATGGTTGCCCTGGTCTATTAAGTGTGGGAGTGGAATGGAGACTGTTTGTTGCAAAGGTCCGATAAGGAATTCAGTGGGGCAAACGGTGTACCAACTTCTTATGAGGTCATATCAGACAACACTTAAGAAGTAGTAGCATCAAAAGTCAAAGTTGTGTCACATGAGCAACAATTGCCGTTATGAAAGCTTGTGTCAGGCTGCACTGCCAAAAATTTAAGAAACACTCACCGGTTTGTTCTTCCGCCAGCCGAAAAAAAAAAAACCTACTGAGAAAAAAAACCATAAAAAGCAGCAATTCAGGACTAAGCCAGGCTTTCCATTATTTCTTCCATTTGATATCTATCTCTTCCTTTCTTTCTTCTTTTACCTACCATGGTTGAAATGAGTAATGATGAGGCCATCCTGCAACAGATGGGATACAAACAGGCAAGCCGTCGTTTCAACGACTACCAGATTACTACTTCGCTGTTAACGCTATTCTTCGATGCAACAGGAACTACGACGAACATGGTCATCATTTCGAAACTTTTGCTTATGCTTTTCTACCATGAGTATTCTGAGTGGACTTACACCGTTGTACGGAACAGCGTTGGTGACTGGTACGTATATTGGCTCTACGAGCATATGATTTGAAATTCTGACATTGAGGACCGTCGTGCTAACTGCTTCCTGCGCACTAGGTGGCCCTGTAAGTAGTTTGAATGTGTATTGCGAGTAGAGGACAGACAGGCATGTTTATTTTGGTGGAAACGACAGCCTAGGAATGTTTGATGGATGGGCTGAGCAACAAAAAGATATAAGCCATTATGTCATCAGTATTGACCAGCAGAACTCATCTTGAAATATAGGTCGTTATCATATTCGGATGGATATTTGTTACGCTCATGACATTTTCAGTAGCCTTGTCGATGGCTGAAGGTAAGGGTTTTTTTTTTCTTTTACGTTTAAGTGAGGGTTGCCCCTGCCCTCATCCGGATGCACGTGAATGTTAAGATTTGGGTAATTTTTTTTTTTAGTGTGCAGTGCTTATCCCACAAGCGGAGGTTTATATTATTGGTCGGCTGCGCTGTCTCGTCCAAAATACAAGCCCGTTCTATCCTTCTTTACGGGATGGTTCAATCTCATTGGTCAACTGGCTGGTACAGCTGCCGTTGCTTTTGGTTTGGCATTGATTGTAGTCGCCACCATCTCCATAGGAACAGATCAAACATGGGTCCCCACTCCAGGTGCTACCGTCGGAGTATACATCGCCATCTTATTCATTGTTGGTTTATTGAACACCTTTGCCAATAATTCTCTTGGTATCATGAATGTTGTATCCAGTGAGTAGACTATGCTGAACGCGACTCATGAAATTATACGTACTGAACTGTTTTTTTAGTGTATTGGCACATCATCGGCACTTGGATTCTCATCATCGCTTTGTTGGTCTGTACTCGAGCCACTCCAGCTTCCGCTAAATTTGTATTCACCGACTTTGAAAACCACACTGGCTGGTCCAATAATGGATTTGTTGTTTTACTTGGATTGCTCCAGTCGCAATATTCTTTTACAGGATACGATTCGGCTGCTCACATGGTAAGCTAGCGTTTAACAGTATTGCCCCAGAAAATATTCTCTTCTAACCTAAATGTTTTAAAAGACCGAAGAAACACAGAACGCTCAGAGAGGAGGACCAATTTCAATCTTGGGCTCTATATTGGTTACTTCCATTCTCGGTCTAGCTTTCCTTTTGGCGGTGACATTTTCTATCCAAGATTATGATCGGGTCATTAATTCAAGCACCATCCCCATTGCTCAAGTTTTTTTGGATGCCCTCGGTAAAACTGGTGCCATTTTGGCTATGGTGATCATCATTGTCGGTGTATTCTTTTGCTCCAATGCTGGTACAACCTCCAATGCCCGCTTGATCTACGCTTTAAGTCGTGATGGTGCATTGCCGTTTAGTGGAACGCTTCACAAACTTGACCCCAATACCAAGTCTCCCGTTATTGCAGTATGGGCCCTCCTATTCGTGGCCGCCCTTCTAGGTTTACCATATTTGGGAAGCGAGACCGCCTTCGTTGCCATTACCAGTGTCTGTACCATTTCACTGTATATCACTTACGGCCTTCCTACCCTTTGTCTTCTGTTGACTCGAGATACCTTTGTGCCCGGACCCTTTAACCTTGGAAAGTACAGTCAGATTAATGGCATCATTGCCATTTGTTGGATCTGCTTCATTTCCATCCTGTTTATTCTCCCCACTGAATACCCTGTCACGGCTGCCAACATGAATTATGCCATTGCAATTTTCGGAGCTCTTTGGGTCATTGTAGGCATCTACTGGGTTGTTCGTGGTCGATATGTATTCAAGGGTCCTGTCCGCAATGTTGAGTCCACCACGAGCTCTTTGCATTCAGTCGATTTTGACAACAAGCAGGAGAAGAATACCGCCGAGATCGACGCTACCCCAGATGACAAGGTGTTTTCTGAAGTCGCTTAAGTTTAAACCTCTAGATGCTATCTTCATCTTTTAATCCAATGTACTTTTTCTTTTATATTATTAACTGTTAGCCATTGTAATTTTCGGTTGATTTGGAGGGAAAGAGACCAGAGCATTATTTCCCTCCCCAAAAATGCTGCCTGGGCCAGGCTGGCACTAAGATTAGGCCGGCCGTTAGTTAGAAAGCGGAGGGGCAAATAAGCCACTCCATTAAATCTGCAATTTTGCCCATTTTTGTTCCTCTACTTGCCACTTGAGTGTTCCTTTGTTCCATCCCACCTTCTCATCATCCCGGAAACCATCTCTTCCCTGATCCATTCATGTCCACTCAGGTGATTCCTGCAGCTGTGACGTCTCCATCTGAAGGAGAAAAGCCTACATCTGAAGAACCACCTCAACCGCGACCGTCATCTAAGGCTATTTTACGTAAAGCTCTTGCATTAGCCAACGATGCCGTCCTGAGCGATACTGCCAACAATGTCGATGGTGCGGTTGAAGCTTACTCTGAAGCTGTACGTCTATTGGACATTGTTCTTGGATCCATGGAAAACGAGTCTGACAAAGCCAAACTTCGTGACATTGTACGTGCAATTTGCTTGTATTTTAACTATTCGTGTGGGGTTTTCGACTCTAATATGAAGAAGTCCTGGACCGTAAAAGCTAACGTTCAATTGATACTTCCGTTTCTTCCAAATCATCCACATAGCATGCAACGTACTCCGAACGAATACGACTTTTATCAAAACTCAGTAAGCAGAGTGTCCCTGCCACGCCCCCTCGAGCTACCACGCCTCCACCACCAGCACAACTGCCACTACCAAGTGAGCCTGAGGTGAGAAATTTTGTTTTCAAATTTATTTTTGGCTCTCTACCTCCTTTCATCGCCTTGCAAGGAAAAAATGAGATGACCAACGCTCCTTATTTTTTCAATCCATTGTGGCTGATTTGAACTCCATGGATGGAATATCTTTCACAGGTACAACCCGTGCCAACCAGTAGTACCGACGAAAACACCGTGCGAATCGCAAATGTTCAGGCCCCACCCACTCATATTGTCATGATGCCATCCACCAGTACTCCAACACCGGGCAAACCGTCCACACGACGTAAAACCAATCGACGAAGTGCCAGCTTTAGTGAAATGACTAATCAGCGAGTATCTGTATTCAACATTCCTCCTCCTCCGCCGTTTCAACCGCCTCAACAATTGAAAGAAACCAGCACGAAGAACCGTTCCCAACTGAGTCTGGAGATACCGAAAGTGACCTCCCTACCACCAAAAAAGAAGTCTCCTAGCTTGCCTGTCCCACCACCGCCAGCTGACCCTCCGTTCTCAGCTGTCAAGGCTGTCGATCTTACCCAAAATACAGAATCCTTGAGTGTTGTCACAGATGAATTAGATGATCCTGTTAAAACACTGGCCAGTGTATTATCGGAAAGTCCTACAGACGTTGATCTTTCCAACCCTCCACCTCCTCCATTCCATTCGACTGTCAACAACAGATCCGCACAACATCTTAAACCTCCGCCACGAACTCACAGTATCATTGGTCACACTATTCCTAGAGCTCGCAAAAGCTCTCTCCTTGCTACCAGCGTCTACCGTAGTGCATCTCCCAGTCAAGAAGACCATGAAACCAATGCTAATCAGGCATTCGCTCGTTTGACCGGGCAGCGTGCTCCTGCCGAAGTATTGCGCGTTGGCTCTGCGGAAGGCAGCGGTGAACGCTTTGACCGCAATGCCACCATCAAGGCGCTTTCATTAATGCGCTCGTTAGAACTAAGTATGACCGTTGGCTGTCATATTACTCAGCGACTTTATGTACCTAAGAATCTATGGTAAGGTTTGCGAAGTCGGATCATTTTTTGGCCCATGCCATGTAATTTTCTAAAATTCTGCTATGACAGGTACCAACCTAATATTCGGTTACCGTCGGTAGATGTCAAAGTTAGCATATGTGAAACTTTGTTAATGGCTCTGACCCGCCTGGAAGCGTGGCAGCGACTCGACGATATAAGAGGCACATTGGCGCAATTAGCGGCCATAGAGAATACTTTGGAGAACGCCAAAGTATCGTTAACTAGAAAGTTAGGCATGCCTAGATCACGATCAGAACACAGCTTGCCCAATGAAGAACCTGAAATCTATCGCAAGGAAACACAAGCTCGTAAGCACCAGGTAAGTGACGCAGTCGGTGGACATGTCGACTTCATTGTTTTGATTCCCGGTTTTTGCTCATACATGTTTTTTCTTCTTCCACAGTCGATCATTGCCTGGGGCTCAAAGTTTACAAAATCAGTCGAACGGATGAATGCCTTCAACTTGACCAAAAGGTAAAAAATGATGGTGCGCTTAGAACTCAATGCCTGCCATCCCAAACTAAAATTCTTTGTCATGGTGTGAACAGTACTGATGACCCCCATCAATATGTCGATACGCTGGTTCGTTTGTTCCGATCCGTGCATGTGCTAGGTAAGCATTACCATCATTTGACCTTCTGCACCTACACTGGATTCTGACCGTTCTATCCAGATGCTTGGCTGCGTCACTACCACGCACTGTTATTGGACCCTTATCAACCTCATGACAAGAAGCCACAGCTGGATGCTGTGGTTCAGAAAATCGGCTCCATCTGCCTTGCCATGCACACGACGGTGTGTAGCTTTGTCATTCGGGATTTGTCTATCATGCTGGGCAAGTGGGTCAAACGTGGTGGAGGTTGGGTTGGCGAGTAGATGCAAATCCAACGAAACTTTCTTTCGAATTTATAATCTCTTGATATACCCCCCAAATTAATACATTATTCTTGTTTTTTTTTATTTTCCCTACGTGGCCTGTGTGTTTATTTCTCTGTTCCACTTTTTTTCAAAATAGAAACGAAAAGGTTCATGCATTCGTTCTATGACCCCCCTCGGTCGCTGAGATTTTGAAACACCTGTAGACGTTTTTTGCCTTGACTGACCTTGGTCCTAACGTTCGTTTCAGAAAGAGATGAGCCTTGCTGCGCCTCTGGTTGTACTTTGGGTACGTGAGTAAACGATGGAGCCGCGCTTGAGAGCTGACCCGAACTGACGCTGGGAACTTGTTCGTCCACTATAGTTTGGGCAATGTCATGCTCGCTGCCGTCCGGTTCCACTAGTTGATTGCAGCAGTTCCAGTGCCACATTGTACCGGAGAAACAGAATTGAAATGCACGAGAGAATAAAGTGCAAAAGGGGTCTGGGTTTACATCATTGATGCAAAGTACTGATCAATTCGAAAGTGATGGATGGATAGTATTTATCATTGTTCTTTTGAGTTTATTATACAGTGGTGTATTTCCAGAGAAGAAAAATGACCAAAGAAAAGGATATACAGTTTGTTCCAAAAGATGGTGGACAGGGAATGAGAAAAAAATTGTTATATGTGAGAGGTGTATAAAATGATATAAAATCAAAATGTTTGCTTGTGTCTGTGTTAACACAAAATGGTAATGGCAATGGCTACAAATGCAAGTGCAGCAGCCGTATTAAGTGCCACTTCATCAAAAGAGTCAGTACCGCTGCTGCTGGTGGTTCCGTTAACGCTCTTCTGATTGTTGCTTCCATCTCCCAACGTCTTTGGCGTGTAATTGATATTATTCAGCTTGTCTATCACCTGAAAAGTTGTACCCGACCTGCAGAAGTAACCTATCAGCAACATATTGATAGGTATTCGAGACCGTACAACCCTCTCAACTTACTCGTAAAAATCGATTTCAATAAAGTTCGGTGGACGATGGAAGATATTTGTGCAGTTATCTGCGTGGTTTTGGAGCGTTTGGCCGTTGGTGTTATTGGCAAGAGAAGGCTGTGGAAGGTCAACGGGCAAGGACCCAATTTTCAAGGAACCATACAAGAAGTGGTTCATGACGTACATCATCTCGTCTGCATTAGAGGGATCCTGCGGACGATCGATTTGACAGTTGAATTGATTGTCATTGTGATTTTCGTAAGGCGTTTCAAAGATGTAACTGAATTGATCATGTAGCCTACGATTGTTGAATCCCAATTAATAGATGTTTGTAGGTTAATGCTATTGTTCTCTTCTCTTCTACATGTACCCAGAAGCGTGCCCCGCGAAAACACAACAACTGCCGCCAGCTCAACCATGTCCGATCAAAGATCCGACAGATTTCACGAATGATAGCTCCCCAAGTGGAAAGGAAAAGGTAACTTACCATGGTACTTGAGTCTGGTCGGCTCCAACGTCCATATAATTAACAAGTCGTTTACCAGAACTAATCATGTCCGATAAGGTCGGCCAGGTCAGATTATTGGCGGGCTGGACATAAAGGAGATCCATGATTCCTGAGACTTGTTGATACTCGGCCTGCAGATCAGTCGCTTTAAAGTTGCCAAGATTGTTCCACATGATGCTGACAACTTCATTAGGATTGTCTTTGAGCCATGAGGCAATGGTGTTCAATGTATTATGAGCAGGCCCGGCATCCAGTATGGCGCAGGCACTGTGACAAAGCTCGACACCAGTGTAATTTTGAAATTTCAAGGCTGAGAGCTTTAGACCACGAATACCATCCTTCAATTGCGTGTTTACGTCGTAATGCTGATTTTGCGCAACGTTAGGCATGGATGCATAAGAGTTGTGGGTGGTCAAATACGACACTTGGTTGTATGGCTTGCTACACAATGAAGCATCGCCATTGCAAACCTGCTGCGCTATAGCCACAGTGACAATAGCAAGTACCCCTCCTAATACATGCAGCAACATGGGAGAAGAGAAAGAAAGAAGGAACTGGTCTTACCAGTGTATGCAAAAATAAAATAAAATTTGGTATGACTTAATATTCTAGGTTCAAATTTTCAATCTGCTAACTTTGGATTCGACACAATGGACCATCGGACATTGTAACGAACGAAAGGGACCAACAGGACTGAGAGTTAAAGGCATGTTTGGTTTCATGACACTCAGCCAACCATAACCTATTGGACGTTGTGACCGGAATTGCCTCATCGGACAATAAAGAGGTTTGAGTTTTTGCAATGATCAGTTACTAAATACTTATAACTGTTCGTTTCTTCTTAAAGTTTCACCCTTCTGTCTCTTCCACTTTTACTTTATGCTTAATTCTCTCTTGATAGTCAGTCTATCCTTACTATGTTGGAAGACAGCAGCCGACAATCCCTACCAAGGTTGTGACTGTGGATTTGTCAATGAAAACGGCTTGTTCACCAACTACTGGATAAGCGACTTTGCAAATTACTCTAACGATATTCACCGAGACAAAGAATTTTATGTTGCCAACTACACCATCGAGGCGAAGTACCCTGGTACATTCCCCAGAAGCTTTGATCCAAATAACGTTAACGTTATTAACAATGCCTTACAACTTGCCGTGACGATTGGCGACGATCCTCAGTGTGGCGCAATTGGCACCAAACGGTAAGTGTATCTAATCAGCCGAGCCGATTCGAAAAGCAGTCTGTTAAAAGTCTCACAATTTACTCTGAATGTGTAGGCAAGATATTTTTTATGGTAGCTTTCGAGCATATATCAAAACAACGAATGTGCCGGGAACTGTGTCAGCATTCTTTTTGTACGGGAATGACAGCGAAATAGATATGGAGACTCTAAGTGCTTTGAATCCGCCGGAAACGTATTTTGCGATACATCCAGGATTAACCGATGCCCAATCTGGTAGAGCGTCGGCACTCACTCACACTAATTATATGTTGAACTACACACCCTCGGAGGTAAAACAAGCGTCCACATCAGATTTCAACTGTCCTCTCACCTTAGTATACTAATGAAGTGATGTCTCCACAGGAATATCATGAGTATCGCTTTGATTGGATTCCCGGTCTAGCTATTTTTTATATTGACGGAAAGGAAGCCAATCGGCTTTATACCAATATTCCGACTGTGCCAGGCCGTATTCTGGTAAATCACTGGACGGATGGCAATGCCAACTTTTCACAAGGACCACCAAAACAGAACGCATTCATGGACGTTCAGAACATCACTCTATTTTTCAACGTTTCATCTAACGACTCTTCAGCTAATAACATGGCTTGTCAGACAAGCCATCAAGCCTGCTCCATTGACGTAACAACCGCAGAAAGCATGCCTACGCCATCTCCTTCAGTATCCCAATCTGGGGCTGTGTCCTTGCAGAGTTCGATTGCTCTACTCTCCCTACCGGCCACGTTGATCGCTGCTATACTTTGCCATTACTTTATATAGAGTCGTGTACACCGCATCGTGGTTGATTTTAATATATGTTGTTCAACGATATAGCAAACTGTCTATGAGGAATTTAGAGAAAAAATGTTCTGTATGTACAAATTGGTAAAATGTGAGGAGGGGTTATCTTAAATTAGTGGTGAAAATGGGTGGCCATTGTTTGTTCCCTCGAGTGAGAAGGGGTGAGTGGGGTTTCTTGAATTTTCTATGTTTCTTCATACTGCCAACCTTCGCCTTTAGGCATTCCTCCATTGCTCCTCACTAGTGCTTGGACCCTTACCTTTTCGGCTAGAACTGGTCACAGACGGACGACTGACCAATGACGAACCCAATGACGAACCCAAATGCACAACAAGCATTCTCAAACGCTCGAGGGCATTGTCATTCTGGTTGGAATGTGGACGTGGCGAAGGTGGGCAATTCAACCATTGAGCAAATTCCGAATCAGCCAACGCAGATTCATACATATCCTCCCGGAATTCGTCTATATCTTGAGGTTGTTGTGGACTGTCATCAACCACTCGACGTTCAGACTCGTAGAACCGGGGTAAAAATGCCTCGAGTAACGAGTCTAGCTGGTACCAGGAAGACGACGACGCTGAAGGTTTGGTAAACATGGTTGTGTGCCTTTGATGGAAAATGGAATCAGAAGCTATGGAGATACACAAATTAAAGGGGAAGAAAACAATGATGTTAACGAAAATTTCCCAATTTGAACCTAGAAAAAAAAAATCAGCCTGACAAAGAGACATGTGAAGCCGCGACATCCCGACGAACGGAAGCGGGGAGGAGATAGAAAATCATTACTAGTTGATATATATATCATGCGCACAACATAAAATGGACTAATACGAAGTGCCAAAAATATAATTCATAAACTGTATTCTAGTTTTTGCCAAAGCAAAGTGACGCTCGACCGATTTCAGATCATGTAAAGAAAAAAGATGTCGACAATTCATTTATGAGCCTGAAATGAAACCCCGCTGGAGATCGTAAATTTGCCACTTCAAAACTTGCGGTTATTTTTCCTTCCGCATCCTTGTAAGTATGTGGCTGAGATGCATGCCTTGACTTACGTTCACGTTAAAACCATGCCACCAATTGGCCATCTGGACTTCTCAACAGCGAACGTCTTTGTGCTTGCTATTGACACCGGTATAGGATCGACGAGGCGGTGGCGGAGAGTGTACTATAAGCGCCAAGGTCCTTGAGCAAAATGCGCAACAACACTTGATGAATGCTCAGGAAAAGTAAAACGAAGAGCCTTTATATACAACTATACGCCCTGCTACAGGTGGGAGAACAGACGATCACCAGAATGCATATGGGGTAAAATACGCTGCATTGGGTTTTAGTCATCTCACCGAAGGTCAGACTCGGCTCTGGCGGCAGCAGGCGAAAGAAATTCTCAGCTTGCTTTTGTAGATCTAGCTAAAAGTATCAATAAACAAAGAACATACATTTTAATACTCGTAGTAGCAAATTCATCACGGACCATTTGGTAGAATCATAACTCATTTCACATGGGGTCATCAAGATCAACACCGGCCAGTAGCACGCGATCTCCGCTGTCAACGGCAATCTGCATTTGCAGATCAGGGAATCACAGAAGGTTGTTTATCATACTTTAAGGCAGCTGTTTGCCTATCCAAGTTTCTTAAGGTGCTTCAAAACTATATAGTTGTTTTCCACCTTCTATACTTTATATAAAGTAGTGAGCCGTAAATCAAGCTTCCCCTTTACCTCTGATTCCTTTACGCAAGGTGCATTGTCTGTATGCTTAACAACTATGGCCATTAGAGCGCATACACGGAACTGCTGTACCTTTGAGCGACTAAGAGCACATAAATGGTCCGCTATGAACGAATTTGCGCCCTTAAAGCTTACTAAACACGCTCCTTAGCTCGAAAACAACTCTAACTACCCCGCATCCTTGATACACAAGGTCTGTGCGCACTGCCACTCTGTTACACCGACTTTCTTTCAAGCTGTGACATGTCTATTTCTCTGCTTCCTCTTCCCTTCGGAGCTTTAGAAAATAACTAGTACTATGGCAGTATGCAGACAAGAGTGGGGTACGATATGAGAGTCAAATGGAGTCTGTGGTGAGGCTGGGGGTCGAGGAAATGGCGATTTTGTTCGTAAAAATGATGGTCATGATCATGTCATTTTCAGTATATTTTGAGTATGGTCTCCTGGTCCAGTGGTCAAGGCGACTTCCATATTCTGAGGTTGTTGTTCGGTCCCGGGTTCGATTCTCGCCGTATGGCGGGTTTCTGATTCGGCGTCTGAGCTTCAACCAAGGAATATAGGGAGCCGCCCATGGCCACTACCGGGAGGCCGACTCACCCTTTGTGCCAAGAAACTATCGTGACAATGAGCTCTTTTGCGAACATAGTCGCCATTTTCTCGACCCTTAAACCTCCACATTACCTTCTCTCTTCATAGTTTTCTTCCAAAAACGTTTTCACGTGATCATTCTTTCTAGCAAGCGGTTGCCGGTCACCTGCTACCTCTTGTCGCAAAGGACATTCACTTTAACCAATGTCTCTGTGCATATTGCCTCATGTCTGAGGCTGTTTTAACATAGCGTTCAGAGCTGAGGGCAGAAAATGTGAACTCCTCTCATTCATTCACTTCTCGAGACGCGCATTCATGTAGGGTCACTTACAATTCTGCTGCGGTTCTTGAGGACAATAGCTCAAAGTTTGGGAAAATGTAGTTGCACAGTTAGTTGTTACTTTCTCTTTGGTCAAGCCCAGCGTTCGAGAAGGTAGTGGTTTAGCCCCTGAAGCAAACTCCTGTTTAAAGTGATATCGGACGTCATGTTGCTACTCGTGCACTCCAGCTTCATTGTTGCCTGGATGACCGCAAATATCATATGATATCAGCATCAAATCACAGTCCCAACCACACGTTTCTTCTCATATCAAGTCTTGTCATCCTGCTTCAGCCTTTAGAATGAACTGCATTGAATTGACGGAGCCAACGCCAAACACGATTACTTTTTTTGGATGATCGACTGATTTTCATATATGTTAAGTTTTATATTGCCATGCTTTATCAGTAGTATTTGACCACTGATCCTTTTTTTCGACGTAGGACACTTTCACTCAGTGCACAGCGTTGGCCTGGTAACGTTGGTTGACAGGACACATTAGTCGGATACACAACAATCAGACATTACTAGCGGGCAGCGTGTAGCTCTTTCAGGCAACTCTCAAGGGTAACCGCATGAAGGCTGTATGCGCATGACCGTAACAGTCAAGAGGGCAACAGAACGAGAGCGAAGCTGGTGTGCGTGGCGAGGAAGTGTTTAGTGAAACCAGTTTGACATACGTCTGGATCATGAGAACAAAAAGCCTTTGTTGACACTTTCAGTGCTCAAAAGTCATTGGATAGCTAAAATGAAAATTGGCGCGAATGCGACAACTTGCATCTCGGGGTTGATGGTTCTGTTTCGGCCCACAGTAATATATGGTAGGACTTGTCGGAACGGAAAAGCGACCGAGAGCATAGCTTATCTCAAAATAACAGAGGGCAAATGAAAGATGCTGCGACCAGGTATATGCATTTTCGAATTCATAACAAGAATTACGTTACTCAGTAGTCGATTTTAAAGAAAGAAAACGAAAATGAAATAAAATTGGAGGGTCTGAACTATCAAATACTATCAAATACTGGCAAGGTTTCCAGTCTGTAACTTGCAATATTTTGGTCATGAGTGAATGGACTAGTAGGCGCTTACCAACACCCTGTGTACTACATTCCCGAGATCAACCGAGTGTCTCATGGCGCAAAATCTGTGATAACAGCCATAACGCCGTGGGGTTGAAGCCGTATCAGTCGAAACACGGGTTTCGTGTTTTTTCAAACCGACTTGTGTCTCACAGACTTCAAAGGAGAAATTATTGGCAGCATTTATGCAATCAATTCAGTCCAGCTTGCCTCGCTTCAATACTGGATTTTTTTTAGATTCAATTCGCGCTGTGGTATACTATATTCAAGCCTACGCTTCTTATTTTCCACCATGACTCAACTTGATTCTCACATTGCTGATTCAGCAACTTTGGACATCTCACTTGAGGACAGCTGACAGTCAAAGTACAGCCAAGATTTCCTTTCTAGGAAATGTAGGAGGTACAAGTACGAACCTGGAGTTTAACGGACAAGGCATAGATAGAAACGTATGAGGAAAAGTAATTTATGTACAATTCAGAGGTCAATGAAGTTCTGATATAATGTCATATATGTTGTAGGTACAGCTGTGATGAGAAATATTGATAAATGCGTGTGTGTGTTGTGGGGGCTCCAGATACATCCATCCTTCTTAGCTCGAAGAGGCCGAAGTGTTGGTTGACCCGCTGGACAGAGGTTGCAATAAAAAGAATGGACGATAATCTCCAACCGTTCTGCCAGACCAAGCACTATAATCGTCTTCTCGCATTTCAGACTGATACAACAAGGAGGGATTGTGCTCTGGAATATGGATTGGTGGTGGTTTATGATTTCTCTTAAGTGGGGATGTGATAACACCTCGCAATGGGCCTTGGTAAGTGGATTTTACGTGATCTGAGTACAGAATGATAGGCTCACACGACGGTTCTAACGTTGAACCTGGAAATCTTTGTAGGGTCAGCATTTGTTTGTGAACGTAAGGAGAGGAGAGAAGGGGTGGGGGACACGGCGCTGGAGATAATTTTTTTGATTTCAATTGTAAGAGTGATCGGAACCGGGAGTTGTTGGAATTTTCAAATCTCACATGTTGATTTCGGATTGGAGGCAGCCAGTAAGCCGTGAGAAAAAATCTACAACATAAATTTCCTACCAGTCAGCATCGAAACCCCATTGGATCAAACCGGCGATAATTGACAGGCCTGACATATGAATGACGGAAAAGCTTGGGATATTTGTTTAGTTCAATAGATGAAATACCTCCATGAACGAAGGGGGAGAATATCTTACAATAAAGCCATTTAGACTTGGAAAATAAAATAAGAGGTAGGAAAAGACAAATTACGATATATGCGGGACAGACAGGCAAGAGAAAAAAAATTTGGAAATAGAGAAGCAACAATGGAATGTGCGGGATGATTAAGCTACTTTTGATGAATTTGGTATTGCATGGCTGAGAAAAGCTTGCTTGGTTTATGCGTCATGAATTCGCTGAACTCGTCCACAATCTACCAAATGCTGTCCACGGTACTTAATTAAGTACTCTCCATTTTCTCTGCAAGTGACGGTCTTGTTGACGGGACATCCCTATTGAAACAAAGTAAAGAGTCAATTGGCTGTTGAAAAATTAATGATACTAATTTTGCCTCTAATTACCTTGCCACTGTTAGAACACTTGTAATAAACGCTACGTCTCCCACTCTTATGAGTCGTATTGCCATTATTTTTCCAGAAGTAATCATCTAAATAGGGGAACTCGCGGGTTTCAACGATCTTGGTGATGGCCTGCATCTCTCTACGCTTGCGTTGCTTTTTGCTTTGACTCGATTCATGTCCGTCCTCATCTCGGTCTTCAGGGTTGGAATAAGGTGGTGAAAGAGGATGACGCTGAAGTCCAGCTCCAGATCCAGCTCCATGAGCAGGTGGTGAATATCTAAGTATGAGCGCAAGCATGTTTAGAAAAAATGTCAACCAACTTGAAAAAAAAATTCTCTCGGAAAAGAGTAGATGAAGTCTAACCTTGATGACTGAGAAGCAAATGATGACCTTCGTTCATCTAGCGTATTCAAAATAGATCCTCGACGAACAGGTCCTATAGAGTCACTACTTTGAACACGAGCTCGTATTGGCACAGCCCGAGGGTGAACATAAGGGAAATCTGCTGAATGGCGAGACTTGACAGCAGTTTCTTCAACTTCAGCTTCATTAGGTGGTGTGGGTTGCTGTTGTTGTTGAAGTAAAAGGTCGATTTCTTTGGCTCGCAGTTTAGCTTCCTCTGCACGTCGCTTATCTTCTTCTACTTTACTAGACAGAATCAGCTTAAGCAGTTCAGGGTGTTGTTGATATTGGGAGATGATTTCCTGAAGATCATATGATGCTGGATTGTTATTATTGCTGTGAGCGTTATTGGGCGCACTTCGTACAGTGGAAATAGCAGGTTGATATCGTAGCTGTGAAGGAGGGGAAGGGAGAGGCTCCAGTGGTCGCTGCTGTTGTTGTGGCTGTGGTTGCTGTTGTGGAGGCATCATAGGATGTCTGGGGTAAACACCTGAGTCTCGAGCATTAGACTGGGGATACCTTACTAGATCGTTCATCTGAAAGAAGCAAAGAAAAATGAAGTAGAGGAAGAGAAGATGATATTTTAAAAAGTAAAAAAAAAAAGAGAGAAAGAAGAAAAATTTCCCGGCAGGTAAATCAGTTTCCCAGGGCCTTATATCATGTGTGAAATTACAAATTTTCCCTTCCTACCCCGGCTGCCCCGCTTTTGCTGGGACTGCGGGGAACTCCGCTTTTCCGTCCATCCACTGAGAGTCATTTTCATATGTTGCTCACGGGAGAATGAGCGGGAGCACAATTTCTTCCCATTAGAGTTTCCGGCGGTAAAAAGTCGCCCTATCATGATTGCTTCGTTTTATTTGGTGCAGTGAAGAAGACGTAAGTGAAGTACTAGAATAAAAGGAATATAAAAAAGTTTTGCAACCCTGAATCAAAGAAAGAGTCACTCCTTCCCTCTTTCCACCTTCATTAAAGCAAAGCGGCAAAGAGGTCCGCTGGTGATTTCCCAGCCACACAATCCAGGCGCGGCTTGGGGATGTGTAAGCTAAAATGAAAGAACGTACGAATTTCGCCCCAGATATATATCTTCTAGCGAAGCCATCTATATTATTTTCTGTAGCTATCTTATCCTGCCAACCCTCGCTAACGACAGATATTTCTAAGGAAAATATTAGTAAAGCTTGGGAAAGGCAGCAATCCAGGCATTGGAGAAATCCTATAACGATTTACCCAGCATATTGACAAGTTAAGACTTAGCTTGATCCGTATTGCATCTTACATCACAAACTTTTTTAAAATTTGTTCAAACCTTCGTCTCGTAGTGTAAGCAGAGTCGGGAAGGTCGGGTGTTGTTTGATTTTTTGCCCGCCGATATCGAAAGTGTATTTTCATAACGCCCAAACGGACACTAGGAGTTGAAAGGGGCAGGTGAAAGTGGAAGTGCGTGTGTGAAATCATATGTTTTGATTCCTTATCAACCCTATGGTGTGGACAAAAAACCTATGCACCCCCATATCGCAAAATGAACAAAAAGGTGCCAGACTTGATCGCTACTTGGTCCCGTCAGTTATATTGAGACCGTAATACCGCCTTGGTAAAGGAACATGGTATAAAATAAACAATGTAACTGGCAGTGATAGTAGTCATATGCGAAAAACTCAATGTGTGTATGTCTAGCTAACATGATCACCCAAAGTAGGAAAACGTTTCCAAATTGCTCTGAAACGACATTATGAAATGGGGTTTGTCCCCGTAGCAGTCTGGCGGTGTCTGGAATTTTAGTGGTTGGTATTTTTTTTTTCTTAGAGAGGAAGTACCTTGACTTCCACCAATCAACACCATGCCTTTTGCGGGCAGCAATGTCGCATACACATAATGTATTCCAAGAGTGTCTGAACTAAAAAAATTTTTCAAATTTGCCTCATTTAATACTGGTTACCGATTGTGAAAAGCTCTCCACAAAAAATAATAATTGTGGAGTCAGAAACCAATGCAATAAACCAGCTGTGGCAAAGATTCATTTCTAGACGTGCAGTTTCTGAGTCAGGCACTCTATTTTGAAACACGAACAAGTGTCCGACAGTTTGTGCCCAGCAGCCAAACAATCTCACGGTTCTAGAGACTATACGAACTGAACTGAAAGAGAGTATATAGACGATGAAAGCAGCACACCGGGTATCGAGTATTATACATGGATTCGCATTGAAGACTCGTTTTTGTTTGGACGAACATAAATTAAGCTTGTACTAAAAGTCAAACAAGGAATAGACAAAATAAACTTGCATTGACGGCTATCTACGCTAGTGCCTTTCGCACGCTCGTTCCAATTAACAAGCCTAGCTTACGGCCACCAAAATTTCAACTTATATAGAAGGTGCATTATATAGTATGGCCGTTTACCGCCTCTGCTTCAGTGCAATAAATCTCCAGCCTGAAGCGTCCCTCAAATTCTGCGCATGAAATTCAGCCTTTGTCACAGCCGGTCCTCAACAATCTGAAGATGAACCTAGTTGACATGTCCTTACCGTTTCATGACATCCAGTACTACCAATGTGACTTTCAATGGTCCTCAAATAATCTTCATAGGAACCGCTCATAATATCATACGTTAAATCGAGAAAGAGGAGAACATAGTCGGGATTTTCGAATATTGTGGTAGCTATTGTAATTGGATCCGTGACCTGCACTCGGTTATTGGTGCACGCATCGATTGATGGGAAGGACGCATTTGTTTTCTCAGTTGTCAGATTACTTGGCGAAAATTTTTAACGGCCCATCCTTTTGAGACAATACGAACCCTAACGTTCGCCCTTTTGATCTTGGCAAGGCGGCCATCGCCTCGAGTATAGCCGCTATCTTTGTATGGAGCCACTCTGCCTTTAGTCATTGTGATTGCAAGTACCTAATCATTGGGCCGTGAGCCTTTGGCAGCGATAGTATAGGGTTAATATGTAGCTACTGCTCATGTTAAATTTCTGTCCGTGGCGCGCTCATTCAGTACTGCAGATCGTACCTTTTCCAAATGCAGGGTTTTTATAGCATGTTTGTACTGTTGTATTTGACAGGCCATTTTCATTTTATATCGTTGATATCTGCACCTTTTTGAACCGTGTATGCACATTCAGAATCCTAAACTCCATACCGATTTTATCACATTGTGACAATACCATGATTGCTATTACCTGTCAACCGCGTAGCCAAATTTCCCGCCAGACGGACAGGTCGATTTTTTTTTTTGGCAGTCTTTTGAAATTTTTAGGCTGCTGGATTATCCATCACTGCGGCTCAGTTCAACCGTTCATGCATGCCAACTTGCTGGTATAAATGTCGGTGATCAACTTCAAAACCAATATCTACGATTACCTAGAGACGCTTCCGATCTTCACCTTTCAACGACTATTCCAGAAACCAGCGACATGTCTTGCTATATTCCGGTGAGCTTGCTACCCAGTACCATGGTGCTCGTAATTACGATGCGCGTGCTAATGCATATTACAGACTGCTCCCAGCCATTGGCCGGCAGATCGTCATGTCCATTCTATATGTTGAGAACCCAATATCACTCAAGGATATCCAGAGCTGGGTATACAAGGATGGTCACAAGTAAGTCAGTTCCTTTGTCGTTCTGCGTGCCTTCATTCCCGTCCAACTGAATCCCAACCACCTGGAAAATCTAAATCACTCACGCACCTGCTTCCTTCGTCTTCCAGAAAATTGCAAGAAGCACTTCACAAACTATCAAAACTTCACATTCTAGAAGAGACTCCCGAAAAAGGTCTCATTGTAAATAGCACTTTTCGCTTAGAATTCAAAAACGCGTTATCCGGAGGGTAAGATATCCTTAATACTCTGACCTTTCACCTACTGTGTTTTGAATGCGAAAACTGAAACCTACGTTGTAGAGGTGAGCATCAGTCCTTTGGGTTACCATGCGCAACTGTAGACAAACATAAGGTGGACATTGCCTTCCTGGATCACTTTGCAAGTACACAATGGGAAGCCATTCTTCATTATATGGTAGGAACGACCATGACGAAACGTCCAAGTCGAGGAGTATTGAACCTTTTACAAAAAAGCGATCTAATGAACTCAACGTAAGTTTGGTCTCTCGATTAATCTACGCCTAATCACATCGCACCTTATTTACTCTCGGATTTTCATGTAGCGCCTCGGAATCCGGACTGCACATCACGAACAAAGGATTTCAATTTCTGCTACAAGATGTTAATACTCAAGTATGGGCCTTTTTATTGCAATATTTGGACATGGCAGAGGTAAGGAAACTTGGGTTCGAGCCAGTGGCATTGCTATTTTTTGCCGTTTACTGATGAAATTCTATCTACCAGATGCTGAAGATGGACCTTGTGGAGGTGTTGAATTTTTTGTTCCAATTGGGTTCTTTAGAGCTGGGCCAGGTAGGTTAATCTGTTATTAGTCATAGAACGCATAATGCCATCTTACATGTTATCGATTACTAGGATTATTCGGTTGAAACGTTAACGGAAACACAACAGCAGATGTTGGAGGATTTGGGCGATTATGGCATAGTATATCGACGAAAGGTATGCGTACCCAGTAACGGCAAGGTTACTGCCTTTATGCTTAGACGGCCCGTTGCTAATTGGTTCTCATTTGGTGAATATAGAAAGGATCACGGCGATTCTATCCTACACGACTTGCCACCACACTCACATCAGGAACGAGTGCATTAGTTACATCGTTGTCAAAGAAGGAAACAGGAACGGCTGCTTCTAGTGCAATGATAGCCGCAGCGGAGGAGTCCCATGATGAAGGCGGATTCTTGATCTTGGAGACGAATTATCGTGTATACGCCTATACAGGTTAGTGAGTTTATGATGGCACTTAGAGATCTATGCATGGTCGGTCACTGACTATGTTTACATTTCTTTATTCAGAGTCCCCTCTTCAAATTGCTGTTCTCAATCTGTTCATACAACTCAAGTCAAGGTTTCCAAACATGGTATCCGGCGTCATCACCCGAGAGAGTGTTCGCAATGCGTTTTTGAACGGTATAACAGCTGACCAGGTAACGTAGTGAAGAGTAGCTGCAGGTTTGGTTCATTCTGGCATGATGGAGCCCAAGTTAGCTGACCTTCCTATTTGCGTAGATCATATCATATCTTCAGACCCATGCACATCCACAAATGCGGAAACGAGTAAGTGCCAATTGCAATGTCGATGTTATGTGTTGATTAGATCTTGACCTAATACGCATTAGGCACCTCTATTGCCTTTGACTGTGGTCGATCAAATCCGGTTATGGGAAATGGAGCGAAATCGCGTAGAGGACAAAGCAGGTTAGTTGCGATCAGCATCGACCATCCATCAATGGTGTAAGGAAAACACAGCTAATTATGCGTCTTTTCAGCATATCTTTACAAGGATTTCAATGTGCAAGCTGATTTCGATGCCGCGGAAAAGTATGCCAAAGATCTCGATGTACTGCTTTGGTCCAATAGCAAACAGCGAAAGATGGTCATCGCTCAAGAGTAAGTGTGCCTTATCCACTTGTGGCCTCCATCTAATTTTTGGTACTGATGCTCAATTTTGCTTCCAGAGCGCACGAAACCTTGAGGACCTATATCAAGCGGCGGCTTGCAGGTAATCGAGATACTGGATAAACATGCTTCAAAAGAGGTGATAGAACTGAAAATGTCCTCACTGATCTATATTCTAATTGTAACTTCGTATGATTTTTTTGGCTGTTTTTCATGTATATGCATGGTATGGCATAAATTAAAAAAATAGTGTGAGAAAGTGGAAAACAAGTTAATTTTTGATGGAGTTCTTTAACATGTCGATGGTACCTGTGGATTTCAATGGAGACAAAGTCAGCATGTCTGTATTTAATTTGTTGCATTTTCATGGTAAATCGCTTGTCCCCATTGTGTTGGAAGAGCGGTCCGGTTTGTAAATCCGATTTCATCTGGTTTACATAGTCCCATTAATACATGAAATGATTGAAGTGTAAATGACTACTACAATTGCTTGAGAGTGACTAGTTGTACGAAAGAACGTAGTTTTTACACACAAGAAAAAGCTTATTTTTTTTCCAATGTGATATTTTGTCTCGTCGATCTTACTACTGAAAATCAAACATTTAGGGTCAAATCCAAAATAATTCAATAATCCCTCGTACTAAATTATCGACGACCCGAAATTGACGTTCTGATTTTGCTATGCGTTAATGGGCCATACAGCGTACCTTGCTCTGGAACCTTAATTATCAAATCCCATTAACCCTCGATGGCTCCATTGCTAAGGTCATGTGTCACACAAGCGTCGGCCGTTGTGATCGATAACCGCTCGAAATATGGGGTCAAAGGCAAGGCAGTGTCATGTCATGTCATGTCATGTCATGTCATGCAAGGTGATCACAGTCAAGATTTGTGGGTCATCTCGGGATACCAGTCGCTTTTTTTTTACCATGCTTTCAATGTGTAAACTCAAGCACTAGCATAAAGATAGGTACCCTTCCAACTTTTATTCTTTTTAACATTTTTTTTTTGTTTTTTTGTCATTTCACATTGTGTTGACCAACTACAAATTGGAATCCACACATCATGAAATAGTAGATATGCCTTCACCACACTATAAACGTCCAGCACTCTTACATGAGAATACTTTGGTCGGCGACGCAGAAAAAACCATTACTTTCTGTAAATACCATGAACCCGGGTGCACTCTGTCTTGCTGGACTCGCTATTGTCACCATGACTGTTGGCTTGGCCAATACTGGCACTATTGTGGACTTTCCTCCCGTTGTAATTGGCTCATGCCTAACTGTGGCATTTATATCGAATGTACTTGCTGGATTACTTGAGCTCCGTGCTGGTAACAGTAAGTCTACTTGTTTGGTTTATAGGCAGTTATTATTTGTTCATCGGACGTGATGTTCAACAGAGAAAGTCTTTGCATCTAATCGTCACACTCTACTTTGTCACCTCCATAGCATTCAGCGCGGTCTCGGACATATGTTATGGCTGTTATTTTCTCTCTTATGGTATCTTCTTGTTACCCGGAATGGGAGGTTATTCTGTTGAAGGGGAGAAAAGTGCTCAGGATCTCGGTATGGCTGAAGGTATCTTTTATCTTCCTTGGCTGATGTTTGCTGTACTCATGTTCCTTGGAACGCTACGTCAATCCCGCATAGCTCAACTGATCCATGGTCAGGTCTTTATGGTATTTTTCTTGGAAACCGTTGGCGCTTTTACTCAAATGGCGGTGCTGACCAAAATTAGTGGCTGGATATGTATCATCCTATCTCTCACTTGCTATTACACCACTGCTTCCTTTATTTACAATTCAAGTATAACACCTATTTCTCTTCCCATTGGGGTATGAGAAAAAGATGCATTGAAACAGAAAGACTTATGGTGCAATCCGTTCGAGAAATGTTTTTAAGTAAAGAAAATTAGATATGCCTAGGCCAAGAACATTAAAGAAAAAAAAAAAGGTATAAATATGAGATACATCCGTGATCCAGCCAATATAAAATTGTTTAGCAGATAACTGATGGTTTTTCTTCTTCTTCTTTTTTTCTTATTTACACGTTTTTCTTATGTACTTTTAAATATTTTCAGAAGGTAATAAATCATTTCTTAGTAACGGTCTAATGCTGAAGTATTTTATCGACGCAAAAACTGATAAATCTGCTGATGTAGCAGCTATTATCAATTTTTGGGTTTTTTTTGGGTGTTCTTGAGGTGGTCCAGACAGCATCGCATACATTACTGCTTTCTTTTCTCCTGGTTTTTTTTCTCTCCACAACGGTACCCAATCGTTAAGAATAGCTCTCAGCTCCCTCGTAGTTACGTGTGAACAAACTGACAGAGCTCTCGTCAACTTGAACCTCCGGTAAAAGGTCGCCGGGCTAATCGGCCATCAATTCGCAAAAATTATACAGGTGGTGCCGAAAGCAAAAGTAACGTCAAAAACCGTCTACAGAACGTATTGTAGTTTAAACAGAAAAACGCTAAACCGAGTCAATCGCTAGTACAATACTCTCTTCGTCATCCGTACACTATGATGGGACTCAGTCTTCTTAAAATAAATCGCTCACCATTTAAGATGACGCTGATGTTTTCACAGCCTCGCCGACAGTCTTGGCGTCATAGTCAGACGAAATTCAACGGGAGGTCAACTAGTATCCAGCATTAATTCGTATCATGTAATATACTATGTTGACAAAAGTTCCGAGATCAGAATACTGTAGTTCCACGTTCTTATCGCCATCATCAGACCACACATCCTTGTGCTCTTGGGAAACTCGCTGCAACTTGGGCACAGTATGGGCAATACGTAGCGTTTGAAACTCCGGACACTACGTCCGGATGACCTTCAAAGCATAGGGGAATTCATGCAAAGGTAAGGTATGTCATGTATTGATTGCAATGATTCAATTTGATTTCAATAGGTGTGTGTTGATTTTTAGGTGAAGTGCGAGCTAGTGACAGCCAAGTTTCAACACCATAGGGTACTCTTTGTGCGACCGGCGTTCAATTACGTTCACTTAAGCAGCAACGGATTAATGGCTCTCACTGTTGAGAGTTGCATTTTGCATTACGTGATGATATATACGTTTGGCTTGTGATGAAGGGTGCGCTTGAGAAAGCTGATTAACGCCTAGGTCGTTTCAGAAACACTACCGATTTCTCATGGTTCGGCCATCGACGAGAAGCGACAGGAATCCATCATGACGCTCTCAAACTTTACTGCCTCATAGCCTTAAACGCCATCTCTCTAAGGGACCTGCCACAGATCTAGTACCGTAAACTGTCAACAATGGACTACTGATCAAAAATGGTATTTTAAGAAACATCGCTGGGCTTCGTGTGCTTCCATTTGACAAAAAGCCTTTTAGTACGTTGTGGCCGGAAACTACCATATGCAAACACCTCCTGGGACCTTTGGGGGAGTTTCAGATCATGGTTCCCGTAATTCTAGTTGCCCAACGTATCCATCTGTTCCTTGACAGCGTCGGAATTTTTACCCAAGCCCAAAATCTCCATCTTTTAGTGGCACTAAACCATTATACCTTGGGGGTTACTTTGGTGGCGAATTAAGCCAAAATACACAGCTTGGTTGGTACGATTTGGTTTGGCAATATCCTTTTGTCCACTTTGCGCCGGCCTCCCCTTCCACCTAATAAGTAGAAATGAAAATAGTGCATGGCAGAATCCCGTAAATATAGAAATAAAAGATTTTTCAAAGATAGGTAGCGTCGAACTCACACGATGTGATGACGAGGCAGACTTTGAGATGTATAGATGAGACGATAAATGAATTTTCACGCCCTGAGAAAAATTGGGATGGATTGGACTTGGGGTTTGAGATAGTGGAGAGAGCTCGGACCATAGAGTAGTAAAAGCAGGTATTAAATTTGGCTGCTAGCTTCCCATTCTTGGGATCTCTTCCCCCAACATACAACTCAATGAGCCACGCCTTCTTATCGGAGTGTTCACAACTTTAATGATTGTCCTCCTCACCTGACCCTTACTTCCAAATTGGTCCCTTATGGTAAGCTCACACACGAAATGAATAAGGGTGGTACAATCTCATCAACATACAATATTGCAAAAGCAAATGAGTCGCCTATACATTGAAAGAATATTTGAGAAAACTCTCATTGTTTGGTTCATCGAACTATTTATTGCATAAACCAGACGGTATATCGATGGAGAAGAATCTGGTACATCTATCATGCCGCAGCTATTTTGGTGTTCTAGATGAGAAGGACATTCGATCGTTGTCTGACTTGTAAAATACCTGCTTTCCATTTCCATAATGGTGTGTGGATATGTGTGGCATCCAAGCTGATGTGACAGTTAGTTGGGGGGAAAGCCGCTAATAGGGTATATTACGCGATCTAGATAACTTTTGGGGGGGAAGGTTTCGGGCGGTCGCATTATTAGAATGAGACGAATGTGCTGACTACAAGCTGAAGGGATGGCAACTACACGCCATAGGGTCAAAATTCCGTATTGGAAGGGTGGTGGTTTGCTTAGCCAGCACTCGCAGCCATGGTATGGCATTTTCAGGTCAATCTCATAATGAGAACGATAAGCGCGGGGGTCCGGCATGAATATGGATGACAAAGACGATATCCTTATTTTGACATGTCTGTCGCGCACACATTCTGCGGCCCATTTTTTTACCTGTTGGCCCCAGTGGCGTTCAGTTTCTCTTGGATTTTTCGGAGTTTGATTTCCCCGCATTTTGGGAAATTAGCTGGTCCGATTGTACGGCCGTACTGGTAGCAATAGGCAGTCCTCCAAAAAATGCCCTAATACAACTTGTTGGCTGATAGAGTCGCTATGAGCAGAACCAAGTACTCCAGATGATCGAGAGGATCGTCGCTTTGAGCCGCCGTACTTGATAGGTCTTGGATGGGATTGGTGAGTCGGGGTTGATATGCTTACACGGTGTGGGGGAATTTTTGCATCCAGACTTGCGGGGAATCAAGCTAGGTCTTTCGAGCTAGAATGCCACATAAGCGCGGCACACACATACACAATACCATGATCATCGACCCTAAAAAAGTTTGTTCGTACGCCTTGTTACCAGAAATGTTAGCTCCGTTCAGAATGGTAATAGTAGAATCAGCAAAGTCTCACCCTTGAAGACGTAAACCTAACAACCTTCTTCTCCCAACTCAGACACATTCACAAAATATACACACGGTCGTACGTTGCTTTGGAAGAAAAGATTTTTATATAAATAGGCCAGTATTTCATTTCCCTAACTTACCTTCACTTCATAGTCTTTCTCTTCTCTCTCTCAATACCAACAACAGGAAATGTCTACCCATAGCACTGATAAGAACGAAGTTCACCATCATGAGTCCATCGCTATGCCCGAGACCGCATATGACGGACAAGTTCGTGTTCACAACAGACATATTACCAATGAGCCCAACCCAAAGACACAGCCTTTTGACCCTATTGCCAACCCTGCTCCTCTTGGTTTGGCAGCATTCGCCACTTCTTCTTTGATTCTCGGTCTCATTAACGCTGGTGTTCTTGTTACTTTCCCAACCATGGCTGTTGGTATCACCCTTGGATATGGTGCTATTGGTCAGTTGATTGCTGGTCTTGCTGAGATGAGACTTGGAAACAGTAAGTAGACATGGGATGTATGTTAAACGCGCGGGGTATTTTTTGCAGCGGTTGCTAACATTTGCTTGTAATAGCTTTCGGTGCTACTTCGTTCATTTCTTATTCTTGCTTCTTCTTCTCATATGGTATTATGCTCCAGCCTCAGTCTGGATTTTTGGCCGACGCTGCAGCAGGCGGTCTTCAAAATGTTGAGTGGGCTGTCGGTTTGTTCCAACTTCCATGGGCTATCTTCTCTCTTTTGATGTTCATCGGTACCTTGAGACAACCCATGGTTATGCGAGTCATCCTTGGTCAAGTCTTCTTGACCTTCTTCTTCGGTATGCTTGGTGGATTCCTTATGAACCCCGTTCTTACCAAAGTTGGTGGTTGGTTCTCAGTCACCTTGGCCATTACTGCCTGGTATGGTATGGCCGCTATGCTGTATACTCCTGAGAATACCTACTTTACCCTTCCCATTGGTGTCCTTCACAAGGAAGAGTAAGTGGTTGTCTGCGACAATCCACATCGATAAAAAAAATAATCAAATTCGTTCTTTTTATCGAATCCTGTTCGTGTTATTTCCCCTCCGTTTTGTAAGATATATTATCCCGTATAACATTTAAATCTCCAAATAATATTCAACCTTTTCGTCCATGCAATCCATATTATGTTGTGTTGTGTTGTGTTGTGTTGTGTGGTAGTTGGAATTGTGCGGTACAGAGAAGTAGATGTTGAGAGTCTGTCGTACATGGGTTGTTGTCGAATAAGGATTTAGTTTTTGCCGAGGTTGGCATGCTATGAGCCACCCAATGGGTTTATGCTATGGATATGGTCAGATGTAGACAGGCTCAAAATGAAGAGAGTAGAAATAGATTCATGATGGAAGTTATAAAGCTAACATTTATGTTGATCAAGTGTGGGGGAACAATGGGTATTTATATATGTTGGTTCATGCGCTGAGTAATAGGCAACAGCTTGCGGAGTTGACCAGAATTTCTTCTTGATCAGCGAAATGACTGAGTTACACTTATGCATTCTGAGTTATTAATTCTCTTGAAAAGGCAAGAGAAAGCTACGCTTGGAAAACAGACTGAACACTGGGTCGTGAAGAAACGGATTTAAAATAAGCCGCCAAATCAGATCTTCCGTCAAACACGGCGTCCCCTTTCACCATCTTCAGGCGATGAAGCAACGGAAAAACATGGATATCTGCCAAAGTAAACTGGTTGCCCAATAGGTATTCCTTGCTTGCTTGCTCCTTCAGTCTATGGTTAAGTTTGTTTAAGAATTCAACAGCGTTTTGCCACTCGACTTGATGTTTCGCGTAGAGAGGGCCTGCCTTTTCTGGATGGGAATAGGCTCCCAAGAGGAATTCGTTCTGCTGGAGTCTGCCTAAATAATATTCCTTGTACTCCAATGTGCTTTTCTGGTAATTTTTTAAGCTGTGGATGCGAGCTTCAAGAAAACCTGTTGCAAACGCCTTCTTCTGCTGAAGCTCAGCCTCGTTTGCTGGCGTGATTGTCAAAAAGTTGGCATCAACAGCATGAGCTTCCTGAATAATCTGATGTACAGTTTCAGCGTGCTCTGCTGGTAACAGATCGATGCCGTCGTACTCCTTGTTCAGAAATTCACAAATGTCCGTTGAGTCATCGAGCACTTTCTCCGAGTTTTCGTGCTTTAACGCTGGCACTGTGCCGTTAGCGTTCAAACTAATAATTTGCCATATTTAGCCAGACGACCCATTAATAATGTAAACGCAGCCTCCCCTCAATGTCAAATATCTTTCAATACTCACGCAAGGTATTCTGGAGAGAAGTTTTGTCCTGCAGCAATCTGGATTTCCTCAACCTTAATATCCTTGATGCCTTTTTCGGCTATAGTTAGACGCGGCGGTCCAGGCCATAGCGCATCTTTGCTGGAATATAGAACTTGGGCCATTCTTCAGTTTTCTTTTTTTGACAGTAGTTGGAAGTGTGTGGTTCGTAGAAGTAAAACGCGCTCCCTATAAATAAAAAACAAAATCCATGCGCGCCCTCGTAAGGCAACGTAAGCATTATCGTGACATACCACCTAACACTTCGATCGATGTAGCGGTCATCCAAATTGTCGGTAAACAGACAGCTATGTAACAGTCCCGATGTCCGAACTGCCTCAACAATTGTGCTTACAAACGATGAAGGCTACCAATACATTTCGTGTTGGTTGATCATGTTGCGTGATAATGAATGTTTATTACAAAATGCATATGTTACATGTCCGTCTTTCTCCTCTTGAACGGCACCTTCTTGTGGTCCTTGGTGGCATTTCGCTTTCTGCGCTTTTCCAAGATCTTGTCCACATTTTTGTCTCCCAGTTGCTTGAACTTGTCTATGAGTTCTAATTTCTTCTGATCTGACTTCTTGAGGTAGAATGGCTGCTTTCCTTCCTTGACCAACTCTTGTTCTGTACGCTTGCGTTCTCTCTTGATAGACTGCTTCCTCTTGGCTTCGGTATTGGCCGTTCGTTGTGATACCATGCGCATCAGTATATTTTGTAACTTGAGCTTCTCTTCTGGATCTTTTTCCTTGAGCATTTGTGCCTTGAGCATCTGCTCTTCGTCCTGTTTATATTTGTCCAAAAAGCCATATGATTTTTCAAACAAATCTTGGTTCAGTTTGCCTGACATTTGGTCAAATCGGGGATCCCGACGCTTGGCTGCTGGCGTTTCAACCACATCTCTGTATCGACCGACAGCTCGTTTTGAGCTCATTTCCATTGGTCGATTTTTTGCATCTCGTTTCATTGAATCTCTCTTCTTGGGTGTTCTTTCTCCTTTTGTTCCTTTTATCACCGTATCACCATTTGTATTCTCTGGTTTCGTTTGTTCTGGTTCTGCACCGGATCGTCTAAAGTTCTTGTGGAACTCCTTCATGCCGACTTTGCTCTGAATTTCAGCCAGCTTTTCGAATGATACATGGGCAAGACCTAAAGAATGAAATCTGCTTGTTAGGTCAACCATTCAATCGTGAACCTAGTATCCCGATTTACATACTTCGTTTGAGTTCTTGTAAATCTGGCTTTGTAGGTTGATCATCGTCTTCCTCATCGTCTCCTTCTTCATAATCTTCCTCTTGGCTGTCCTCCTCTTCCTCTACGTTGTCGTCAGACGCCGAAACCTTGTTCATACCATTAATGTCAGGCCCATTGATACACCGATGTACTACATTTCCGAACATTACCTCTTCTTCACCATTATCGAACGCATTGAATGCCGATTCATATTCTTCTTCGTCTGAAGATTGTTGGTATACCTTGCTTTTTCCAGCAGCAAGTCTTGCCATTATGACTACTTTGTGGAATGTAGGACCTTGATCGAGAAAAAAAAAAAAATTGAAACAAAAAGTTTTGCCTGCTGAAATTAAAATATTTGCAGGTCGAATTTTGCTTTGTTGAAAATTGGCAGGTAACATACTTACATTCGAAAGCATATCGGATGCAATTGCGAACGGCTGGATACATTTGTAAAAGAAATTTTGGCTGTATGCCTTTTTGATAGATAGTCCATTATGTTATCGTACACTCTTCGGATACCTTGGCAGAGTATTGAGTTGTCGGAAGGGGTTGTCCATTGTCTGTTCGTCACCATGCACCTGATATATTGAGCCATGCATCTGTCATGGGTCAATCCTATTCTTTCGTTCTCTGATGGATATTACCTCATAGACTTCTGCATCCTCTTTTGCTTACTCCAGCAGATGCTTTTGTGTACGGAGGAGCACAGCGCAAATGTCATGTCATTTTGCAGTCACACCACCAATTCGGCAATGACCATCAAAAAAAGTTGTTTTCAATTAGCGCATCGACCCATCGGCACTTTTGATTCGTTTCAGGTCCGGCCGGTTTTTGACCTTCAAGTTACATTCCATGTCTTTTGCTCAACGCTGGGCATCATGCCTGCCAAAACTTCAGGCAGGAAGCGTCTCGGCCTATAGACCAGCAGTACATTCCTTCACATCGCCGAGAATCTTTCGCAACAGCAGCACAATGACCTTTCCTCCATCGCAAAAACGTCCCCTTGCTCGCCGATTGCTCAAACCTCTCAGTATAACGGCATCAACAGCTCTTATAGGAACTGTATTGTATTACAATCATGAACCTTCTAGACACTTTATGTGCGCTATTGAGCGGTGTGGACGTGCCGGGCTGGTCGGTGTCAGAGTTGCCATAAACTACAAGCTAATGCTATCGAAAACATACAAAGATTCTGAAGAAGAGGCAAGAGCTAAATCCAATTGTCATACAACAAGCGCCAACCTGGTCCTCAAAGCGTTGCAGAAGAGTGGTGGAATTTATATCAAATTGGGTCAGCATGTGTCTGCCATGGTCTATATTCTTCCACCTGAATGGACTTCGACTATGGCCGTTTTGCAAGACAAGTGCCCACCTACACCCTATCAAGAGATTGAAGAGCTGTTCCAAAATGATATGGGAACATCTTTAGACGATCTGTTCTCGGAGTTCGACCCTGTGCCGATCGGTGTTGCGTCGCTAGCCCAGGTCCATAGAGCTAGACTTCGTTCAACGGGTGAGGAAGTGGCAGTCAAAATGCAGCACCCATTCCTGGATGAATTCTGCAAAATCGATATGGATACCGTCAGCTTCATTTTGTCTACCATCAAGCGCGTATTCCCTGAATTTGGTTTTGAATGGCTGAGCGAAGAAATGAATGAGAGTTTACCCCAAGAGCTCAATTTCGTCTTTGAGGCAAGCAATGCAAACAAAGTGCGAGAGAACTTTAAAGAGCTCATTGAGACGAAGAAAACCGCATTGATCATTCCAAAAATTGTTTGGGCGCACCGACGAATCCTATGCATGGAGTGTTAGTATTACCCTACTTCAAACAATTATTCGAGCATCATTTTTTAACCTTTTAAATTTCAAAACAGTCATCCGCGGACAACGCATTGACAATTTAGCGTATATGGAGGAGCATAGCATCGACTCGAATAGAGTTTCAATAGAGCTGACTAGGATCTTTTCAGAAATGATATACAATCACGGGTAAGTCATTATGTTCGATGTTAGAGTACGATGTGTCTCGTATTAATCATGAACATTTGGTTCCGTCATGTTTAGCTTTGTTCATTGTGACCCTCGTAAGTAAACAGCAATATCTGTCAGCGGTCTCAACCTCGTCATCGCTTTTTTTGACACATTTTTCGTTCATGTCTAATATCTAGATCCCGGCAACGTCCTTATACGACCAGCTAAGAAATCCCGTTTTGGCACGGGACTCAACTTCGAAATCGTTCTATTAGACCATGGATTATATCGTACTTTGGACGACCAATTGAGAACGGATTATGCACATCTTTGGACTTCCTTGATTCGTGGTAATGAGGAGGATATTAAAAAGTACTCACTTAGAGTAGGCGGTACCAGTGCGCACAAGCTTTTTGCTTCGGTTATGACTGGACGCTCATGGGACACCGTCAATACCCAGGATTTATCGACAGAACGGTCACAAACTGAGCTCGAGAAGATGACAGAGGGAGCGTTCGAACTACTGATCGACATTGCCGGTCTTTTGGCTAATATGCCACGCATTGTCCTACTTCTTCTCAAAACCAATGACTTGCTTCGAAGCGTCGATGAAGTGCTTCGAACTGACCAGGATTATAGCATGACTTACGTCGTTATGGGTCGCTATTGCGCCAAAGCTGTGTGGGACGATATTCGCTCGACCCTGTTGGACAAAATTCGTCACTACGGCTTAAGCATTAAGCTTGCAAAGGAGCTTATCAGCGCGTGGTACGAGTTTGAGTCTCTTGAAATTATGCTTTGGCTCTATCAGACGAAGAGCCTTTGGATGGATCGCATTAAGCATTTCAAGTCCCCTACCATCCTCCCTAGCGATCAAACATACCAACAACACCTCTAGAAGTAATCACAATCTTGCAAAACATTATACTACAAATTACTCCCTTAGACATCTCTATTGTACTTTTTTTTCTCTCTCTCCCTTCTCGATAAGAAGCTTAATGATACACCTAGATGTATCCTGTACCTGTTCAGATACTACCACATAGATCGTGGAATAGACAACGTAAACTAGACCTATTTTTGTAAAGCAAATGCCAAAAAGTCCATACGATGAGATGACAGGTGTTTTGACTGAAGGACGCAACGTCCTATTGCAAAAGCGGCCACCACTTTCGAACGGAAGCGTTGGGCAGGCATTTTTGAATTCCGATGGTATAAAAATCTGAATGTGATTGCCGGCTGCTGCAACTCACGTCCACACCTCGTGAGCCTTTTGATTGCACCTTTTGTAAGTTCTTTACACATCTTGGCCGAGAACTTTTTTACTGCATTCCGACTCATTGCGTTGATTCCAATCCATCTCATTCCACTTATTACGAACAGTTCGAGAACATGCTTGGCAAGATAGTTCATTTCACCGCTGATGCTATTTTGATATCCGCAGTGCTTGCTGGAATCAAACGAAACACTGGACTTCAGTAAGTTGTGCCAACGTACCAGCGCATTGGAAAAAGTGAAACTTACCATCGCCCCCATTGCAGACCTGCCACCTCCAAAATTGAAAACAAAGAACTTCGATCATACATCGACAGATACTTGGGCGTAGGTGAATGGGTTTTAGATACTACTACCGTCTTGATGAGCAACTCGTCGTACTTTGAGCGAAAGCACTAAATTGTATTTAATGAAAACTGAATGTAATCATATTGTTTTGCCCAACTGGACCCACAAGGTTTATTTCATTTTGTGGTGTGTGTTGTTTTCATATGTGAAGCGGTCCTTTTTTTCCCGAAAGTCTGTACCGCCTGGCAGCTTTCAAGAATACAACTATATCTCAGAAGAATTTGAGCATGCTAAAGAGACTAGTCCGGGTTCAATGCGCAGCTGGTGTTCATGACAAGATCTGCCAGAAAGGCTAATTCGTACGTCGAATAAGTTATATATTTATTGGAGCTGATAGTACAGGCGAGTTTAATAATACAACAGCACTAGACTGTATACTTAAATTCTAAATTACAGTATTTAAAGTACGAACAAAAGTGTGAAGACAGTGACTCCAGTGACTGCAAGAGATGAAGCCTTGTTCATGCTGCCAGAGAAGAATGAGCTGCCAGCTCCAGTGGCTTCAACACCAAGGACATCGACATCCAAGAAGGCAAAACCAGCAACAGTAGCACTGCCATTATTCAAGGCAGAAAGAGTGACGGCTAGCACTGAAGTTCCATTGGGAGAAGCTCCATTCCAGATCCAATTGTCAAGAGGAGTCAAGCCTCCTAGGACTTGCTGAGATGCTTGGCTAGAGTAGTTACCAAACGTGACATTGGCAAAGTTCGTTTGGTTGCTGTACTCCAATCGTCCTTCAGAGTAATCTCCAATGGAGACACCATACGTTTCGTTGGTCTTAATAGCAGCCACAACATCTGCAGAGGTGGTGCTGTTGATATCTGTAGCAGTGGGCAGAGTGGGGACGTAGGAAAGAACCTGCAACAAGGCAAGTTTGTTTGCTTGGTTGACAGGCTGATATCCATGAATGGAGAATTCGTACTCGGCGGAATTGGGTTCGTAGGTTAGGGCAAAAGTGTTGTTAATTTGAACATTGGCGACTCGGAAAACGAGACTGGCGTTGAATGAGCTGTTGTTAGACGTAGTGATGACCGAAGTTGTTTGTCCTTCCAAGTACGTCAGAGATGCATTTGCTGAGCTAGTCTTGTTGGAAATTTGGATTGTTGACCATCCTCCCTGCAGAGGAATCAAGTTCGAAATAGCTTCTCCATCATCAAGCACACCATTGTTGTTTGCATCGGTGAATTCGACCAGTTGCCAGAAGGTCAAGCGGTAAGCAAAATCGGCTGGAGTGGCACTAGCGTCGGACGATGCGTAAAATGCTGCGTCCAGTGCAGGTCTTCCAGTGCTAGTGAGAAGACCATAGGTAAAGTGATAGTTGTTGTCATCGGCTGTATAAGCTGTTCCATTGATCATCACATCTGCACTGCCGGAATTCTGTGAGGTAAGCTGTGGGGCGTAGTAGGCTCCACTTTCGGCATTGTATCTTCCATACATCGTATGGTAGCCACCATAGAATCCAATTGGAATGATAGCCCAGTACAAAAACGCTGGGTTGTAGAAGCCGTACCATCCATATGGATAGCCATATCCGTAACCTCCTCCGTAAGTGGGATAATAATTTGTGTAGGTGCCTAAAAGTAGAAAATGGTTTAATACACAATTATATCATCCCTGCGTTATTTTTTACTAGGCCAATTGGCTTAACGTACCTCTTGTATTAACGGCCGAGGTTCCTACTGTAGATTTGGAGTATGATCCATAGCCTCCTCGTGCATACCCAGTACTTCCACTAGGAAAGTTATACGTTCCAACGTTGGACACAGACCCGGTCTTGGTTCCGGAGAACGTACCACTACCGCCGCCAGCTACTTTGCCGCCTGAGCTGGTTCCTCCACTGGTACTTCCTCCACTGGAACTTCCACCGCTTTTACTTCCACCAGAACTTCCTCCAGTACTTCCACCGCCGCCGCCTTTACCACCACCACCACCCCCGCCTTTGGCCAGTGCAGCTATATCAAGTTATGAAGGTTATAAAAGAGTGCAGTGGGGGGAGTAAGACGAAAGATACCAACCTAATATCAAGTTGAAAAAGACGACGTAACGAAAGATTGTAGGCTTCATTTCGAAGATTATAAAAGTGTAGTTGTGGAAGTTGGAATTCTAATGGAAAGAAAAAAAATAGACAACTTATACCACCAGGTTTTAGGTTACAATTTCGAATACCAGTGAAATTCCTGGGTTTCCAAAAGGCGGCGTTAGCGCAGCAGTCCACTTCTTTTACCCGAGATCAGCAATAAATGGCAGAGGCTGATAATCAAGACCAACAGCAGGTACTTGGCATTAAGGCTTACACTGCGTCATCTGACACCCCCTTTCTTACTTGCATTGCGCATTTAGAGGTTGAAATCAGCCGTATGGTATACTGTGGGTCGGATTGCCGAAGCTGAAGGTACGCAACGCATTTGCGTAGTTACGAAATAACGTTTTGCCCCCGCAGTCTAAATCCAACGTTACATATTGCACAGCTGAAAGTACTGGGAAAACGGCATCCCCACAATTCATTGCCTCGCTGGCCGATGTCGTTTACAAACAAATTGGTAAAAACGTCATCAAAGTGGGCTGCGGTCCTGACTATATACTTGTATTAATACATTATTTCTTTGGCCTTTGATAGAGACGTTGGCCATGGACGTGGAGATGTTTGCACGGTGAGTTTTACCGCGCCTTCTTTTTTCCCGGTTACATTATTGTCAGAATGGACGCGTGGCTAAGTGTAAATATTTCCAAATTAGCCATGCGAAGCGGTCGACTGTTTCGATGGAAGATGTGAAGGTTGGTACTTCTGTATGACGTTACGTCACATTGCGCAGTGGACCTAACTTTATACCCCCTTTAGCTATGTGCACGAAGGAATGATGGCCTGGTAATTATATATGATGGCATGTGAGCAAACAATGTTTCTAATATTAATTGCAACGGGGGCTATTTTTTTTTCGGGTTTCGGTTTTATGTGTGCAGTATGCTTTGATTAGTGAAGAAGCAAAGGAGATCGCTAAGAAACCAACAAGATCAAGACGATGAAAGGAAAAATAATTTGGTGGAAGGAGCGAAGTGTGAATTTGATCACTTACAATGATGTATACTATGTGGCATGCAAAAAATAAAAATAAAAACTTGTAAATAACCATATGCTTTTTAAACCAACGCGCCTCATGCCGGACAAGGCGTTGGTGAGAGGATAAGCTCATAACCGTTCCTTCGAATTCCCGTTTCCATGAGGAATCGGTCAAGGTCGAGCTCTGTAAAATCATCGTCGCTACTTCGGCGTATGTCAGGTATCTGTTGTTGGATTCTGGCCATAACCGCTAACGAGTTCTCCCCTAGTTCATCGTTCCAGTTGTTATTGACCAGCCGGATTCGGAAATCCTTTATATACCCAGTATTGGCGGCCAACCGAGCGAGAAACTTGGACGACAGGGCAGACAGATCATCTTGGTATAATCGTACGGTTTTCAAGTACGGCATTTGTTGGAGGATGTGGGCTATGAAACTAGAATCGGCACAACGATCCAGAGCCAGGTCTCGCGTATTCCTTAAGGCAGCGAGCGTGGCACTGCCAGGTTGCATCTGTTGCAGGACGAGGGATGTGACTTTCAATGATTTTATAAAGCTCGCTATTTGATGGTCGTAGCCTTTCGCACAACAGCACTGGCATCGTCGTTGCGGACAGTAGGCTGAAAAGTGCACCACGTCAGGTGGACACGGTACCTCGATGTCACGTAGGAACTGGTTTATACAGTCCTTGGATTTTCCAAAATCGGCATCGAAAATAATTTCCAAGCGTTTTATGTGGCAAAGCTTGAGCACCGTTTGTATATCGTCCGCCGCACTGTCTTTAGCACTCACAATCGAATGGAAATCCAGCGTAAAGCTCGTGATGTTTATCTTCTCCGAGAATCCTGATCGATGAACGGCTCGGAGGAACTTCACAGCTCTCGCTCGATGACGGTATTGACGCAGAGGGGTTTTCCAATTGAGCAGTTTCACCAAGTACTGAGCGTCCTTGCTGTTAAGATATCGAAACGCAACGTACATCCAGGAACGGTTGACGTAGCCTGCGTTCAATATTGCTGCACATCCGTCTAAAGGGTCGAGATCGGACGATACTGAAAGGTGGTAGAAAATTTCATACAGCAGCTCGAGCGGTAACCGACGAAAGCTGCAGCTCATGGTGTTCCAAAGTGGAGAGAAGCAAAAGGGAAAATGGAAGGGTGCAACGGCCCTGGGAGGATGGCCCGAGATATAACGCAGTACACTGCAGTAGGATAGTCACAGGTTCCTTGATTCAATGTACGCGTTAGGTCAGGTCGGTCCGCCAGAACATGAGATCGTCTGCCACTCAAAGGACAGGTGACTACGGCCCAACAAACACCAAGTTCCAATCTTTCCAAGTCACACAAATCTTTGCCTATAGCTTGGCCAGTCGGGACCACTGGAACGGGGTGGCCCGAGCTTCTTGGCTATCTGCTGATATTTTTCATATTATTATTTTATATAGACCCATTATAAATTATTATAGGATGTAAAATATAATAAATTTTTTTTTGCCAATAGCTTAACGCCGCCGTGAAATAGAGAGTGTAAAAACGTTTTTATGTGGTGAGGTAAAGAAAAAAAAAATGCAAATCAAGCGTATTAAGTGCACAAATTACATGATTATCAGAAAAAAAAAGGGGGTTGGGTGGGGGAGGATATTACATCGTTGGGTTGGTTCTCTTTTTGCAGCGTAATGTCCTTGAACATACATTGAAGAAAAAAAAAAAAGGATTAGGGAAGAGCACATATTTTGCCAGCTCAGCTTTAAGTAGTAGATGGGGATGGTGATGGTACATTATTTTTGAGTGGAGTAAGTTCCAACTCTTCGTTATTGACGGCGCCTTCATCAGCAACTCTTTTGAGAGCTCCTTCGATGGCATTTCCAAAGGACGTTTCTCTGTTTGAATATTTTTCGCTAAACTTCATACGTTCAAGCTGAGCGAGGGCTGCCGCGGCGGTGGCAGGATGGTGCACTCCTAGGTCATCATCTTTCAGCTGACCGCTGAATATCAAATCGATCTCTTCCAGTGACTTTCCTTTTGTTTCAGGGAACTCGAGGTACACCATCAACGCCATCAGGCCGCAAAAGATGGAGAAAACAAGATAGGTTCCCCAATGAATGCCACTAAGCATTGGTGGTGCCAGTTGACTGATGGCGAAGTTAAATAGCCAATTTGCAGCGGTGGTTATACCAAGAGCTTTGGCACGTAATCCTGCATATCAAACAGAAAAAAAATCCATCAATATACTGAGCCATATGAAAACATAGGTGTTTGCCATCCCCTCCCGTACTTACGTTGCGGATAAAGTTCGGCGGGATAAATCCATCCAACGGGCCCCCAACTGTAGGCATAACAGGCGACGAAAAGGTATAAGAACACCATGACCACTACAGTTGAGTTTCTGGTGAATAATAAAGAGAGGGAACCGGTGCCTTCTTGTATTGGTATGTCATTTGTAGTTCCGTCAGTTAAACCGTGTGTAGCTAATACGATGGCCAAGATGAGCATACAAGCCGAACAGGAAATTGCCCCAGATATTAAAGTTGGGCGTCGACCCCATTTATCAATCTACCAAAGGTAAAGAAAGTGTTAGGACCGAATATTTCTTTGGATATGGCCTGCGACTCATGCATACTTACAAAGAAGATGGTGGGAATGGTGGCAATAACATTGACCATGCCGTCCACGCCATTGGCTGTAAAATTTCAAGTTAGTCCATACGTATAGGATTTCAATAATGGGTAATGCCATGAATTATTACCAAATAATGCAGCAGTAGTGCCAGATACCCCAGCAGATTGGAATATATCAGCGGCGTAGTAGCTATTGGAGAATACAAGATTTTAACATATTAGCAACGTCCAAGATCGGCTTATTCAAATGGTACAAAAAAAACTTACACAGCAACATTGATACCAGTGAGTTGTTGAAAAATTTGTACAGCAATTCCTAACCAGATTCTCCTTCGATTATGCTCATGGCCAGAGCGAAAGATTTCCCAGTACGTTTGCGAGGTGTATTTTTGTTCAAAGACGACACTTTGCTTGATTTCAGTAAACACCATTTGAACTGTTTGGTCAGAAAGACTACCGTTTCCTCGGAGGAATGCAATGGTCTTTAGTGCTTCGAGATCTCTGCCTTTTGCCATCAGCCAGCGAGGGCTATAGGGCATGAAAATCATTCCAAACAACAAGATGAAAGCTGGGATCAATCTGATACCCATTGGAAATCTGAATGGTGGTGGAGATGTTCAATTTTATGCACATGGTAGGTGGGGGTATCACCAGAGTTGCGGGTTTGCTTACCTCCATGAACTGGAGCCTTCCCAATTTATCGTACCATAATCGATCCAAAATGAAACAGCAATTCCCACAGTGATGGCAAACTGTTGCATGGTGATAAGTCGTCCACGAAGTTCCTTTGGAGCGATTTCTGATTGATCTGATCCGAAATAGAAAGAGTTAGTTTTATGCCGGGTTGAAACATGAAGGAGTAATCAATATGAACGAGGTTATTTACATAGAGGGACAAGCATAGACAATTGGCTGGAGGACGAAAATTTTAGCGATCAAGAATAATGTCGCTCTAAAAATAACGTCCACTTACCCAATGCTTAGACCGCCGATAACACGACCGACAATCATCATACTAGTATCTGTAGCAGCTGTTTGAATGACGGATCCAAGAATATTGACTGCTGTTCCAATGATGATGGATCGTTTACGGCCGATGTAGTCCGCCAGCGGACCCGAATAGAGTGCTCCAACGAAAGCACCGGCCATTAGTACAGACACGAGCAATGTTTTTGAGATTTGGTCGTTAATGAAGCGATTTTGAAAGTCTTCCATGAGCAAGCATCCTGACAATACGCCAACGTCATAACTGGTACAAGAGGAAAAATCAAATCGATGAATAATCAAAAGTCTATATCAAACCAGGGAACGGTTGGATGAATAAGGACACATACCCGAACTATAAATAGGGTATAGTTGAAGGAAATGAAAAAGAATAGAGGAGAAGAAGTAATAGGGTTAGAACGTCGAGATTCAGAAATTGTAAATTCCGTGGGTAAAGGCATTCTCACCAAGAATCCTCCAATGGCCGCAAAACTGGAAATATTCAACAAAACGGGAAAAGATTAGGGTTATTTCGAGGCCGAATACGGGTGGCATACATCAGCCAAGTAAATGAATAACTTGCCAGCATACAATCCAGACATTTCTATCTGGCCGATGTATCAATGTATTTTTGATGAGCTGTGTGGTTGTGCGGTGCAAGTTTGGCTCCGACCTACTGTCTGGCATAGCCATGAGTGTCGTGCCAGAACTGCTTTCTGTTGTTGGTTTTGAGTTATTGATGGCGGAAGATATGGTTGTCAATGCGGAAAATGACAAGGCAAAGAGAAAAAAAGTTGGAAGAGAAAGTAAAATTCGAGGAAGTTTACGTTCTTGTTCACAGACCCCCACACAAACTTTTTTCTCCAATGGCGCTCAGTGGCGGTTCGTCTGCTTGAGACCGTCCAAATCAGGCAACACGGTGAATTTTCCATGCCTGTTTGAGTGCGAATATAGTTTTGTTTAATTTACAATGCTAATTATGAAAGGAATGCTATAAAACAGTGACGTTATTGGGAACCTGTACAGTGTTGTTGAGAAAATCAAGGTAAATAATTCCATCAACGATAGTATTATTCATTAGAATAGGCACACTGTGCATGCCCAACGCATATTGCCCATTGGCCGGGTCGTATGCCTGATACGCTTGCACTGATATTCGGTGCTGTGGAAGAAACTGCGAAAAGTTCATGGTCATCTGGGACCACCGATGTGAAGGAGGTTGATAAAATACGTAGGTGCGATAAAATGCAAACCGATCTGCCTGTATGAGGCTCGCCTTGGTAATCTCTGCAGCAGCGTCCCAGCAAGCCAAATGAACGGGGTTTCGAGGCCCGTCAAAATCAAAGAATCCTGAACTACAGTGATGCAAGGCGTTTGGGTATTGCGCATGATTTGCCAAAATCTGTTTTTTCACGCTGTCTTTCAGCTGATCGTACAGGTCTGCCGTCCAAGCTGCCGGAGTTTGATAATCGTGCAGGTTCATTAAATGGATTTTGTCGGGCGGAACGTTTAAAGCGGCCATAGATGCGAGAAATTCTTGAGTGCGAATTCGTGAAATATCTTGATCATCGAGAGGAAATGAATGATTGGTGTTGTGCCATTTACAATAGTGTAAACCTGACGCCATATTTTGCTGCAAGTCGTGATTTGCACCGTCTGATATAAGATGAACCTGTATTGGTATATTGTTGGCCACATCATGAGCTATAGACAGTGCAAATGCAATAGCATCATCATCTTGGTGAGGTATATAATATATTGATACTTCAGGGCGGTCGATTTCTGCTTGTAACGTAGCATAAGTGACGGGTTGAGCCAAATTTTTAGTGGTGTATACGATAACGATGGGTAATAGGATAAGGAGGCACACTGCCAATGAGCCCAGGAAAGTGAAGAGAAGCTTTCGCCAATAAAGAGGCTTTTGCTTCATAGCGTGTAAAACGACAAGAGGTATTAACGAAGACGAAAGGAAGAAGAGAAAGAGGAGTTTGCATTGTTGTAGCGTATCTCTATTCTTTTTTTGTTTTGCAAGGTCGACCGATCGACTTGCAATGATTGTGGGTGGGACCAGTATATAATTCTCTCCCTTTCAAGGGTACTGGCCACCAAACTAATGTAAGCATTTACGTACTTTATATTACACTACGTTTATTGTTAGATGATTCTCTTACTGAGCATGGTAACACGTACTGAGAATGCTGAAGTCAAAAACCCGGTATAATGAAAAAAAAAAAAATTCACTGGTCTGTTGACAGGGTCATTCTCCAGAATGGAACTCAGATCCAGCTGAAGCCAAGAAGAGGCACCAGCTTGTCTTTAAATGCATGATGTGCACCTGTTACGTGCGCGCCGTGTCATGACTTCACTCCACATCCATCATGTTAGACATTTCACTCAGCCCTGTGCGTAGTTCAGTGTAACATATTGACGATGCTCTTTGCCCTGAGATACGATGTCATTCCGATACACTTACCAACGATAAACAGTCCAATGTCGGTGTGCAATAGGGTGGTAATCGAGCTGAAATGGCGCTGCGGAAAGAAACGCTGCTGCGTCTGGGTTTCTAACATTCTCCCAATATTATCATGCTTAAAAAAGACGATGAGCACAAGCCATCGATTGTGATACAGGGTGCGCTGTAACCTTGATTGTAGGACGGACCGACCATTTTAAAGCACGGGCAAGCATTGTATGAATTCCATTCAAAGTTTGATTAGTGTTTTATACAATCCTGACGGCAAATGTCTTGATCTTTCGGCGTCGTGTTTCGCTGAATTTATAACATGGAAGGTTTGAAACATTTTTTGGCTGTTGAAATTGCCAAACGCTACCGAACACAAAGCAAACTACATCGATGGTGGCACGAAGGAAAGGAGTACCAGGCATAAAAATCTAGGCGCATTTTATAGTACAATTTACATCATCACTTTTGGTGAGCATCTATATGGAAGTCCTTGAAGAAGAACTCAATTTCTTGGCGGGCATTTTCAGGTGAATCTGAAGAATAGAAGAATCTTTAGTAGATACCAAGGAACACTCATTACCTACAGGAGAAATACCCACCAGAACCGTGAAAAGAGTTTCGAGTGTCTGTCAGTCCATAGAGAGCCCTGAGGGTATCTGGAGCGTTGATCCGGGCTCTAAGCTTGGCGGTGAGAAGGATTGGCGCTAAAACAACATGTAGCACACTTCATTTACAATACCTTACTGGGTGTGTGGGTCCGATCAAAGCTCTCCAATCCTTGATAGCGTTTGGTGAAGATAGTACCAAAGCCATAAATGGCCCACTGCGAAAACCAAAGTGTATCAATTATGAGAGGCCGATCATAAATCCTACATATAGCCTTAAAAAAAACACGTCAACTTTGCACTAACCTTGTCATATAGCCACACAATCGTTCGAAAAAGAACTTTCCTCGATGTTCTCCGTAAAAAGCTTCGGCATCGGCTTGGCTCCATAGCAGCGGCTTCTGCTCTAGAACATTCAATTCGCGCGCACGAATGGTGTCTATGATCTTTGGTGGAAGTAGTGGATTGGCGCAAATGTCTGGCTTTAGTAGCGCTAGCGTATATTGTAACGGCTTACGAGCAGCCATTGGATTTTGATTTCAGCGTACGAATTCGATTGTTTTAACCGAGCTATGAAATCTTGCAAACCGACTTTTTTCGTTCCTTTTTTTTTTTGGGTTTGAACAGGCGCTGTCAGAACACCGATTTTCGTCCCCTCTCCTGCATTCATAATCATCGCCTCCATGTCAACGGCAAATAAGACCTTTGTTCAGCTTTTTACAAATCCACTTCCTTCACTAGACGAAGCTAGTCAGCTTGTGGCCAGTGACAGCGCAGGCGCCATTTCGACTTTTAGCGGCACGACGAGAGATCACTTTCAAGGCAAGCAGGTACTCAAACTTGAATACGAAGGATATGGACCAATGGCAGAAAAGATACTACAGCAGATTATTATGGAAGCAAGGGACAAATGGGAAATTCAACATGTACTCGTCTACCATCGACTCAGTGAGGTGCCAATTGGTGAAGCTAGTGTCATTATCGCCGTATCTTCCGCTCATCGGAAAGAAGCAATGCAAGCAGTAGAATATCTCATCGACGAGCTGAAGGCAAGATGTCCAATCTGGAAGAAAGAATTCTATTTGGATGGTAGTGTTTGGAAAGGAACGTGCGAAGGTTGCACGTCAGATAGAGAGCATCGACATGGGCACTCTGTGGCATGAACCAACCTAGATGTCATGTTAAAAAGGAATTTCTTATTGTAATTGTAAACGGATATTGGGGGGGTTTTATACATATCAATATATTGAAGCAATACACGGGTTATTAGTTTACTTCTGTTCTCATGTCACGTTCATTGACGCGAGCTTCTTCCCATAAGGTGGCACCAGAGCATGCACAGACCTTCTTGACATTTTCAAAAGCACCAGCACTTCTGGCCACGATACCGCAGAGGACACCAGCTCCACTTGCACCGTCCCATTTACTCTTACTTGAGCTTCCTTTGCCCAAGTCATCTTCGCCAGCAGTGATGACCATACTTCGGCCAATGATGTCCCAAACCTTGACACGTTTGGATTCCAGGACCAAGTCGCCCCATCCGTTTTCTTCAACCTCAATATTGCCCAGATCACCAACATGTCCACTGTCTTGATCACCATGGTCAACGTCGGTAGGATTATAATGATCTCCACATGAGTCGCATCCTCGGGATATATCGCCTAGTTCGTGAATATGGATGCCATGTTTTCCTGGTGCCAATCCTTGAACGGTTACGTCGATTAAACAGGTGTCGTTATCAATTTGGACAAATCTTGCCAGTCCTTGTTTGCTAATTTCAGGTAGTTGCATGGGGTTTTCGTTAAAACAGTCAAAGATACAGACAGCGGCGCCGGAATGAGCACCATTGGCAACACCTTGACCACGGACAATGACTGATCGGCCAGACTGCTTCAACGCTCGAGAAATTTTCGATGGGGCCGCTAGGAAGGGAAATGAATTGGCCATTAGTCAGAGTTTACCCGTGCGGCTACATGGCGCAAACAATCATTTACCTGTGCCTTCGACCAGGACTCGCTGTTCTTTCAAGTCAATGTCATACGACTTGATACCTGTTGAATTTATGAATGAGCATGATAGTTTCCTCTACCAAACAGTTTATGAAATGAGTTCTTACCGGGAATTTCCTTCAAAACGTTGGTGATATCGTCCACGCAGGATTGACAGGTCATGTCAACCGCGAATTCCGTCTAAATCGTCATAATACAGGAACGACAAATGAGTATTTAAAAGTTGCAGTGATAGTAGATACCAAACTATTATTTACCTTGAATGCTGGAGTAGATGCCTGAGTGGAGTTTGTGTCCATGGTAGAAGAAGATTGTCCCATTATTACAAATCAGTGTATTCGGTTGAAAACTGGTCCGACTGAAGCGGGGATGCCGACATGGGCGTGACTGACTTTTTCTCGACAGCTTGTTGTCGATCTTTCGTCTTTGCTATTAGGCCGATATATTCCTGCTTCCAACATGAATCTTTAGGCGTATTACAAGAGGTCTGATCAATGAAGACCAATAGTCTGACAGCTTCTCCGTCGCTACACCAATAAAGCGATTATGGCATGTGCATCACTGGCTATAGTCTGAGTGGCCTTGGAATAGTAACGCGTTCATTGCTCTCCAAAAATCGTTCACATGGCAGCTGTCCTGAGTCGCTTCATTCATATCTAAGTTTTATAGCAAGTGCAAAGCTGGAAAGGCCAGTATATTTTCATCTGAGCCGTAGCCAAGCAATACCGCCAAATTCAGTTCGCATGAACGATGTTTCGCTTGACATACGATTCGATAATGGTATGTATGTTTCGAGTGTGGTGAGGCCATTAATATCGAGATATAGGAAAAGGAGAGGAAGAAACAATATGAGACAAGAGCCGAGGGGCGCGCTAAATGAGCTATTTCTGCGAATTACGTTCCCGATATGGCCGATGTCAGAGTCCTAACAATGAAGATAGGAACTGCAGGAAAATAGAAGACAAGAAAAAATGTTTATGATGTGTCTTAAAGAGAATAAATTAAGCTAATGGCTTCATACCTAGCTTCGATACAAGGTATCTGCCATAGGCAATGAAAGTTGGGTTGGGTCGGGATTGCTAAGCCACAGGCTCTGGTGAGGGGTGGGCTGGTGGCCCACTCGGGATTTCGACCACAGCGCGCTTAAAGGGAAAGTTTCTGTCAGGACCAAAGTCACACATCCTCTCCATCACAATGTCCAGCAGTTCAGCGAACAAGAAATTAAGTGAAGCCGATATCACGAACCAGGTACAGATCAATCTCGATGCATGTTTTTACCTTGTCAGAGCTAGATTATTGATTACGCGTACGGCTACTTTCAGTACAATCAGTTCAAGTCCGAACTTCAATCTATAGCATCCAAGATTGGAGAATTGGAATCTGAAGTCGAAGAACACAAGTAAGGAACCCAGGAACTTAAAATATGTATCATGAAGGAACTATTGGCTTACTGTGTATTCGTATAGACTTGTCATTGACAGTATATCCCCACTTGAGGCTGACCGCAAGTGCTTCAGAATGGTTGGTGGTGTTTTGGTCGAACGAACTGTGAAGGACGTATTGCCAGCTCTCCAAACCAACTTTGATGGCGTAAGTGGAAGAAGTGGGAGAGTACACCCGAGGATAGTGATTAATAAGCCCCGCAAACCAAATTCTCTTTAGATCCAACAAGTTATTTCATCCTTGCTGCAAACCTATAAGCGAAAGGAGGAAGATTTCATTGCTTTCCAGAAGAAGCACAACATTCAAGTCGTTTCAAGACAGTGAGAGATGGATAAAATTTTAATATGACAGCATAGTAATTGACAGTAGTGGTACTACTGTTGAACAGGTTGTTTCACAGATACAGTACATGTTGTGTATAGGCACGAGTCAAAAGAAAAAGTAAAAGTAAAAAAAGAGAAAAAAAAAATACATTTATAGATCCATAAATAAGTGATCCAGCGGGGGTAAGAATGAATGAACTGGATCACATGCCTGATTAACACAGTGTAGTGGATATAAGTTGATGTGGGTATAACTTATGCGCATAGCAAAGGTGTTTGGTATGATGTGTAGATCAAGATGCCATGGTATCGCAAGTCTTGATGCTAAGTTTGAAGGTTGGATTTGAGGATAAAAAGTTCTTTTTCGAGATCACTGAAAAGACATGGTTAGAAATGGCAGATTAATCCCTACAGTAAGAATACTTTCGTAGCATACCTGGCGAGGTGTTGCCAACTATTCCGTTCCTTGACCGCTGCTTTCAATTTCCTCTTTATCTGATCTTCAGGAGTTGGGTGCGCTGGTCGATGATCCATGAGTAGACCGTTCTTTTCATTGATCTTGAGAAGCTGCTCCAGTTCTTCATTGAAGGTTTGATATAAGATTTGATTCTCGTCAATGGCATCTTGGTACATTGACTGGATAACATCAATTTCCACATCCTTCTCTTTTACTTTTTTGATTAGTTCATTTTGCGTGAACCTAAGTTCCTCATAAGAGGCTAGCAAGTGTTCCCAGCGCGATGAAATATCCAGTTTAAGCGTATCTGCCTCGGCCATGGTCTTTTCCATCGTTGATATCCTCGTCTCCATTATTGATGCCGCTTGTCGGTGTTGCATCCATTGTACCATTTGGGACACCTTTTGCTCAATGTTGTCTCGTTTCTTCATACCACTACTGCTGCTGGTGGTTGATAATGTGCTGGTTCGACTATTGATCGTCGAGAATATGCTCCCTGGTTCAGAAGAATGAATACTGGAAGACATGCTCCCTCGACTCGTGGGTCGTACAGGTAGGCCGTTGTCCGGTATGGAACGAGATAATAGTTCTCCGTGGGCATCAACATTGGGCAAGTGAAAAGAAAGGCTTTTTGGGCGCTGGCGCCGAGTGATACTTGTTTGTAGACTGATGTTGTCGCTGGTGGTATCTCGCATGCTGCCCGCTAAAGCCGGATTGGAGGTTAGGATGATACCTTCGTCAAATTCAAAGTCGCCTTCAAATATAGCATTGGAGGTAGCACTTATGCCGCTTGACTCCATGGACTCATCTATATCGGAATTGTTACTTCTTAACGAAATAACCGAATCTGCTGAAGTTTTGGAATTGACAGTGCTGGCGTAAGAGTTCCTTCGCGTCAGACGCGATTCTATGGATTTGGCTATATCGCTGTTAGAAATGGTGCTTTTAGGTCGTGGTCGCGAAGTACTCAATGACGCTGTTGCTATCGGCAAATAGGAAGATGCCGCACTTAAAAACCTGCTAGAGGACAGGGTTTGCGAAACGGTAATGCTTTTACTATTTCGCCTTCGAAGGGCAGGCTGGGCATCCGACGCAGCTCTGTATGCATTGCTGGCTTTCATGCTCCAATATAACACTATCATGGTGGGTAAGGCTTTGTACTTGTCAAGAAGACAATAGCTAAGAATCTTACTTACAATTTGTAAATAACACATCCCGAAAATAGTAGCTTTGAGACTTGTGGCTGCTCTCATCATCTATCGTGTGTTTGAAGAATGTTTTGCTGCGCATCCATAATTTATAGCAATCGTTGCTAAGCGGTTCGACCATGACTAGGATCTGTGGGCCTCCAGGAATATCGGTGATGCAGCGGATGTCTTTCTCAGATAGATGAGTTACGTATATAATGCATAAATTATTCTATGAAGCAAAGATGTTGAAGTTAGTAGAGAATTTTAACCTCCAAGATGAATAGGTTAAAGGAAATCAAGTTACCTTATGAGTAGCAAGAGGGTATTGGTCAAAGGAATAGATGTTACTGTAAACATTGCATCCATTCCATTCTCGATGATACGTAGCTGCTACTGCATCGCATCGTTGTACACTGGCTTTGGATCGACCGAAATGTTTGACAAAGGTACTTTTGGATTGAACGCTATCTTGATTATTAGCAACCGTGCTGAAATTGACTTCGCTCATACTGACTGCGTACAGCCGGGTAGGCTGCTCGGTAAAGTAGGTTGAAGAATCCTGAGTAGCGGACGGTGAACTAGGATTGCTTCTAGTCAACTCTTTTCGGCGTACTCGGATTGCGAACGAAGACAAGATATCTGTGATGCTCAACTTAGAAGAAAAAAACCAGATGATGTTGGTATCTATAGACAATTACCTTGATTGCCTTGGAGTATTTCGACATCTCCAAGATTGATCCAGTCTTTAAATTTGAGCTGTTTTTCCGATTTGAGCGTATTCTTTTCCAATTTCTTTAACAACACCGATTCGAATGCAGGAGATTCGTTTCCGAGCCCACATAGATCCAAGCCTCGGACTGCGTATGCAGGACGTCGAACGATCATCAGCTTGTCGGTAAGCAGGAAGATCGTAACAGGTCGCTGGGGTCGTAACGTTGCGGGGTCCAGTTCAACTGCATCCAGATGAGATACCAATGTTCGACTTTGGCTGATCAATGTAGGCTATGAAATGCATGCGTAAGACTAAATATGAACAGTTTGGTGCATAATCTATAAAGGATAAGAGCTTACGGGGCAATTCAATATGGAGCGATGCATATTGAAAAAAACTTTGGCAAGTTTCGTTGGAGAGTCATCTGCCAGAGTTGCGATCTCGTCAGCCTTTTTCAAAGCAGCAATCAATGATGCATGGTTTTTATCGGATGGGTCGGTGTGTTTGAGTATCTTGGTCAACAACATGGTGTATCTGGTTATGCGTTGGCCGGGCTGAGCAAGCATGCTATAGAGAGTATGACCGCCAAGACGGGTGTTTTGGGTGGCAGATTGAAGGAAGAGTCTGTAGTTGTAGTTGGTTTTGTGTTCCTGAGCGTTAATTTCTTGGGCGGCGTCAACACCTTGCAAGAATTTGGTATAGCATTCCATGTGATACAAGTACTTTGCACAAATATCTCCAAACACTGCTTCTCGTGTGGATCTCCAGATCAGCAACTCGCTCAGAAAACTTTTGTTGACTTCCAGAATCTGCTCCACGTTGTTGAAAATAGTGTTGCATTGATAAAGTCCTATGATCAGGTTCTTACTATTCTTTGCACGGAGACGCAGGGGTTTGACTATAATATCACAAAAGGCAGTCATATTTGAGACATAGTTCTCCTCAGTTGTAATAAGCTCGTCCACGAGGCTATCGCGTCGTTCCTCGTCAGCGACGAACTCCGTGGGCAATGCACATGGATCGATGGTTACTCGATCGGTCTTGAAGCTATAAGGGCCGTGAACTGCCGAGTCACCGATATTGTTGACAAGAGCTTGATACTGCTGCCGATCTTCGTCTATAAAAAGAAGTTAGAGCCAATTGCAGTGTAAAATTTGAGGGCTCAGCGTAACTTACGAGTGGGTGCTGTCAAACATCTATCGCTTACAACGACGTCGTAGTGTTGGCACTAGATTATAAAAAAAACAGGTGAATCGGGAGTAGGGTTGAGTATCAATTATCGCTGCTTTAAAACATACTAGTGGTTGGGCATTGGAAAAGCTTTCTTGTCCTCTATTTTGACTAATAATTATGTTCTGGAGCGGTTTACACTTGTATACGTAGCCACTTTCTCCGAGACTTGATCGTAGGATCTAGGGGTAACAAGATGAGATAAAATAAAGACGTAGATCCAGAAGGGTAGTATGAACTTTTCGAACCTGGAAATCGTAAGAGAGCGACATTAGACTAGATTGAGTTAATCGCAACTAGTTAATTGTCAAGACGACATTAAAGCAACGCTAAACAAAGGTGGGCTTGCCGAGCGACCTTGTGTTCAGCTTTCGGATGAAAATCCGAAAGGTAATTTTATGGTACATTTTAATTTCAACTTTGTTTTGATGACATCACTTTGGAAATCACCAAGCTTTGCGCTCGGTAGCTTTTTAAAAAAATCCAGTTGCCCTCTCGAACATCTTTTTAAGAGGTAAAGATGGCTACTTTGTCAAGGTGCGTCTCCCATGAACCATGTTTTGAAAAGGTTTAAATAACAATGCTAAACATCCATTCTTCTATAGTTTACTTCCAAAACCACAAAAGCAGATTGATCGGCCAAAGCAGACCAACAAAAATGAACAGCAATTCAATCAATTGATCAGCCAGAGAGCAGGTCACGAAATACCTCCCTATGGCCAAAGACAAGGGTTCAAGCCACGAACTCAAGAAGATTTTGGAAATGGAGGCGCTTTCCCCGAAGTTCACATTGCACAATACCCACTTGACATGGGCCGCAAGCAGGATGGAAGAGCTAACGCCAATGCAGGAGCTTTGACTCTACAAGTTGATGCAGAAGGAAAAGTAAAATACGACGCTATTGCACGACAAGGACACGGTCAAGATCGTGTTGTCCATTCACAATTCAAAGATTTAGTCCCGTTAAATGAGCGAAAGGATATCGATGTTGAGAAGTTGGTTATGGACAGACCAAGCGAAGAAGAAGTACAAAGCGTTGCAGAAAAGACTCGAGCCGCTCTGGAGAAGATTGTGAGCGGCAAGATATCAGCAGCAAAGCCTAAAAATATTGTTCAAAACACCGGCGCCAATACAAACAAAGCACCCACCTACATTCGATATACACCTGGTCAAGGTGCTGGTGATGGTCATAACTCAGGCGCTAAGCAACGCATCATCCGTATGGTCGACGCTCCTGTAGATCCAATGGAACCACCTCAATTTAAACACAAAAAGATTCCAAAGGGCCCAGGTTCACCACCCGCTCCCGTCTTGCACTCTCCACCTCGTAAATTAACCGCCAAAGAACAAGCAGAATGGGTTATCCCGCCATCTATATCTAACTGGAAAAACACCAAGGGTTATACCATTCCATTGGATAAGCGACTTGCTGCAGACGGACGCGGTCTTCAGGAAGTGACCATTAATGATAATTTCGCAAAGTTTGCCGAAGCTCTGTATGCCGCCGACCGACATGCTCGTGAAGAAGTCAGACAACGAAATTTGATGCAGCAAAAGCTTGCACAAAAGCAAAAGGAGTCAGAGGAGGATAAGCTGAGAGCTTTGGCTCAAAAGGCCAGAGAAGAGAGGTAATATTCGCAACGCGAAATGCAGTGTCTTGGTGATAGCATATCTATCAAAAAATGTGAATTTGTCTAACATTGATCTCTCTTCACACAGAGCTGGTTTGACGTCCGCAGCAAGCGGCAGTTCATCAGCTATGCCATCCGCACCTTCAAACAGACCCACTGCAGCATCCATGAACATAGATTATGCATCATCAAGTGGATCTGATAGTGAAGCAAGCGAAGATGAAGGGGATGATGCACAAAAGGTCAGAGAACGTGAGGAGCTCCGAAGAGAGAGACAAAAGCAACGAGAACGTGAATTGCGTATGAGCAAGATGGGCACTGAGGCCCGAGCGAAGCATTTGGCCAGGTAAAGAAGCGGTAAAACATATCAGGTTTTAATGAACTCTTGCTTACCATGTATACGTGCAATAGAGAACAAGGCCGTGATATCTCAGAGAAGATCGCACTTGGTTTGGCCAAACCAACTATGAGCAAGGAAAGCATGTTTGATTCTCGACTCTTCAATCAATCTGAGGGTATCAGCTCTGGCTTCCGTGGTGGTGATGATGAAGGTAACGCCTTTTTCAATATGACTGATAGTAAGTATGGCATTGGCCTAACCTTGACAATTTGTTGTTTGTAGCATACAATCTTTACGACAAGAAACTGTTTGCTGGCGGATCTTCTTCAATCTACCGTCCCAAAATGGGAGCTGACAATGATTACGCTAACGCTGAACAACTGGAAGAAGCCATCGGTCAAGACAAGTTTGGACTTGGAAACCGTGGATTCAAAGGCACAGATGGTGGCCAAGATGTTCGGGGCAGCGGGCCTGTCGAGTTCGAAAAGGAACAATTGTCAGCTGCGCAGAAGAAAAAACCTGAAGGCGATGTGTTCGGTCTCGACACCTTCTTGAACAAAGCAAAGAAAGGAAAGCGAGGAAATGAAGATGATATAGATGAGGATGATAGAAAGAAGAGAAGGTGATCCATTGTAGTATGTTGCTGACCGTTCGACTTTCTTCCTGCTTATGCAGTCGTTAAATAAAAAGTACATGCCTCATGCTTTGTAATTATAACATTTTACACTGTTTAATGAAAATTGACAAATGATCCTGCTTTTCTAACGTGTTAGGTTATAAACATAAAATGGCTCGGAATAAGTTTCTTCTCTTTTTTTTTTTCTTTGGTACACGCAATGTATGGTTGGTCTGGTACAATTTTAATGTATTCGCACCATTATTTCAACCAGCCTGATCACATCTTCAACGCTAGTTTCAAGTGGGGTACCCCATTTGGAGCCATCGACAACCAGTTGCATTTGGTCTGAGTTGAAATCCAAAAAGGTCTCGATGAGATCGCCGTCAATGAAGTTACGACACTCGCCAGTTCGTTGATCGTTATAAAAGGTCCTCCATCTGGTACAAGCAGCAAAGGTTATACGTGAGTATTTGGGATGAAGCTACCCTAGGGAATGTCATCAAAAACACTTACTCTTCATATTTTAAACCACCTACTCCATGGATTACATGGGTCATATTGTATTGAAGTTTTTCAAGTAATTCGTATGATTCCTGAGTGATATTTGCAATGACGCCAATGACTCCATTAATGGTACCGTAAAGAATGGACGACAAGATCGGTGATCCTTCCACTTCGTTCTGATTCATAACCAAGGATCCTGTACCGCAGGTAAAAATGGTTATTTAGAAAATGGCTTCAACGAACATCATGCTACACCTTCCACGTACCTTTTCTGAATCGATTGACAAACTCTCCTAAATGGAACTCGCCCATGACTTCTAGTTTTCTACGTTCCTCAGGTGTAGCACCACCAGCATTGCGCTTGAGCGTGAACAAATTGTATCCTGTCTCAGATCCGATGTACGTGTCTTGATCAATCATGCCAACCGAAGTCATCCAGTTTGCGTTGTAGTCTTTTGCTACTTGTTCAAGAGCTCCGTCAGAGTACATCAGCACAGATACTGACTCCATGAGATCTCCAACAACAATGAAATCGCCTCTGGTCTCGATGTAGAGTGCAACCACATTAGAATGGTGGGAACAGTGCAAGGATAAGTTATAGCTGCCGTCCTCTTCTATCCTCAACTGGAAGATTTCCACCTAATTTCAAAAGTTAGGGGTTGCTCCAAATTGATGGATTTATATGAATTATCATAGGCTCGTTCTTACCTTTCCATTGATTCCTGCCAACAGTTTACCATTAAATTCTCTCAACACATACGGCGCTCCTCGAACCTCTAATTCAGTAACCAACTTGAGGTGTCGCGTAGGCAATACCGAGAATACGCGAAGATGACCCTTATGAACGTTAGAATCTTCTGGCGTGGGACGTGCAGTACCGACGACATAGTATTCGTTTGAATCAGCTTCGAACGTCAGACTGATGATAGACTCTATTGTTTCGTCTTGATCCAACGCAAAGCTGTCTAGTACTAAAGGCATTATGTGTAGAGCAGTGAGTTCAATGAGCATACGTATACTGATGGCATGAATGGGATTTTATGTTACTGATATCCCTTACCTTCAAATAGCCGGTCATCGAGGATGCGGAAAAACCCAAGGGCTTGCTCATCACCGCTACCAGCATCAATCTGAATCTTGAGTGTGATGATACCGAATGATCGAGAACTTTCTTGATAGGCGATACGTCTTGCCATTTCCTTGTCAAGACCAATTTTGGATACATGCAACTTTTGAATCTGATCTATTTTGCCAATGATGGTGCTTTCATCCGTGTTGAGCACCACTGAATTGGGAAACGACTCACTATTGAAAGAGACCATGTAGTTGACTTCCTACTCAGAGATAGTATGTTAGCTCTGTGAAAACGACATGATAGTGGAGCATCAGATGAAACCTACCTTCAGATTAACATTAGAATACAGCAATTTTTGATTTTTGCTATAGACAACAGTAGGTCGATCTGAAGCAGCAAAGATGTTGGTTGTGGTACCAGTTTTGAAGGTTTGCAGAACAATTGGTTGAGTGCCTAGAGCTATTTTCTTTCGCTCGACCAGACTGGATGTATGTTGATCAAATTTGAAAGAGAAAAGTTGTCCGTCACCAGATGCTACAAACAGGTAAGGGATGTCTTCCAGAGTTGTCATCAAGATAGAACGAGGTATAGATTCTATGCCAAGGCTTTCTTTGACCAAGGGCTTGAAATCTGGTAGCGAGAGGATGCGTGCAGTAATGTCTGTCCAAAGGCCCACAGCAACAAATTGTGATTTTTCTGAGCATTCACTCTCAAACGGGGAGATGTCAATGCATGCAATTTCATATTCCAGCTGAGTTTCTCTGTCAGGTGAACGAAAGGTGAGAATGTGGTGAATGCCGTAGATGTAATCGTCAATACCTACCTAATTTTAACCAGTTTATCGCCTTGTACTTCAAGTAAAACCAACGAGCCGTTACCATAAGATAGAATACATTGTGTGCCATTCAAACAAGCTACAGTGATAGTTGAGCCAGGTTCGTCCGGAATCCATTCGTCAATCAATTTTCCTTCTGTTGAGCATCCTGACAGTCGTACGCTCACTTCTGTGACCTGCACTAGAAGGTTACCAGCTACATTGCCACAAGCGACTGTACTATGGGCCATGTCAAACCCGGAAAACTGCTCAGCTTCTTCCAACTCTGAATCGTTCAGATGAAGTACGCGAGTTTCGCCAATAAACGAGAATACGATGGTTTCTTCGTGCCTAAGCGAGAACAACAGAGATTAGAAGACCAGTCATGCTTAATTCCGTTGCAAGCTACAGCTATACTATTCTTTTCACTTACATAGAACCGTATGAATCAGCCAATGACCACAGACCTTTAACACCAGGCATTTCGAGAGTCGCTTGCTCATCGATACCAACACCATTTCGAACAATTCTCAACGATCCATCTTTACCAGCACCAGAGCAAGTCACAAGTTGGCCTTGACCTTGCCTTTCGAGATCGACAATGCAGAAATCGGTGATGGGGGCCATGTTTGGATACTCCTCCAGTATTTCAAGATAGGAACCTTCATCATTTTGAACATTGTGTAACTGTACTAGTTGAGAGTCGCCGGAAGATGACCCAATGTAGGCAAATCCATTGTCCAGATAGACGATGGACGAAGGAGTCGACACCTACAATAAGAAATTGTTACAAAAAAAAAATTAAGTATGCAATGTTAATGGAGGGATGTATCCGATCCAAATACCTCGCCAAGTCGCTCAATTTGCAAGCCTGCAAGCGCTCCACCTTGAGAAATCAAAACAAGGACATATAAATGGCCCAGATAGTCAGCCAATAATATTCTCGTTCCATCCTCATCTATCAAGCCGTATGATCTAATGACAGTTCCTTCTATGTTGATGCTAATGGGAGATCGGTCAGGGTGGATGTAGGTTATAGTTTGCTCGCCGATAGCTAATGCTCCTCCAAGGGGTGCAGGTACGGCAATCAACAAGTTTGCACCTGTTTCCACCTTTGCTCGGAAATTGGATCCGCCGGCTTTGTCCTTACTCCTCAGATTGATTTCGTATGTCTTTACGTGGCGCGCAGCTCGGGTATCTTCGTAAAGAATCATAAGAGTAGGGGTTTCGACACCGTGAAGCATGACCGAAGACAGTAGGTTGACTTCGTCGATTCTATAACAATGAAAGATGAATACGCTTACGTGGTAGGGTAACACGCTGTCTTATGCAGGTTTACCTGACATTAAAACCTTCTCCGATTTCACCTGTATGTCGGCCGACAACGTTCTTCCCTTTTGATTTGGGAGCCCTTAGACTTGAAGTCTCCCCAGTGGCAAATGGAAGTACCTTGACAAGACCAGCGTACATAGTCAACACGATTGCTTTGCACTCTGCATCGATCATAGCTCGCATGCCGCAATTTAGAGGGCGGGCGCTTCTATCTCTCACATCCCCATTAGCAGCCGTAACGATATCTTGGGTAGCCGGATTGTAAGTCAAGATACAGAACGTGTTTCTTTCTGTCAATATGAATAATGAGTCCGTAGATACGTCCTATCAGTGTGTTAGAGTTTGTGAAAAATCGATCGACGGTTTGCGAAGCATACCAAGATATCATACAGGTGGGGAAAATATTTCCATAGCCTCAATGCGGCCGTAGATTCCAAATTCAATGACAGGTCGTAAGCCGTCGGGCGTCAAAGTGAATATCTCTATCCTCGTTCCTTTACTGCATAATGGTGAGATTGCGTGTCGGGGCGTGCGTCAGTAAGTAACGTGGAGCAGAAATTACCTAATTATCAAGTTGATTTCGTCGGAGGAGGTGAATCTTCCCTTGACGGCGAAATGCACCGCCGTGGGCTTTTGAGCAGTGACCACATACTGGTAGACACTCATCGCTTTGACAATGGGCCGTGTTACGGGTATAGCCACTTCCTCTCGGCTGGCTGCCAACCTAAGCAGAAAGCCAGTCTCGCAGTCCACAGTCACAATCGTGTGAAGCTGGAAGAGCACGTTTTCCGGACAGGATAATGCCAAGTTTACCACCAAAAACATTTGAAATCATAGAGTTGAAATATCAAAAAATACACACAGATTGAACAGTGGCAAAATGCTTCTTTACTTTCTTATTTCAACGTCTTTACAGCAATGAGAAGGTAGAGAACCAATCCGCTTGCTGTGGCATCATTTGATCTCAGCCAAATTTTTTCTCAATTACAGTGCCTGATTAGGAATCATCCACTTTTTTCTTTACCTTTTCAACTTGCTAATCTCCAACAATGGCCGGAAATGACCAACCCTGGTCATGGTGGAACAGACTACGACGCTCAAAGTACTCGGTAGCATCGGTGGTTGCCTATACTTTGTTCACGTAAGTCAAACGCTGATGTATCACAATTATCCTCAGCCGTCAATGGATAACATTTCTATGGAAATAGAGATATGGTGGTATACGGTGTGGTCATCCCAGTGCTGCCCTTGCTAGTCATTGAGCGTCTTCATGGAGACTCTAGAATGGTTGGCCTTCTTTTTGGGTGCTATGCTTTTGGACTCCTGTTGTCTACTCCAGTCTTTGCCATTCTATCTGATAAGTATGAGAATAGAAGGTATCCAATGATGTTCGGCTTAATTGGTATGGCTGTGTCGACTCTAGCATTTGCTAAGGCCGATACATACTTTTGGCTGGTGGTAGCTCGTATGGCTCAAGGTGTTTCTGGAGGTGCTAGCTGGTAAGTCGTAGTGTTTCACAATGAGTTTGAATCCGGCCCACTACATTCTTACCTTGCCACCCCCTAATGCAGGACGATTGGATTAGGGATGCTTGCAGACGTGTTTCCAAAGGAAAGTCTCGGGACTGTCATGGGAACCGTGTTGACGGCACATACATTCGGTTTTGCAGTTGGCCCGCCTCTTGCTGGTTGGATCTTGGAATACTGGGGATATGCCGTTCCATTTTATGTTTGTGCTGCCATTGCCAGTATCAACTTTTTGGCTATCTTATGGATTAGCGAGCCCGAGAAGCATGGAGGTGTAAAGGCGGCTATCCGCGAACAGGAAGATCAGCTTAGAACCGAGGAAGAACAGGCCTCGGAAGCCACTCCATTGGTCAGTGGTCATGCCAAAGCCAAGCCTTCCATTGGCATGATCGGTTTGCTCAAGAATTGGCGCATTATGTCTTGCGTCCTCTGCGTTGTTATCAGTGCTTCAGTATTTTCCGGAATTGAGCCTGCTCTTCCCATTTATCTCAAGGAGCAGTATGGCGCTTCTTCGTCTACCACTGGATGTAAGTCATCCGTTTGTCTTCAGACGGTATCCCACATCAGTCAAAGCTAGCAACATAATGTTTCTAATGCTTTCATTGTTTCAGTCATATTTGTTTTCATGGTCGTGCCAGCTTTCCTTTCACCTGTCATTGGCTACCTATCTGATAATTACGGCAGAAAATCCATTTCGGCTGCTGGCCTGATTACCATGGCGGTTATATCACCTGTTCTTGCCATCAAGTACTCGTCCGTTTATCAGATCATCCCCCCGCTTATGATCTTCGGTTTGTCCAGTCCAATGACTTTAACCCCCATTTTGCCCGAGATGGGTGAAGTAGTGCATGAAATTGTAAGTTTGCTTTGTTTATGTTTTGTTATGGATTACACTGTTTTGCTGATCGGTTAATGTTTGGACTACAGGGCGGTGCTGCATACGCGCAAGGTAAATGTTTCAGCTTACAGTGTACCAGCCCATAGATAGGTCATTAATGTTTGTGTTTAGTGTATGCCTTGTACAATATGGCTTTCTCCACCGGCATGTTCTTCGGCCCTGTGGCTGCTGGTTTTCTCATGGAACTAGGAGGCTTCTTCACTGTCATGGCTGCCTTTGGTGTAGCTTTGCTTGTTTGCAGCCCTATTATGGTGGACTGGCAAGGCTTGTGGCATTCTATCATGTCATCCCGTCGCGACTAAGCGTGCTTCTTCATCTACTCATGACGTTCGCACAAACGTATCGAACAAAGACATCAACTCACAGCATTTTTAACGGACAAAAACTTAAGGAATAAGGTGTCTGAATTATTATTCTTGTAGAATAGATGGTAGTATAAAACTAGACAGCTGTTTAGTTGGTGTCTACAATTCGCTTCTTGTATTTTGAAAATATTATTATGAATAGATATTTGATTTATGTTGTTGTTTTTTTTTCTTTTTAAATAATGAATGGTTCCGACGGGCGGTGATGTCTAAGCTTTACCGATCCAGTCAGCAGTATACGAGAAGTTGCTAAATTCCTGTTGTTCAGGGCGATTAAGTGTTGATGTAATAGGTGTAAGCACTGGCATCTCGCGAGTGAATTCTTCATCAAAATTGGAAGTATCTGCTCTTCCTGTAATCTTCGGATAAAATGGTGGAGGGACGCGCTTCTGAAGCATATCATCCCAGTGCACGCCGGCAAAGAATGGGTGGGCCTTGATTTCCTGCGCATCTGCTGGACTACTACCCAGGCGTCTCTCTGGATCGCGTGTCAACAACTATTGGATAATCGGATGAGTGAGTGATATCGATTATGCCATAAATGCGAGTTTGTCGGTTCCTTACCTTTTGACAGATAGACACTGAATCTCGAGACATGTTGATAGGGTAAAGGATTTCATCCTCCAAGATAGCGTCAAAAATTTCGTCTTCATCTTCTCCTCTAAACGGTGATTGACCAAGCAACATCTCGTAGATCAAGACACCGAAAGCCCACCAATCCACAGCTCGACCATATCGCTGTTCCAGTAGAATCTCAGGAGCCATAAACTCGGGAGTACCACAGAATGTGTTTGTCGTTGCGCCGTATCCCATATTTTCCTTGCACAAACCATAATCAGTAATTTTGATATGTCCGTCCAAGGTCAACAAGATGTTATCCAACTTCAAATCACGATAGACGATGTTTTGTGTGTGGAGGTACTCAAGCGCAAGCAAGACTTCACAAGCGTAGAATCTAATGAAATGACAGGAAAGGTTAGCATCCGAAACAAAATCCTCTCTGAAATAGGAGAAAGTGGCCCTCACTTTGCCCGGCGTTCCGAGAACTGCTCTCGTTGAATATGTAACATAAGATCACCACCACTAACATATTCCATCACGAAGTAGATGCGTGATTCCGTTTGGAAACATGAATGCAAGCCGACCAAGAATGGATGCCGCTCCATGCTTGCCGCCAAGAACACCCGCTTTTCAGATCGAGTACTTTCCACTTCATCGTTATCAATGATGAACCGTTTCTTCAGCACTTTGATGGCATACAGCTCCCGAGTGGCATTTTCTTCAGCAAGCATGACCTATGTTGAGGGCTGGTTAGCCGCTGAAACCCCCATTACAATATATAACTTCTTTCATAGTTTCTCACCTTGCCAAAGTTTCCTTTACCCAATACAGCCAAAAACTTGAAATCGTTAAGAGTAACTTTACCGCGTGTTTGGGTAGTAGGAGGCCCCTGTGATGGCGGTAACTATTTTGGTATACAATTAGTATAAAGGAACAACGCAAAACGGACTATATGTTAAAAAGCATGGACTTACTCTAGGCATTTCGTGCTGAGGTGGTTGGGGTCGTTGAGCTTGATAGCTTGGATGTGATGGTGCAATGGGATAAGGTTGAGGAATGTAGCCTTGCTGAGCCATCTTGGGCGAAGAGCCTTGTGGTGGAGCCGGCGGTCGGTTCATCAATGCATTATTAGGAATAGGTGCATAGCGGTTAGGTGTACCGTGAGGCGGAGGCATGGGCTGAGGCATATTCATCCTTGGATCGAACACTTGCTGAGGTCGAGAATATGGATCTGGACTGGTAGGAGGCGGTGGCATTGGTTTCATATGTTGGGCTGTGTCTGGTCGATAAGGTGATGCTGTGGTAGGTCCAGTAGGTGCTATATTATCATCTATATACAATTTACCCATGAGGCTTGAGGCATCGTTTTGAGAATTGATAGATCCTGTGCTCGTTGGTCGTTCCCAGCTTGCATTGGCTTTATTGGTACTTGCTTGCGGCGTCTTGCGTTTGTTAGCAGCTCTCATTTCCTGAAGCATCTGATTGGCCATTTCCATGGACATACCACAGAAATCCGGAACAAGATGCGCACACTTGCTATGGCAAGATATTCCACATTCTATATAGGCGTATTTCAGGGATAAGTCACAATAGCCATAACAAACATTGTAGCCACTCAATTGCCTCACCTGTGCACTTCTTGGATCCTCTAATACCAATAGGGAGCATGTAACCACAGTGACAACACCAATTGGCACCGATATTAGTGTTAGGTTCGAATCGATGAGGAATGCGATGATTGAGTTTATCTTCGTCTGCGTCCTATAATTTCAAAGCAACAACAACAACAACAATTAGTACTGGCACTGTCCAATCATCTGTGAAAAACATTTGAAAAAGTCTGCACATACCGATTCAGCATCAGACTTAGAGATACATTTGGTGACCACTTTGGTGTAGCATTTCCTATGGCAAGAAAGTTCGCAATCTACAGACATGTGCAAAATGCTTAGCATGTTCCAACAAAAGAAAAATAGGAGGTATCCTATGGGAGATTAATCTTACCTTCGCACTGATAGCCATTATTAACCATGAACTCGCCACACAGAGCACATCGCATAATGTTGTAAAATCGTTTGGCGACAAATGTATGGCCATTCATTTCATGTACTTCCTCTTTGCGTTGACGAACGGCACCAGCACGCCCAAGTTTGTCTAAAGGTCGGCGGCTTGCATTTTCTCGAACTGGTAAAGGAGAAAGGCAAGTGAGTGACATAGTTATAGCTTATTAGATTTGGCGCCAAAATTGGTGCCATTTCTTACTCACCAAAATTCAATTGAAGGCGAATGTGACCGACAGGCTCTACATCAAACCAAGCTTCTATGCCCTCCTGGTTAGTTTGAGTAGCATCTTGTCTAACATCAGTGATGCCTGGGGAGTCTTGTTTCAAATGCGGCATCTGATTCTGGCCATAATATTGGCTACCCGCGGAGGGTAATTGTGGATACTGTTGTTGTTGAGCAACTTCAGCTGATACCCATCCAGGACCATTGTCTTGCATGATTTTTTGCCTACGCAAACCATCTGCAATATCCGAAATTTTGAGCCATAACACACCGATAGGTACACTTCGCTCTCCGGATTGATCGTAAATAGTCACTTCTACTTCGGATGCCTTATCAACGTGCGTTTCGCATTGTTCATTCCAGTGATCCGACCGCGAAGGACGAGAACGAAAACAAATGTTGCCATCAATCTTGACCACAACCACTGTTTCAGGGGTCTTAAATGTCCTAGTTGGTGCATGTGCAAGTTCACGGGCTTCTAGAATACTCAAGCGAACTTTGCCGGTCACAGGCCGTCGCATACCGGGTTGTCCGCGCTGTCCTGGTTGAGTTTCGATTTCTGCAAGCGAGACGAGTTAAAAAAAAAAACCAGACGCCCAGGCATGCAACGCATTACAAGGTTGAGTGACCCACCTTCCGCTTCATCTTCGTCTTCTTCTCCGATATAAAGATTTTTGTATTTTCGAACAGCCTTGTTGAGCAGCTTTATCTTTTCATTGCTTTCAGATAACTGGCCCTGTACCTCAGATATGCGTCGGCGATCGACAATGGATGGATCACGTTCAAAGGTACTGGCTAACTTTCTGATACCGATTTGAACTTTTTTCTCCACATCCAACTTATACTCTAGTTCGTGCAACTTCAAAGAAACCTTTGCTTTGTTGATTTTCGTATCTGATTTTAAAAGATCTGGTGAAAAAAAAAAAAGTCAGCGGCCACTCAGACGAACCACCACCGTATGGCAATACACAAGCAACCTTACCTAGATTTGTCTCCCTCTTCTGGTCCATCAATTCAACCGCAACACTTTTACTACTTGACCTTGGTGGTGCCGAATTGTTGTCGGTTGTAGTTTGAAGTGAACTGACAGGTCTATTCTTCTCAAAATCCGACCGGCTCTGCAGTTTGGTCATTTCTTCTGAAAAGTAGTCAATATACTTTTGCGATTCCTTAATTTGCGTGTCGCACTGAAGTTGCGCGTTGCGATCCTGTAGCATTTTTCGCAACTGAATAGCTTTATCCCTCATGTAGACATTTTGGTCAATCTTGAGCTTGAGCTCTTGCAGTTTTGCGGCATTATCCTGAACGAAAACGAGCATTAGTCCCATGAAGCGTGTTCCACGACTTGGGTGGGCCATTAGCCCTTCTACCTACCGCCATGGATATCTCTGAGATGGACGAAGAGCAAAAAAAAAGCTAGGATTCTGTCTCAGATGATGAAGTCAGCAATGTGTGACGAACAAAAGCGCTCTGGTGTGGGTATCAAGAAAAATGCAGGTTTCAAGAGGCTTCAAATTTTCAATTAGTATTTTAAAATGATTATTACTAGTGGAGACAAAAGGTAAGGGGGGGTATATCCTCGTCTATTACAAGGCCATGAAAGCAGAAGTGCTATTAGACTGAGGTTGGTCGTGTCGATGCTTGAAGTAGACTAGAATGCGTTTGCTCTTTTCGAACACCAAGAAGTTGATAGCACTAGCAGGACCCACTTTGACCAGACCAGGGACTAAGCCCTTGTAAAGAGCAAGGGCGCCTTCCTTTTGAACGATCGCTTTCATACAGGCTAAAACGGATTTTCGAGAGTATTCCGGTATGCTCGCTATGACATAGTCTGTGCGGTGACGCCCTTGCACCTGTAACCGCCTGCGTACGACATCCAGAGGAAACACCCCACACTTGGATATCAATCCAGCCAGTGCACCACATGTACCGTCTTGCCAAACCCTATGCTCCTCCGATAGCATCTTATTGACCTAATATTTCCAAATGTAACGTCAATCTTCTGGTGAACACCAATTCATCAAATCCTTTTTTTCTTACCCTCATCCACGAGAACGCTGAGCTCAGCATTTCGTAACTCATGAACACCAACCCCATATATGGCATAATTTGTGTAATGGATGGCCCCAGTCCCCAGTACAGTCCACGGACTCCTTCTGTCTGTGTTATCTCTCGGATAGCCTGAATGACACCTGTGTACACCTTTTGACAGTCAGGGTTAGAATATAAGGAGTCACTTGCCACAGTGTTCAGGGGAGATATACCTTTACTTCACCCTGCATTGCAAATCTGGTTCGAAGGAGATCGAAAGGATACGTCGCAGTCGTTGCAAAGGTGCCAGACCCCATTCCGCATAAAAACGCTTTTGCAGGACTCGGTATGACTTGTTGTGTGTCCTAAAATGAAATGACCATAAGTTGGGGTGCAAAGATAAGCTACAGCTGGTTGATTTCCCGTCATTTACCAGAGCGGTAATTGTATTTTCCATTTGATGATAGGCGTAAAATTGAGTCGCTCCATACGTAATATACAAGTATTCAGCACTGAGGTTTCCCTTGTAGAGCCCCTATGAATGAATGAGTCAGTCGTTGCTCTCAAATAGTGACGCCATGATTACCACTTACTCGGATTCCTTCCTCACGAGCAATGACCTTAAGACCATTCACGAGGCCAGTATATTTTACAGAATTTGGCACTGACTGCCGCGAAAATGGGAGGTATTGTCGTTGAGACTGTAGCTGTAACCGAATTTTGACAACATCAAAGGGAGCGATGGCGAATCTGATACCAAAAGGTTTCGTATTAAATGTAGGTACTGGAGGAAGCTGAAGGGCTAATGGAGCTGGGACATTTACCTTGCTATCATTCCAGCGACGCTGCCACATAGAGCTGTTTGACTTGGAGTCAAGTCAGACGAAGTGACATGTGAAGGCATTTGTACAGGGAAAGAAGTTCGAATGGAGAGCTTGTCCAAGGAAAAGAAGAAAAAAAAAAAAAATTATAAAATTTCCACGCCTGCCAAATCCGTTCGCACCCGACGTTTGCTGGGAGGCAATTTTTTTTTTTGATTTATTGGGGATTCGGCATAAAAATGATAGAGACACACGCAAATATTTAAAGAATGGTCAAAAGAAAAAAGTTATTTGGAAAGCCTATGAACAAGCTATAAGCCTATGGTATTCAGCGAGACCATGAGCGACTGCGAGAACGGTACGATCTGTGACCGCGAGAGCGGGGAGGTGGAGGGGTACGACTACGACGACGACCGTAGCGACGGTCACCGCCACGGTCGCCACGGTCGCCACGGTCACCACCACGATCACTGCCACCACCGCGACGCTTTTCTCCCATATATTCACCAGGAGTAGGAGTATGAGGGCGGCGAGTCATTGAGAAGTCAACTCTGACACTACGTCCATCGATATCCTAAAATACGGCATAATAGGTTAATTCATGCATAGAACGCGTCCGATTTGAAACTGTTAACATACCATGCCATTGGTAGCTTCAATGGCTTTAGTAGCGGAGTCAGGATCAGTGTATGTTACGAAACCAAAACCGCGCGATCGACCAGTCTATAATAAAGGCCATTTAGCTTGATGAATAATAAAAACGACACAGAAAGAGTATAACGCTTACCCTATGATCCTGGACAATTGTCACTTTGTCCAATGTACCGTGCTTGCCATAGATATCTTCGAGATCACTTTCGCGGGTGCGAAGACTCAATCCGAAAACACCAATAACATTGGAAGGTTGGACATTACCCTGAAAAATGGAAGATGACGAGGAGAAGAAAGAGAGGAGGGCGTTAGTAAATGAAAAAAAAAATGTCAAATTGCTCTATAACACAACTTACTCTATCGCCTTTGAAGGGACTAACGACGAGGTTGGAAGAAAGTTTAGTCCATAAGTCAGTCGGTATGGTTGACAGATTTTTTGACCACTCCACTAATAACTAACCTTCTTCTGCTGCTATGACGATCGCGCGAGCGAGAGCGGCTACCATGATTACGGCGACGAGGAGGGGATCTGCTATCACGACGAGCAGATCTGGAGCTGCGGCGAGGTGAGCGGCTGCGGCGACGGGGAGATCTGGAGCGACGAGGACTGCAGGAAAGAGAGAAGCAGTGTTTGTACTGAATCAGCAATTTGAACGGCTTGAGGGGAGGAATTACAGAGAGCCTTCATTCTTTGAAAAATAACATTGGAAGATTTCTATTTTGATATCTTGTTCACTTGTAACCCAATTTTCACTCGGCAGTGATCACTTGAAAGATCTCACTTTTCTCTCGCCAATCTTGCCAATTCTCATTTTTTACACTTGGTCGTTGCAAGAATGGGAACCAGTCAATTAATATGGCGTTCTAATAGCTCTATCGGGTTTGTCGGATATTTCACAGCGATCACCCCAAATAATGTTGAATCGTGGTCGTAGCAGGGAAAACTCATTCCAATGATAGCGTCGCATTTTTTTAACCCATAGTCGATTGATGTCTCCTCAAATCACGTTTAGCCCCCATAAAAAAAAGTAGAAATTGAAAAGCTAGGGAGGGAAAAGATTCCTACCTTCGGTGTCTTCTAGAGCGAACGGGAGAGCGACTGCGGGAACGGGAACGGCTGGCCTTTCGTCGAGGAGAAGGGCTTCGCGAAACAGAGCGAGGTCTTCTTGCCTCTCGTGAAGGAGAGCGCGAGCGGGAAGGAGAGCGAGATCGTCGATCGTCCATTTTTTCGTCGGCTCCATTCTGAGGAGATCGTGCAGGTGAGCGCTAATAGAAAAGGAAAAGAGACGGTTAAGACTTGAACAGATATGGGTAATTTCAAGTTGAATGATGGTAATCTGACATACACTAGGGCTTCTCTGATCGTTGTATTCGATGTCCTCCATGTTAATTTGTTCGAAAGGACTGAATAGCGCGTATAGCAACTGTGCGCAAAATAGCGAAGAAAAAAAAAGTGGGAACAATTGGAAGATGCTGATGTCACGCTGTGCACGTGATTCATCCACCATCGTGGCCGAGTGAAAATTTCGCTCAATAGTTGGGGAACACTTTACGGTTCAGTAAAGATTGAATTCCAGGCAGACAAGCGACAAAAAGGCTTTTCATCAAAAAAAGAAACTGATCAAAGCCTGCACATCTACATTGGAAGCACTACCATCTTCAATGCAGCAGAAGCAGTCTTCTGAAGAAACGGCACCATCAACACCAGAGCACAGTAACACATGTGACTCGCCCTCCTCATCTTCAACCAGTGAACCCAATGAGGAAGCAGACCAGCTCAATCTATTCTTTCATACAGACACTCAAGATCCCTTTTACAACTCAAGCTTTATGGACATGGATTCAAAACTAGAAACGATGGAAGCTGACGGCTTTACAACTCCTATTCAATCCCCATCGCCACCGGATACATCATCGGCATTGTCAGAGCAATATAAATATGCCACCGAATCGATTTCCTCCGAGCAAAAGTCACAGCAGGAGGCCTCATTTCTCGAAGATGCTCCCACCCTCGATCTTGGTGTACCCTTCAATGATATTCTCGTTCAACCTCATCAGCCTCCAACAACTGGGCCGACCGAGGCTTCTAGCACTGGCATCTGGAGTGGATTTAATAATGTAATAGGATACTAAACATATTCTGCCATTGCGTGTACGCAAAAGCTAACCCTTGATTATTAGTTCTTGACCAATGTTGCGACCAACCCATTTCCTCAGGCAATCCCCAACCTTGCTCGAAATTTTACAGAATATCTGTCACATTACCCTCAAAATCTCAGCAATAGCTTGTACAGTATTACTTCCTTATATTTTCACCTCATTGAAACATGGGCGTTTAATTTTAACTGTTTTACAGACCAACTTTAGGTAACTCCAACTCGGCTGATGGAACCAGTGGAAACACTGCAAATAATGGCACGTTCAACACAAACTCCCAATCAACAGCAGATGCTCAGTCATTGGATTCAAAGTAAGTCGAATCATTTTTCCAAGTTGTTCATATACACGTGATAAGTCCCCCATGTCCTGACTAAACCCAACAAAAATGGCTTTGCAGAAAACTACAAATCAGGGTTCTTGGCGTTCCAGAAACAGGAGCCAAGTCGCGAGTGGAAACACAAATCAAGCTGTGTATGCAGTTAGTGACTGACAAAGGCGAAAAAGTACCTCTTTGGTCTCATCTCAAGCTACCTGAACATATGGTAGCTAGAGACAAGCTTAAGCGGTCTGCGCTGATGGCTGCTGCATCTGGTGAAGGCAATGGCAAGATTGCTATCACTGCTATGGATGGCAGTATTCTGTCCCTGAATTCCTCCAAATTACTTCATTTAGATGCCAGAGTCATTTGTGCTAGTGACCCTTCGAAGAAAGTCATTACATGCTTTGGCTGCATCCAACGAGAGGTATGCCTCTTCATTTGAATGTTTATACTGCTCATTGCTGACCCGCTAAACCCGCCCCATTTTATTACAGCGTCGTCGATCGCAAAGAAAGAAAGAGAATAAGAATAAGACAGAAGCAGAAGACCCTTTCGACCAAACCACCTTGGCATTCGAAGAAAGCAGAGTACTCTTGTTCAACTGCAGTGAAATAGTTGATTTCAGCTCTGGAGATACTATTCTTCCTACTCGAATCACTTGCTACTGTAGACATCACGATGAAAAAGTCGGCTTCCGGTACGTACTGTTCTGGATGGTTTAGATGTAATATCGATGGTTTTCCTAACCCTGTTTTGTCTTTAGAATTTTGTTTGCCATGAAGGACCATACTGGTAAAGAAATCGCTACCGGCATGTCTCCACCTATCATGATTACGGATGACCACAAGTCCAGCAAGGTGAAGACTGGACGCAAGCGCCCACGCACCGAATATGAACATCCAGCTGCGCCAGACGTTTCTGCTCTGATGCGAAATACGCACTCACCATCCTTCCAGAGTATAACGGCCTCACAATCGCCTGTTACTCCAGCATTGTCTCCAGCAGCAGAGAACGTACCAAACACATTTGGCTTGTTTAATAATATTGCTCCTGCCCTTCATAAGCAATTGCTACCAAACAATGTTCACCACCAACAAACGAATTCAAACCCAATGCCATCCGCTACGCCTTCACCAAAAGCAGAGCATTTACAGACTTTCAATATGCAACAAATCAAGCAAGAGCGAGACGTAGGTGCCTTCACTGGTCTCGATGGAGATTTTACTATGGCAGAGGCAACTCTCTCCGATTTCCGAGCGCCGCCACCCAATCAGCCTAAGGCACCTGTCATGCCTTTGGATGGATTACAAATGCTCCAAAATCAACGACCAGCGTCGCATTTGCTATCTCCACCACCGGAAAATCGTAATCAACGAAATTCTGCCCCTCGACTTCACCGTTTGATACCCAATGAAGGCCCAACCTATGGCGGCATTGAAGTCACTGTTCTAGGTTCCGGTTTCCATGAAGGACTTACTTGCATGTTTGGAGACTCTCCTGCCATCCCAACCCACTGCTGGAGTCCCAATACACTTGTATGCATACTTCCACCTTCCGTCAATCCTGGAACAGTTGTGGTATCTTTCAAGGAGCACCCCCTGGTCGTTGATGGTCAAGATGTCGTTCTTTTCACATACTTCAATGAGAGTGACCGTGCCCTCATGGAACTTGCTCTGCAAGTAGTTGGTTTGAAAATGACAGGCAAAGTCGAAGACGCACGCGAAATTGCCATGCGCATTGTTCAAGGCGGTAGTGCTGGAGGTAACAATAACCTTCAAGCATCGTCCAACCAGCAGCAGCAGCAGCAGCATACTATGCAGTCCTCTTTCAGCGCAACCGACTCACCCCGCTCCGTTGACCTAGAGCGACAAATCATTCAAGTCCTTGATGTCATGGATACGATTGACAATGGACAAAAGGCCGATTTGACACTCCGAAACCACAGCTCTCAGTCCATGCTTCATCTTGCATGTATGCTAGGATTCACCAAGCTGACTCAAGCGCTATTGGACTTGGGCTGTCCTGTCAATGCCATTGATCGAAATGGATACACTGCTCTTCACTATGCCAGCTGGCTTGGTCATAGTGCGGTTGTCAAGTTATTGATTGATCAATCCAACGCCAACCCCAATGTGACCAATTCCGCTGGCTTAACGCCATTGGATATGGCCAGAAAAGCAGGTCATTACCAGGTGACAAGCTACCTCCAACCCTTTGACATCCCAGCCTCTCTCCCGGCTGTTTCCAGTGAAGAAGATGGAGCCTCATCTGGTGCTTACGCCGCCTCCTCCGAGATGGATTCTGAGATTGATTATACCACTGAAGACGACACAAGCTCAGACGAAGAAGTTCATAATGACCTGTACATCGATGAATTCGGCAGTGTATGGCTCGATGGAGAAAGTTCAGACTCTGAGACCGATGAAAGCGGATCTGGCTTTGAGGATGATTTACGTTCTGCTCACCCTGGTAACCGTGCTGTCAGCTGGCTATCGTCTGGAGCTCGTAAGAACCGATCATCTCTCAATGAAGTTGTCGATGCTGTCGCTGTGAGCGGCTCCCCAATTTTGCACTCGGACGATGATGAACCATCTCTACATGAGCACGCAAAGCAAGAGCCAAATTGGATGAAGCGTACTTTCACACATTTACAGCAGCAAGCATCGTACCCTCTGAACCATATCAAGTCTCCCACTGAAATGCTTCACAGCATGCCACCCATGTTGCCCAACTTTGGATTGACCCCCATGAACGATACGATAGATTCTTCTAATAAGATGGTGAAGAGTCTTACGGATCATCTCATGGCGTTCCCGCGACCCGTCATGCCCAACTTTGCTGCTATTTCCAATATGTCCATGGCCAGCATGTTTGGCGGTCCCGCCATCCCTAACCAAGGCATGATGAAATCTAAGACAGGTGAAGCTGAACAGACGTTAGCATGGTATATGGCACTTGCGTATGCTATGGGAGCTGCTAAAGGAAATGATGAATCCGCTTTTGACAAGACTGAAGCCGACCCAGAGGATGGATCTAACAGAGGCACTACCAGCCGAACTGTACGAAAGCAGCACCACTTGTCATCAGCTTATGAGGACATTTCTACTACAGATACTATCCAGACCGCGGCTGAAAAGGAAAGCCACTACCTCCGCGGCCTTGAACTGATGGAAGAGAAGAAGCGACGTGATCGCAAACTCTTCGTGTTCTGGGTGCCATTACTTTGCTGTAAGTTTTTGTTTTTTTTTTTTCGTTGTATGCTCATCATTGTATAGTCTATCATAGAAACTAACGTCTTCACTTTCCTACATACAGTGATGGTTGCTCTATTGACATTTCAATTCCTATCTACCCAACCTACTTTGGCTGAGTCTCTCATTGGCCTCACCGACATGAAACGAACCTACTTGAGATTCTAAATCTAAGCCTACTCTCCCCATTTTTTTTTGCCCCTCCCCCTTTCTAAAAATGACATTTATACATACTTGTAATCGTATAATGTCGTCTGTATCTATGCTTTCTTTTTTTGTTCTGTCCTTATCTATTTCTTTCCCTTTTTTCTATCTTAAAATACTATCTGACAATAATTTCGGGTTAGACAATACCTTTTTCTTTACTGTACTTTCTTGACAATGCTCTCATTTATTACACCATGTGATAGAATAAACTGAATATGAAAATGCAGGTAATGATGTGGAAGGGGACCGGGACGTCCCGGTTGGCAGTGCTAAGAACTGCTTTCTGTAGATTGGGAATTGGCCACGAAACATCGGCTGTAGGTGGCGTGGTGAGGAATTGTTCTGAGAGACCAGTCATGTCCGCTATCCACGACGTGAAATATGCAACATTGACGTATCCATCTGTCGTGACATTCGTCGACGTATCGAAATTGAACGGGCACGTCGCATTTCCTGGGTCGGGGTCGTATGCGTTGAAGATGCGGGAAAGTATACCCAAAACATACGGTCGGCCTGACCAAGGCGATCGTTCGATGAGCGGCCCGCCGGAGTCGCCGTGACATACCGCTGAATTAACGGGAGGGTTTGTCTCCGTCATTTCCAAGCTGCCTGGAGTGTATTTGGTAACTTGGACAAGCATGTGCAGCAACTGTGATGGTTGAGGCAATCCGAAGCCTGTGTATCCTACGCCCATAACAGATGCTGAATGAAAGGAATGGGTTACTTATAGAGTTGGACACTGAAGACAGCCATTCAAATAGACTCACCAGTGGTGTTGACGTTGAGCGCCATAGTGTCTTGGTAGATGGCGACTCTAGACACGGTGGACGATTCTTTGACTGGGCGTTTCAGCTTGACCAGTGCTAGATCATAGCGCATGTCGGTGTCCCCAGATGAAGTTACATAACCTGGATGGACAATCCAATCAGTGATGGCTTCTATATGTTGATCTGGCCGAGATACGTCGCCGAAACTGGCAAAGTATGGATTTGGTGATGGTGGAGGAAGAGGCGCATCGTATACGCAATGCGCTGCTGTCAATACCCAAGCTTCAGGTTCAAGTGATAAAAATGCTCCTCCACACACGTGTGGGTTCCCGATGGTTACGAAGTAGGGGTAGAGCGTTGAGTCCTTGACAGCCGTACCATTTTGAATGGCATACGCAGGTCCCAGCCATGCTACAAGTGTGATGATTGTAAATTTCATTATCGTTGATATGATGTACATGTTTCTGAATGCTGGTTGTATGAGGTGAATAGCGATGATGATGACAATGAATAGTACAAAGAAGTTCGGTAAATGAGATGAATTATGAAGGAAAGGAAGACAATCAGAGCCTCTATCTTTGATGCATGCAAAGGTCAGATTACGTTTAATACTGGTCGTGTTAAGCCCTACCCAAGACCATAAATCGTTTCAACTGGTTTATAAGCGCTTAGCGTCACAATCGTGATTCCACCCGTTTAAATTATCACGCTGAATGTGATGTGCACGCGAGTATGAGGAATGGACAAGTATTTCACTTTTTCTCTTTTCCTTCATGATGAACAACAAAATTAAACATAACACTTCTGCAGATCTATCAAGAAAGCGACCTCGACATTTTATCAATCAACACCACAAGTATCACCGGTAGCCTAAAAAAAATTTTACTTACCCTCCAAAATTTACACTGGAGTTGACATTTTTCAGAGTCTAGTTTGCCTCCCCCTTTATAAGTCCCCTGAAGATTATTTGCAGTATGCAATGGCCATTCCTCATCATGCCTTGTCACATTTTGCGGTACTTGTTGATCATGGAGCCATTCAAGCTCTTGTTCTGCGGCATTGTGATAAATTCTTGTCCATTTTTGTTTCAATAGCACAGTTCTCGGTCTAATCGGTTGATTCGCGCTTTACTCCACAGCGGATGACTAGCGAATGACAATGTAATCCACTGGATGATTTTTTATCCTCTAGTGCTCTGGAGATTCTCCGTTTATGGTTATATCATTCGTAAACTTGGGTATGTTTTCATAAGCGATGTATGGAACTGTCGATTATGTATGGGCTTATGACAATGATATGGTTAGTATCATATAGTGATCATTAACATGTGGAAGAGTAAGGTGGAGAAGACAAAGACAACGGTAACTTTGACGGCTTAAAAAATTTAATTGCTCGGACCGTACGTAGACACGTTACAGACCAGCGTGAAATGACCAAAACCTTCTTGATCTGCTCGACGTCATTTACCATGAGCACACCCACCATGATAGATATAGGATCCCCTTTACACTAAGGATTGGCATAGGCTGGAGCTATAGATTATTACGACTGATTCAAGGATAAAGTTTTATTTAAACAACAGATGAACTGAATCCTACTGCAAAATTGTTTTCTTTGGTTGATTGCTTTTTTGGTTTTTTTTTTGGTTTTTTACACTTGGCAGAGATCTGAAAAATATTTTACATTGATACATTGAAAGACCAAAATTTTATAATGCCTTTGGTCATATATGACCAAAAGACGCCAGGATGGACTACTATAATTCCTCCATGTTGCCAAGTCGATCTTGCAATTCGGGAATAGTGGAAGGCCGTTGGAGAGGCGGTGTAGCTGGCATCAACTTGTCGCTATCACTGCTGCTGACAGAGTCATAGCTATGACGTTTGTTCCTGAAGGTTGGTTTCGTCAACGCTTGCATGGATACGCTACCCGATAGACTACTATTTCGTCGACTCTCCTGACCGACCATACTGGACATGGACCGTTCGATTTTCGGTTTGAAATCACCAGGTGAAGTTCCTTTCCAAGCGCTCTGCGGCGAGCCGTGCTTTGATGTTTGCGAGGCGGAATCCTTACGGTCCAAAATGCTGGTAGACATCGTCCTTGTTGGCACTCCTGGGCTGGAAATACTGCCATTCCGGAACCGTACCTTCATGGGCGATGTCAAGGTCGAATCTTCGCTTTGGTCTTTGTTTCTGGGAGATTCCATCTTCAGCTTGCTCAAGCTGTAGCCCGAGGAGGTGCGTGACATACGCGATTTACCATCATTATCATTCGACTTGGAGTAGTATCCGTCTTGGCTGCTTTTGCGGGTTTGATTGGAGGAATCCATAAAACCAAAGAACGTCTGCTGAGCGTCTCGTTCAGCAATTTCACGTTGCTAAGGGCAGAGAGGATAGAACTAATTTAGCATGCAACCTCCAACCCAGTCATCTTGAGCCAAACACTTACCAAGGTAGTTAGAAACCGTTCACCGTCCAGAACAAAATACTTGCCCATAATGCATTCTAGTTCTCGTACAGCAATTTCTAAATCTTCCTCCATCCTCAGAAGCGTCGGAAAGCATGTTTTTCTCCATTTCTCCTCTTCCAAAAGTTGAAAGGATGATTTAAATAATCTACGTGGATCCGATGCTGTTTTTTCGAATTCGACCATTTTCTATTCGTAAACAACAACAAATTAGTATTGTTTGAAATGCCCGAGTGTCATGGATATTGCGCTAGGGGTGTATGTACCTGAATCTGCGTTTTTCGCACCTTGATCGCTTTGAACACTTTGATGCTATGCGGTTCAATGCGCTGTAGGTACTGAATATGATCTTTCACCATTTGCTTGACTTGATCCATGGTTTCAGCTGGAGACGACGGAATGTAAGTTATCCTGTATGGATCACCTTACAAACTGTAGACTAATGGCCTTCCTTACCTTGTTCATGTAAAGATTCTATAAACGTTTCTCTATCCTGCTGCGATACCATACATCTATCCCAGAGAGCTAACAACAAGTCATGGTATTTGCCAATGTAATCATCTGTCATCCTCCGTAGCAACGAATGAAGCATATCAAACTCTTTTTGTAACTGTATAGGAAGGTTCGCTGCGTTAGTACTCAGCTCGCTCGTACATCGATCAAATCGTACATCTTACCTGGTCCAAGTACTCCAAAGCGACACTTTCCGTCATTGGTATGCTTCTATCGGTGACCTGTAGCTCATCCCACATTGCTTTGATCCCCCTTTGTAGTTTGGCGCGGCGTGCGCTCCGTTCACGATATTCAGTTTCTAGCGCCATCACTTTGCTATTTAAATAGTCGAGACAATCGTCTTTCAAAGATAGTGGCTGTGGTACAGAGCGGTTGTAATAGATGTGATCATCAGAAGGTGTTGTGGGTATAATTGAGGGTGCTGGTATATTACTGAAGACTACTTGTATAGCAGTATCGAAAGGAGAATCATCGCCTAAGGATATGTTGAGTGCTTTGAGGTAGAAGTGAATGAGCATCATGTTGTGCTCAAACTGATAGCGTTTGTCATTCTGTGATCGTCATAATAGATTAATGCATGTTTACAAGCAAACAATAGTAATTGTTTGGAATCACCTACAAGTATCTTCATATGATCTCTGTACTGACAGCTTATCTACGCGCAACAGGCCAAAGTTAGAGGCACCTTCCAGTACAATTCGATAATCGCTTATACTTACTCCTTGAACAGTAGCCCAGCTTAAGTCAGAGGAATCCGGCTGAAAAAAAAATCAGTATTGCTTGAAGGGCCCATAGGCGATACAAACTTCTTTCAAAACTAACCTGCGTTGGAAGTATGGGACTGTCCATGTGCAATTCCACACAGACATCTTGGATGCCAGCAATCCAAGCGTTTACATACGACCATCGTTGATCCACCTCCTATTAAGGGCCAAAATAACAATAATAAGCCTTTGATTATTGCAGCAAATTGTTCAATGAAAAATTCACTAACAGCCTGCAATCGAGCATCGAGACTTTGTAAAGCTTTCCTTCTTCCATATGTTGGGTTGCTGTCGCCGTGCAGATCAATGAGCCAGCCGCCTAATGCCTCAGATACGGAATCTGCATTGTTGTTCACAAAACTTTTCGCTAGCACCGTATCAATCTGGATACCTAAAATGTGACAATAGCCATCGATACTTGACTATAATGCAAGCTAAAATTAGAAGGGGAACCCAAGGCATCAAGTAGCGGTGAACTGGCCAAACATCCTACCATGAGATCTTCAATTTCTGCTGATAACAACCGACGTTCTCGCATTTCGGTTTGTATTGCAATGTTAATATGCCAAATCACGTCCTAAATACACGTTCTGTGAGTCTTTTGTCAAGCAAGCGGGATATGGTGTTCGGATATGTCAAACGAGATTTGCATGATAAGATAGCCATGAAATTCAATATACCTTGAGCTTTATGCGTGCGTTCTCTGAACATGCCGAGTTTTCGTTAGCGTCTCCTGAACAGCCACCATGTTCTGACCATATGCGCTCCAGCACATTCAGTCTGCTATACACAATGTCCATAATGGGGAAGAGCCCCGACAATGAAGGTACAGGGCTATGAGTTTGGGAAAGGCGGTGGGAAAGATGAGTGCCGAAAACTCAACTTCAATAAGGATATAAGATGCCGCGGCAAGTTGATGGAAAGTCAGGACTGACCACAAGGAGTGTGTTATGTTTGTTGACCTGACAGGACCAATTGCTAATTTCGGGAACACTATTGCCACGAGTCGCTTGGAAAAATTTATATGATTTTGTGAAAAAGAAGTAATACAGAACGTGTCGAAAAGGATCCTTTTATTATACATTTGAGTTTGGGTACATTCGGGTCATGTCGACACCACGTTAGTTTTATCAACAACCGGGTCTTCAATGCCATTATGGCGAATACAACCAACTTCCTCAAGCAACACTTCCTCATAAAGGTCTTCATCATCTTCATCCTCCACATCAACTTGGCCGCTATCGTCACCTTCCGGCATGGTAGAAAGCGCGGGTTTAGCCCCATACTTTTCCTTTGCTCGTTTCATTTGTCGCTTTTTCCCCTTTGCAATCTTCTTTGCCTTCACAGCATTCTTGGACAATGTGCCGTTGACTCGGTCGTCCAATTTGGCTATTAATAATTTTCGTGCTATTCCTCGGTTCTGTGCTAATGATCTTGTTTGCTGACACTGTTTATCGGTACATTAATGCCACTCCTGACAATGCTTGATTGATATTACTCACAAAACCCACCTGCACTCGTAATCCAGTTGGTATATGTCGTAAATCCACACAATTGCTACGCTTATTGATGCATTGTCCCCCTGGACCTGATCCTCGCACAAAAGTCTCTATCAGATCGTCGTCGTTCAGCACAATTTTCTGTCGCTGAGCAGCACTTTCTGTGTTAGCGTTGCCGTCAGTGGCTCGTGGAACCTTGCTGGTATACAGTCGCGGAAGTAAGAATGAGGGTATTGGGAGTAATTTCGCAGCTGGTGTTATCAAAGGGGTGTGAAAAGGACCATTTCTAAAAAGGCTTGTCCTCAACATGCTTAAATACGACTGCATTGCTACGTTTGCGAAAATGAGCTCGGTTCAGTCCTGCGAAGACTTTCAAAACGTGGAAATCAACAGCCACGTGATTGAACTGGCAAAGAGCCCCGAAAGCAACCAGTAACCCCAAGGACCTTTCCACTTGGCGTTTTGGTAGTCAACGAGTCCACCCATAGTACGCATATATGGATGTCATAAAAGCAGTACAGAATTATGTCAACAAGATGATTGACGAGGTGGCAGGCATGAAAGTTCTTCTGCTGGACACGGAGACGGTAATTAGCATTGCAATCTACCGAATGCTCTGTACCTTGAATTTCGGTTCTAATCCTATTCTCACTACGATTGAAGACTCCTATAGTATCGCTTGTGGCAACACAATCCAATCTACTTACCAAAGAATGTTATCTTATCGACCGTATTGACAACAGAGACAGAGACACTATGCGTCACTTGAAATGCCTATGCTTCCTGCGTCCAACATCCGAAAGTTTGCAATGGCTGATAGCCGAGCTCAGAGATCCATGCTACGGCGACTATTATATTTGTACGTGAAGCACACCCTACTTCATCAATAGACCTCCTTTCAATGACTGACAAGCTCTTTTAGATTTCAGCAACACGATTAGGAAGTCCGATGTGGAGCGGTTAGCGGAAGTGGATGAACATGAAGTCGTCAGAGAGATACAGGTACTGACCTAAGGCGTTAAGTTTGAACTACATGTATTTCCTGCTAAATTTATTTATTCAGGAATACTATGGGGACTATCTTGCCATCAACTCTGATCTATTTTCACTTGGAATGGATCTTCCAGACTATAGGCTGTTTGGCAATGGCATTAAAGACTGGGATGGCTATACATTTGATCGATCTGTACAAGGCATTATAGCAGCGCTATTGAGTCTAAAGAAGAAGCCTATCATAAGATATGAAAGTGTCAGTTCAATGGGTAAAAGGCTTGCACAAGAGATCCAGGTAAATTTTTGTTGGTGTCATGAGATATTTATGTGAAATGGGCTGCGTCTGACAAACGGCTTCCTATATAGTATCAGATACAGCAAGAAGGACAACTGTTTGACTTCCGCAAAACCGACACTCCTCCAGTATTGTTGATTTTGGATCGAAGAAATGACCCCGTAACACCACTCTTATCACAGTGGACGTATCAAGCTATGGTCCATGGCATGATTGGGATTCAGAATGGCAGAGTTGACCTTTCCAATGTGCCTGATATAAAGAAGGAGTTGAAGGTAAAAATTAAGGTATGAGTGGTTGGGTGGGTAGCACAGCATACTCAGTCTTTGCATCCTTCATGTGTAGGAAATTGTACTTTCACCAGACCAGGACCCATTCTTCAAAAAATCCATGTACCTCAACCTAGGCGATCTAGGCGCAAATATCAAGTCATACGTAGACGAATATCAAGTGAAGACTAAATCCAATATGAATATAGAATCTATTGCGGATATGAAGCGATTTGTAGAAGAGTATCCAGAATTCCGAAAGCTATCTGGCAATGTATCCAAGCATGTAGCTTTAGTCAGCGAACTGAGTCGTCGAGTTGCCCAAGAAAAGCTTTTAGAAGTCAGTGAACTTGAACAAGGTCTTGCTTGCAATGAGAACCACAACAATGACTTGAAGGTAAGGGGAAGAAAATGGAGATACGGGCCATTGGCCTAGGCGCTTTGACTGCAGGAATACTAACAGCCATTCGCGTCCGACAGAATATCCAAACGCTGATTGCAGATGATAATGTGACGGAAGAAGCAAAGGTTGTCTTGGTACTGTTGTATGCACTGCGCTATGAGAAAGCACCCAACAACAGCATCAAAACATTGGTAGATTTGTTGGATCGATATGGTGTCAGTGAACACGCGAGCTCGGTAAGTCCTTCAAGTGCAAGATAAATTGTAAAATCATGGACAACACTAATCATTCTTTCATTTTTCGTCTTTGTAGCTTGTTCCGGCCATTCTTTTGTACGCTGGACATGGTAATCGTCAGGGTGACCTTTTCTCGAACCAAAGTTTCTTATCTCGCGGCCGCAGCGCATTCAAGGGCTTGAAAGGTGTCGAGAATGTGTATACACAGCATACACCTCATATGGGAGAAACAATTGATCTGATGTTGAAAGGCAGACTCAAAGATACCACTCACCCATATGTAGATGGAACAACCATACCACCAACAGGTACTAGTCGTGATCGGCCACAAGATATCATCATCTTCTTTATTGGCGGTGCAACCTATGAAGAAGCGAGGTATGTGGCACAACTCAATGCGTCGACCCCTGGCGTTCGAATTGTTTTAGGAGGCACCACCGTTCATAATACCCACAGGTAAACTATCTTTACTGTGTTGCTGCGGCAGGTCATATCATTCTGATTATTCAAACACTTTGACATATTTTAGCTTCCTCGGACTTGTTAATGAAGTTGGACAGAGGTTCCTCCGGTCATAATCCCAACCGCCGCAGTAAAACTATCGCTATAAGCGCGTCACATAATAACTCCGCCTGCTACATAAAAAAAAAAAAATGTTCCAAATAAAAAGAAAAAATCAAAGCAACTCGCTGATTCAACCTTCGCATCTCTCTAATCATGGCTGTCCGTGCTCAATTCGAGAACAGTAACGAAATTGGTGTCTTCTCCTTGTTGACCAACTCCTACTGCTTGGTCGCTGTTGGCGGCTCAGAAAACTTTTACAGGTAAATACAGTCATATTTAACTTTAGCCCCCACCCAACTTTAACTCATTCGCCCATATCTTAGTGTGTTTGAAGGAGAACTCGGCGACGTTATACCCGTTATTCACACCACCATTGCTGGATGCCGAATCATCGGACGTCTTTGCGTCGGCAATAAGAACGGCCTCTTGGTCCCCAACACTACCACTGACCAAGAACTCCAACACATTCGCAACTCTTTGCCTGAAAAGGTAGCCGTTCAGCGAGTAGAGGAAAGACTTTCCGCCCTCGGAAATGTCATTGTTTGCAATGACTATGTTGCCCTTGTCCATCCTGATATTGACAGAGTAAGCATTTGTCGGATTTGAAAAAGTGGATGTCCTTTGTTGCTGATAGGTGTTTTTTATATTAGGAGACTGAAGAGATCATTGCTGATGTTTTGGGCGTTGAGGTTTTCCGCCAAACCATCGCAGACCAAGTTTTGGTCGGATCCTACTGCTCCTTGAGCAACCAGGGTGGTATTGTTCACCCACGTACATCCATCCAAGACCAAGATGAACTTTCATCCTTGTTGCAGATTCCTCTTGTCGCTGGTACCGTCAACCGTGGTTCTGATGTTATTGGAGCTGGTTGCGTCGTCAATGACTGGTGTGCCTTCGCTGGTATGGACACCACCTCTACTGAATTGAGTGTCATGGAGAGCATTTTCAAGTTGCAAGACGCGCAACCTACTGCTATTGTCAACGAGATGCGCGACTCCTTGGTTGATACCTACTCATAGATTACTTCTCTTGTATCTGCACAGTTACAAACTGTTCTATATAATTGTCCTTGATCTCAACCTTCCAATCACCACATTCACACACTCTTCAACTGAGTTGGTCCTCCCAACTCAGGCTCACCTTGATGTATTGTAAAAAGTTTCATCCGGCACCAATAGTAATAAAAATCAACGTTTAAAAACATAGAAGCGAAGTGGCAATTTGTCACTGGAATTTAATATCTTTCGTCAATACGAGCCATTCATCGTTAGTACCACTACTTTGTGCCAAAGTTTAAATGGCAATGAAGGACCCTCCCCCCTTTGCTATCCTGCAGAGTGGACAAACGCGTAATCACAACTTGTCTCCACATGGAGTCCTGTTAAGAGCACCTCCTTGCTCACTATTTCTCACCATAAATGGCTCTCCCTACACCTCCTTTTTTACCCTGAATGCCATATGGATGTTTGTATGCTACTACCAACACATTCCAATTTCTTCCATATTCAGAGCACTTGCAAGCCACTGTCATCTCCATCATTCTTTTAATTTCATTTACGCAGACATTTCAATGATGAGGTGTTCTTAACGCACGTATTTACTATAGAGATAATCATAGGTCGGCATTCAAGTTGGAGGCACCAAGTTTTATTACTTTTTGAAAAGCCGACAGGATGATAATTTTGGTGGTGATGGCCCCCCTCGGGTCAGGTTTCCCCTTTTGTGTGTTTTGCTTCCTTTCCTTGATTACCATTCAATGGCATCGCCGTTAAAATCCAATAACAATGCACCACGGCCAGACATCAGCGCCATCCAGCAAAGTTCAAATGCACATACCCCTGGGTCATGGCAGTACCAGTTGACAGAGTCCATGCTCATGCATAATACTGGAGGTCAGGACATGGGCACTGGATCAGTACGTTCCAAACATGAGCCTCCACAGCCATCAGAAGAAAGCAATGAGAAGATTGCAGAAGAAAATGTTCAAGCCCCTAGAGACGAACACAACAACGACATGTACGATATTTCAAACCCACAACGATTCAGTCGCTATATTGACAGACGGTTCGCCCCCATCAGCGACGACGGCCGCTCCCATAAACCAATACGGCCATTTTCAGATTATGAGGAAGAAGACGAACCGAAAGCAGCACGTATTCCATATGGCTCTGTCCTGTTCTTAATAGGTTTCGTTTGTCCGCCAAGTTGGTGGATAGGTACCTTTTACCCTTTTACATGTTTCCAAACGGAACAGAAAAATATACCCAAGATTGAGCGACGATGGCGCTCAGCAAATCGTGTCATGACAGCACTTTCAATTCTACTCATCGCAGTTCTTCTCGGCATCATGGGATGGTATATCAGCACGTACAAATAGTAATAGTAAACATAAAGAGCATTGTTATAATAAAGTAATTTTTTGATCATCTGTTTTTTCCACGCGTCCTAAGTAGTTGGAAACACACCATTTGCGTAGGGCACTTGTGAAGACGAATATGCTTTCGGTGACAAATTGAAAGAGGAGGGATGGAATGGGATTAAGTGAGGGTGTCATAAGCCACAATTCCTTTATACAAAAGCGCAGATGCAGCCATTCAATACTAGCAAAAATGCCTGTAGTAAGTGTTTGGAAGCTCCCAATCAAGAAATGTTTTGATGCAATGGTTCTCCTACAATGTAGTATATGCGAATGTCAGCTGGTCATAATGAAACCAAAATATCATGTAGAATAAGACAGGGGATGCCAACGCAGCAAATTCATATTAATATGATAAGAAGCATCATATAAACCACGACATGAGAATGACTAGTAAGAGTCCTCTCATCCCGCCGCGTTCAATGTGGATGAAATAGGATATGGATCCGCAAATTGCTGCGATTGTATATTGGGAGCTATGGGTAGGAAAACTGCTATGATCACTTACTACTATGCACATTTTCGTTAAAAAATGCATTGACCCCTACAGAAATCTTTTTCAGTGAGATAATTAGAGCTCTGATGCTATTAACGTGTAATGATTTCCTCAAAATGAAGGTTATTTATGCGACATTAAAATCGCCAGTCATTCTATCCATTATCAGCTATCAAGATACTAGAAACGATGAGTAGATGATAGCACTCTAGGTAAGTAAGGATATATACATCTATTGTCCTTTCCATGTTATCAATGATAGAACTCATCCAAGATAACCACACCCTTGCCTTCATTAAACCCCCAAAAATTTTCTCACGATGATCAGAAAAAATGGGGGATTTTTTCCAAGATTATGACGAATTTGCTGTCACCTCTCTCCACCACTCAGCATGCTCATCCGTGCAACACAATTATGCCTACGGCGGTCACTATCAACAGCCCGTGTGCTGAAGAACAGCAATGTCAGCGTGGAAGCAAGTCAGAATGATGTGGTTTCCTTCTACGATGCCAAAGTCATAAACTATGCGACTCGTCCCATTCGACCAGTGACGCTGAAAGAATTGATTCGATTCGGTCAACCACCGTTATCGGAACAATCTCTCACTCAATGTGCACATTACGCTCGAACTGAACTGCCTGTACGTCTAGCCATGCGTGTGCGGGCGTTCCAAAACTTGCCTTTCATCGTTGGCACCAACCCTCATATCAAAGATATATATCGACTTTACTTTGAATCATTTGACAGCTTGGAAAAATATTCTGACTTACCTGAGAATGATAATGGTTCCGACTTGGAATTTGCGGAGAAGCTCAAGGATCTTGTAGAGCGGCACGCTGATAATATACCCACCTTGGCTCGAGGTAAAGTGAATGAGCATGATGCATCCGTATGAGCTGCAACGCATTAATCACGCGGGCATTGGTATAGGGTTTTTGGAATGTAAAAAGTATATGAACACAAAGGATATGACGGCGTTCTTGGATGACATGATTCATGCGCGAATAGGTATTCGACTCATTGCTGAGCAATGCATCAGTTTGATTCACGCTTCCAAGAATGAATCGGAAGACCAGAGAAGAACAAGCTATATCGGAATCATTAACACGCAGCTGTCTCCTGCAAAGGTCATACATCATTGTGCAGACTTTGTCACTGAACTGTGCGAGTTCAACTACGGTGAAGCCCCAGAATTCATCATCAATGGCCACGTTGATACCACGTTTACTTATGTACCAGTGCATCTTGAGTACATGTTGACTGAGTTGCTCAAGAATGCTGCTCGCGCTACAGTTGAAAATGCCAAAAAGAATAAGAAACCGATCCCTCCTGTTGAAGTTTCTATCAGTCATGGGTCTCGAGATATCGGGATTCGAGTACGGGACCAAGGCGGCGGTGTCAAGCCCAACGACCTCAACCATATCTTTGAATACTCTTACACTACGGTCAAGAATGAAGAGACTGAAGATTCTAATATCTTCAGTGGCATCACTCGTTTGGCTATGCAAAGTGGTGTAGGTGGCCCCATAGCTGGACTAGGGTACGTATAAAGAAAACATCGACTTTTTGATGTCTATAGTCATCTCATCGTCTTCTGTTTGCAGATTTGGTCTTCCCTTAGCACGAATGTATGCTCGCTACTTCGGTGGCTCCATGACTCTTTTATCTCTGAATGGTTACGGATGCGATGTGTTTCTCAAACTCAAACACATTGACGAAAGCTTGGGACAATTAGAGATTTAAACGCGTATGGTAGATCACAGTTTTTGTTTTGTTAAATTTGTATTTACGTAATGAAATGACCTTTTCTTTTTTCATATCATTACCCATTAACAAAAAATAAAAATGATGACAGAAAAACAATAAAGGAGAAACAAAAAAATTATATACTTTGCAATAGTTTTGTGTATGTGTGGATATGAATGAGTGGATGAGAATAGGTCACACTAGCAAATACATCTATGGTTTCTTGCCGACATTCAAAAATGCTCCAGTACCAAAGTATCGCTCGTTGGCTTGCTTCACCTTTTCAGCAGCAGCAGTTGGATCCACAAGCTCGATACCTTGAACTGGGGTGAAGGACAGAGACGAAGATAAGCCAGATGTAGCGGTACCACTGCTCTGCTGTCCCCATCGCTTGGTTTGTTTTGGAGCTTTGACTTTGGAGCGCATGTCGACGGCAGATGCTCGAATCTTGCCAACCTGGTTACCGATCAATCCCATACCTCGACTGGAGTCCATGGATTCCGCTTCATCCTCAGCATGACCGAACACCATTCTGTTCTGGGCTTCTCGTAGTTCGGTCATGGCAAGCGCTTCCTTTGCTTTGCGTGCTCGTCGACCACCTCTTCGCTTCTTTGGACCTTCATCAGGAACGGGGAGAGCCTTTGTGTTTTTATTTGGAGGAGCTTCTTGAAGTTTTTCGATCTTGGTCTCTATATCATCTCGCATTAACCGTCCTCGATGACCGTCTCTTGCCTCGTGTGCCGTGTCAATACGAGCAGCCAGCACGCATTTGGCTGCTACCATCTTTTGAATTTTAGGTCGCAAATCCGATGGCAATCTTGTACACACTTCACTGTAGTAAATATAGCCTCCATGCTTGTAAACCAGTGCCCGAGAAAATCCAGTGTTCGTTTTCTTGTTTTTGCCTAACACTTGAACATTGCAAGCAGGCATTTTGCACAATCCCGTCAAACCGCCAGCAGCACCAAGTAACTTGGCAGCTGTAGCACTTCCCACCACTTGCGAAAGATTGGGTGCAATGAAGTTCATTCTTGACTCTACATATTCTATAATCTGTATAAACCATGTTAGTATATTTCAAGTACTCGCTTTCGGTACCCCCCCCCCCAATACTGACCATCTTTCTAGCTGCATCAAGTGCCAGCACCATATCGCATGCTTCCTTTGTAATACGCCACTCATCATCTGTCAATTGTCGTCCGTTGGTAGTCGTGCCTGTGACGGTGACAACCATGATAGTTGCAGAAGGAAGAATGGAGTGCAAATCAACCTTGGTGATATCCATTTCATTGCCAATGGCACTAACAGCACGGACATAGTCAAGTGGATTCAATACAAGAGACTCCAGTTCTGGAAATTTTGGAGCATAATGATCTCTGATAAACTGTAGATTTGGAAGAAGAAATCGAGAAGATGCAATTGATTAGTCATGCCATAGGGTGTGCGTCTATTAGACATTGTGTTAAGCACTTGCCTTGTGTACAGTGAGAACTTCATTATCAAGTTCGACAACCAAATTATTCGACTGAACAATTATACGATATTCCGGATCGTCTTCGATCGGGCCGCTAATGGGTCGTGACGGGTCGCGATCGACTTTGCGAAATTCTTCAATACTCTAATTGAGAAAAGAATATTAGCCTTTTGGACAATGGGATCATGAAACTTGGAAAGGGTAGTCTTTACCTTTAAAATGTCTTGGGTTGCTTTGCTATTTAATAACTTGGAGACTTGATTGACGCTCTTGAGGTTGCCCATTTGCATGCTTTCAATTCGTTCTCGTTGCTCGTCCTCGTCTTCAATGACGGCATCTTCTGTATCCATTCCATCGTTTTGGTCCTGATCGGCAGCTAGCTCTTGATCGTTCTCTTCTTCTTGGAGCTCATTGTCGCTGAAATCAAGATCAGCTGCAAGTTCGTCAGCAAGAGACATGGTTGAATCAATAGAATCGCGGTGTATTGGCCGAATTCCAGGTGTTTTTTTTCTATGGTAATTTAAAACGCCGCTTTGGTTTCTTGCCAGGCAGCTATGGGAACTTTTGCAATAGCGAATACGCAGAAATACAACATTCTAAACATATCTGAAGTAAATATCCCATGCTTTGCTTTATTCGTGAATATTCGGCGCTCTATCCGAGCGTCTTGAACCTACGTCAATGTGGCATCTTACTGATTTGACGGCCGCAACTGTGGCACACCGGTTAGTGCGTATCATTGAACGGCTGTATGAAAATAACTATAACATGCTTGGTTGTTCAAATGGTCTACCTTATTTTCTTCTTGCCTTTTGGCTGATAACAAGCTGCGATTTGGTTGGATTTTCGGCTGTAAGCCAACAAGGTATGATCTCCGCTGGCCTTTGCACTCTTTGCGGGGAGAGGAGGCGTTTGGAATCTTTCAATCGAACAACAATGTCGGCGAAACATTCAAGGCTGCGCACCTTCGTCGATTGTGCGATATGAAGAGCAAATTTCATCCAACAGAAGTCAAAAAGCTAGGATGTGCTGCCGAACTCAGTAGACAGTGCGTGCGTTGCTATACACACTAATGATAGCTACCAGTTTTGATAGGACAATACATCACCTTTTCATGCATTTTCATAGTCGAAAGACTCACTTTAAATTTTTTGCTGACCTAAGGAGCAAACCAGCCACGTGAATCGACGTTCCACAGAATTGTATGTCTCATGTTCCCGCCAAGCATTTAAAAGGCAAGAGGCATTGAATCTGTGCCGGAGAGTAATCCGACTCTTTCGCTCCAATGGCCATTATCGAATCAAACAACCGCCATGCTGAAGCTAGTCGCAAGACTCTGGCCTATCTCAAGGAACTGTCGGATTCTCTTGACGGTTGGGACTTCAAGTCTGAAAATAACGGTGTCAAACTTTACAGTAAGACCGTAAAGGGACAGCCACTCCCTGTTGTTCGTGGTGACGCCATACTTCCCGGAAATGAATACACTCCTGCCCAAGTGGCTTCTGCTGCTACCTCACCAGGAAGCCGCAAAGTTTGTAAGTTGGTGTGATGAGATGCGCTGATATTGGCCGTTAGTGTCGCTGTTTTAATTCATTGATTTGGACGTTGTACAGGGGACGACAAATTCGATTCTGTGGAGGTTAGAGAGGTCTACACTTTCCGCGAGCTTCTCCTCTGGACCAAAGTCAAGGCTCCTTGGCCGTTGAGGTAATTCATTTAAATGTATATACTATCAATAAGTGTAACAGATCGAAGTCTGACCAGCTTCAACTATGCTTGTTTCCCGTTTCTTCTAGCCCGCGAGATATGTGCACAACGATTATACGGGACATAAGCGACGACGCTGCCTATAGCTCTTTGGTCTCAGTTGAGGATGCTGCTATCCCGGAAGTGGACGGAAACGTCCGTGTCACTCTTCCCCTCTCAGGATGGAAGGTCACTAATGGCCCAGAGGGTATCGTCCTGACCAATGTTTCACAAATCGGTACGACAGGTCCCGTTCCTAAGGCTCTCATTGTTAGTGTTCAACAACAAATTCCTATGGCTACAGCAAAAGTCATCAATTATGTACAAACTTACGGCTATCCTCCCTACATTATTGATACCACGGCTATCACCGGAAAGGAACAATTCACACACAACGACAAGAAATACAGTATAGAGATTAAAAGTGGCGAAGTTGATTCCTTTGTCAAGATCGACATCAGCAAAAAACTTTATCCAAACGGTATAAATGTCAGCATCAATGGCTCTGCCACTCACAAAATTGAGGACGGCGCAAATGGAAACAAAGTTCTCGTCATTGAGAGCATTGGTGGCTCTGCCACCGCTGTTGTTACTCATGCTTGAATGGAGTCATTTCCTTTAAAAGCCATGATTAGAAATTTTCATATTTTCGCTGTCTATTAGCAGCCTCACTATGTATGGGAAGTTAATTTACCTTTCTAAAAACTCAATAGGATGATTATCTAGTGTTTCATCCACCATCAAAACCATAACTGAAAGAAATATTCAAATAAACAGTATTGTGAACAGCATCATAAAAAATTCTCTGTTTTATTGGCAGAACTCGGCTCCACTGATGTTGTGTTTACTGTTTGAAGCTCTACATTGATACAGACGACTTTTTTCACTAAACCCTCATGCAAAATATTGTCAGAGTATCTATTTGTCGCCAGTTGCGACAGATTGTGCAAGCAAAAACTGAAAATGATAGGTAGGGCAGTGATGTACCATCCAAGCAACTCATGACTTATTTCAAAACAAGAAAATTCACGGTTTTTAATCTTAAGGTGAACACAGCATACACTATTTACTTTCTTGCACAGTGGAGCGCCTCAATCATTGCTTTTAAAAACAAACCCGATATTACTTCTAGATGAGATGATAAAAGCAACTCATTTCAAGACATTACTCTTTCCGCTTCAACCCTCGCTGTATTCCTCTCTGTTAAACGCAATCTGCCTTGTGAGGTACTCAAGTCGCTTTGGAATCATGCTCTTACATGCAGGTACCCCACTTTGTCAGCCACACTTGTGTTTCAAAAGGAATAGCACTTATGCACTCGCCAGGGTTGCTTTAGAGTTTTGTGTCTCATCAGAAATAGTAGACGTCATTGAGTACAATTCATGCGCAAGGCTTGCTAGTGGTTTTTATAACCTACATAAGCTAATAGCTCAAGGGTGGTGTGGAATCGGCAGCATATCGGACGTTCAACGTGGTACAAGGCCGCCAGTCCCATGGTTCCTTACGTCAGTCAACGAACCTTTTTTTTCTTATAGAAACAATCTATTGCCCGAGTGATATATAGCGCTGTAGAGCCAGACAGCACAGAGAATTTCGTACGCAAATAACACAGTATATGATGACAACTACGAATTTCTCTTGCATTCAGATAGAACACAGCCTGCATATAGGATGAGAATCGAAGAAAACGTTTGACACATTCTTCGACCTGTCTCGTTCAAGGGGGGAGGGGAGAAGGGCATAGAACCTGAAATGAGACTCTAAAAATAATACATGTTAGATTGAATTAAGCTGAAACAAAGTGAGCTCTACTTTGGTGTCAACATTTCCTTTTATTTTATTCCTTTCCTTGGCTAGCTGATAGTAAGTCCGTGCTGCAAATGAGACCCCTATGTTGACTACAAGAACTCTAGTGCCTCAGCATTTGGTATCGGTTACCAGTATGGTTTGAAAACATGTACCGCGATGTTCACATTAGTTATATCATTTGTAGCTGCTGAATTGTCATGATAATATTTTCTACAGCCATGCATGTTGCTAGCGTGTCATACCAACGCACAGTATCACTTCGAGGTTTCAATTAGTTTATTTAAGAGAATAGGCGTAAGGAAAGTATAAAAAGTTTGTGAAGCCACACTATAAATCGGTGCTCATTCATATCAAAGTTCCACCAAATCTCATCACCACTCCATGGTTTGATATAGTAAACGATACAATGATCATACGCAAGGCATTCTATAGTCACGTGCCAAGAGATCGTCGAGCGGGTATGTATTCAGCAACTTCTTGGCATGTATAACCATGGTATCAAGTGGAAGGCTCTCATCATCATCAATGAATAGGATGATAAAATGTGACTGAACTGGGTTGCCTTTGATCGATGTATAAAAGTTGCAAATAGAAAAATTCATAGCCATGAAAAAAGTGCAGCGCGGTGACTTTTGCTAATGGGACGAAATGTGGAACCTCTCCAACCACAACGCGCGATCACACGCCCTACCCAACATTATTTTTTTAATATTTTTTTTTTCGCTTTCTCCTGTAACTTCTCTTTTTATTTCCCTTTCTCGTTGTTCGTGTCAGGTTTAATATGTCATCTACGGCAAATACTCGTAAAGCCGGGCGCGTCAAGTTTTTCAACTCTGTAAAAGGCTTTGGTTTTATCATACCGGATGACCAAGCTGGCCAGCAAAACATTGAAGGTATGCGTATGCCCGATAAGCTATGGTGTCACGAGTGCCAACTAAATCGCGCGTTCATTTCTACGATCTTTGCTTTCCAGAAGTGTTTGTCCATCACACTGCCATTCACAACGATGGAGGATTCAAAAGCTTGGCTGAGGTTAGAACGGTATACAAACTCCACGCACGCACTACTGCGAGATACTGATCTTTTTCCCTTTCTATTTTTGCTTGACTGATGGCTACAACAGGGTGAAGAGGTAGATAGAGTCTTCGATTTGAGTACATTCCTCACTTTAGTCTCAGCTCACCAATTTCTTTTTGTGTCCATGCCATGAAATAGGTTGAATATGATCTAGTGCAAGGACCGAAGGGAATGCAAGCGGCCAATGTGTCTGGTCCGGGCGGAGTATCAGTTCAAGGTGACCCGACCGCCGGTCGCAGACCTTACGATGCGTGAGTAACGAACTCTATAGTTGAATGAAATGGTTGTTACTTACTTTTGTCTAACCATGTATCTATTTGCACCATTTAGTTACGGTGGTAATCGATATGGCAATAATGTGGGTGAGTGATCAACTGGTTTTCGCAGCACTTATGCTTCTCTTTGTCGCTCTCGAGATGTACAACCTACCATGAAGGGATACTAAGCCTTGCCGTTATATTTATTTTTATAGCGTACGGTATGAGTGGAGGCTTTAACCCAGGATTCACTGGCCAAAACTTATACCCTTATGGAGGTGCTCCGTTCCCAGGCTATACTCAGCAGTTCTCAGCGTTTCCATATCCTCAGAGTGGTTCACCACAACAACAAGTGCCTGCCACCTCACCTGGCGTGATGCCGTCTGCTCACTATACGCAGCAACAGCAGCAGCAACAGGGCGCACCTTTCACGCCTTACCAACAACAACCACAGGCGGCAAGAGGTCAAACGGGTGGAAGTAATGGCGCAGGCGCATACTATCCGCAATAAGAATCCTCCTTCTAAAAGAAATGCTAATTTGTTTTCCACAAATGTAACTCACATTATCGCCACTCTCATTCACACTCTCTCACATATACGCTCGTGGGATTTTGAAATACATATTATACAAAACATCCAAACAAAAAACTATTTTCATGTACAAAATGTTATTTTTTGCATTTGTGGTGTCATAGGTTCGGGCGATCCAACACTGCGTTTATAGCCGTTATCCAGATTTGCTTATCTTCCTTGGTTCGAGCCATAAACGTCCAGGGTTTGCCTTTGAGAGTATGCTTTTGAGTGATAATCATTTTTTTCTTTTTGTGAGAGTAGAATTTATGGGTTAACGGTATCCACACGGAGAACAAACACGCGTCATCCTGATTGTCTCTGGGTGTCACTAGACCGTCTGAGTACATGCGGGCAGGTCGACGCACTACGGTGTCGTTGTCGTTGTCAGTATATACATAGCTACCGGTTAGATCGTGTGTATATTTGCGGCCATGGTAGACGCTTTGTATCATTCTTCCTGACAGTTTGCTTCTTTCCACGATGTTGAACATCACGAGCTGGCCGTCTCTTGTTAAAACAAAATGATCCTCCTTAAAAGGTTTCCGGACACTATTTTTGTAAAATAATGCCCCAGCACACTGATATGATCATAAAGCAAAAGGAGGGAGTTTAGATGGCTATTTCGCTATGAACAAACCGCTCTTCTGATCCAATATAGGGGATGCTACTTACCATGATGTAACGACATCTTGAAGGGAGGCAGTAGTTCCAAAAACTAGTGTAGATAACATTGTCAGCAGCAGCTTCCTCGTCATACTGCGACATAGAGTCATTTTCCATTTCGGCGTTTTGATCATTCCGCTTAGATTTAGGGGACTTGTCTTGTCGAATGATGGCGGCTTTGTACTTGCTTATTTGGTCACGTATCATTCTATGGTTCAGTGTCTTCCAATATAAACTGAGATCTTGCAGCCTTCGTACCCAGACATCTCTATCATCGACACTCTGAGCCTGAATGATGGAACAATGTCACTTAGCGTGCTTTCACTCCATTTCTTTGACAATTGCATGCATGATGAAAACTCCTTACCTCATATATAATGGACAAACCGTTCCTCAAAACCATTTCAAAGCACCTCTTCTGTTTGTCCAACTTTTGCAAGTTCTTTATGGCCTTTGGTGTGGAGGCAAAGCAGCACCAACAAAGCCGTGGATCATGCTCACGTTCGACTTGCGTCGAGGCGGCCATAATGGGTGTGCTGGAGGAGGAGGAGCTAATACTGGTATTGCTCTGAAACGCAGTGCTGCCATACATCGTATTGGGTTTCCAAACCTTGATGACCTCTACTTCACAGAGATCAATCATGCCTAAGCTTGAGCCTATTTGCTCTTCTCGGCTACATTTGTTATTCAGTGACAGGTTGATCAAGTATTGTTGATGCGTTGCAAAATAGAAACGTCTTTGTGAAAACTTCTGGCTCTTAATCATCTGACCTCTTCGATTCGTAAGTCGGGTAAGTATTCCATCAATAGCCTCGGGTTCTACAATTTGTCGTTCACCAATCGTCACGGTGGTAGGCATATGTTCCGTTTTGCGTAGCTCAAGATTATTATTGCCTTCAATCAAACGTGGGCCGATGATAGACTCGCTTTCGTCAACGCACCATTCTAGACAATCTTTATATCTCCAACATAAGCTGAGTTCCTTTTGCTGATGCCAATTTTCATACATCTCCTTGGTGGTCTCGTCTTGGACCATGGAAGTCACTATCATTTGCTTTAGCCAGCCGTACGTTGATGTTGATACATCCGCGACGGGTACTCTGCATTCGATATTGAGATCCGGTATCACTACATCAGCGACATTTGGAAATATTGGCTTGCTGTTCTGTGGGACTAACGAATACAGTTGCCGATACCAATGGCGCGTTTGTTTGGTGTTTCTGAGCCGAAAGGAAAGTTTGATGCCACCTTTTTCTGATGTTCTTGCTGTTAACTCTATCAAATATTCCTGTTCATTCACTAATTTGAGCTGAGTAATGGATGCCAAATTGATATTGTGCAAAATCTTCCGCCTTTCCAAGAAGATCTACTGGCGATTGAGTCAGTCAGATGACGTTCATGATTAGGAGATAATAATGAAAAAAGAATGGAAATGACATTACCGACATGGTATAGAGCGATAATCCCTTGTTCGTAAGCACTGCCTCTAATTCTCTCCATTCATATTTCTGCTTGTCTTTACGAGTCCTGTTGACTTTTCGGAATTTCGGGCCATCGACGATATGCTTGCCTTCCACGATGGAACAAAGGATAATTTCCTGTTCATGAATCTCTGGAACAGTACAGGCTTGAGCTGTGTCTGAAGTAAGCTGAGATGTGGATTTGGCACCACCGCCGTCCGAAAGTTGTGCAGGGTCCGGGACTTCAGTTACGATCGGCTGCGGAGGAGCAGAGTCGTTAGCCGGAGGGGTGGTCTCAGAATGTTCAGGCCGAGGGGTTGAACTACTTCCCGACTCGTCGGCTTGCTCTTGAGGAGCAGAGTCGTCAGACCGAGGGATCGGAGCATTATCCGACATGTCAGCTTGCCTTTCCTGCTGTGCGTCGGCTTTGATAGTACTGGCGATTGAAGACGATCGTGCAGAAGGGTGGCTGGAATGTGATTCTGGGGAGCTTCCTGTGATAGACGATCTAGCTGTATGGAATGAATCACTTATAGACGAAGGTTCCATATTAGATCAGCTCACACAAGGAAAATGACCCATACGCCAATAATGAGCGCATCGACCGGGCCTACAAAAAAATCTTGTTAGGTGCTGTCACATTGGTCAGTGCGACGCGCACATTGACCAGTCAATGTTTTGAAATTTGTAGAGCAAAACCCCTTTGCTGCCTGCCAAAGGAAAAAAACCTAATATCGTCCTTCGTTACAATGCCAGCTAAGAAAGTTATGGTTATTGCTGGCGTCTGGTGTTGTCCAAATAGCAAATCGCGCTTGATAATTTATCCTACCTCTTCGCAGGATGGGCGATCAATAGCGCGGCGTCCAAATGCAGAAAGCACAAATATTTATATGTCAAAATTGAACGCTGAGCAAAGCCTAACACCTTACGATGCTGATGCGTATATACCATGAGTATTACTGACTACTGAATGATTATCTCAATGATAAATGGAATGCCCGTTTCAATAATGTACTTCGTTCAACCGGAATATCCACATTAGTTTAGCTGTCGTGGCAGCGACGCGAGCACCTAATATTCTCCAAGTTCAACATCATGCTCTACCATGCATTTGCAACATTTGGTGTCTATAACAGCCTTTGACCATTATTGTAGAGCTTTTTTTAAAGTTCTGATAGCAGGTATTCAATTTATTACGGGTGTGTTGCTTAGATACACATGATACTCGTATAGAGATTTTTAATCGGTAGATAAACAGTAAAAAGAACAATCAAGCGCCAGTTGCTTCAATCTCTGGGTTCTCAACGAATTGCGAGATAGTTTTGTCGGAGTCGCCTGTAGCGTCGACAGGATGAGCGGCAGCATGTAACATAGCTCTACCTACAACGGCTACAGGTACGTCCAAATGCAAACCGACCACTCTAGTATAGCCCACAATTTTACCGAAGATGGATTCAGCCAAGCGTGGTCGAGGACGTTCTTCTTCAAGAGTTAGAAAACGTGGTCGGAAGATGGATACTCGCTGGAAGCCCACATTGATAAGGTCTTCTTCTGTCTCACCCTTGGACTTAGGGTAAAGGAATGGTGAACTCTTAGAGGCACCGCTGGATGAACAGTACAAAAAGTGTACGGGGCTAAGACCACCGCCTGGTGCAGGATTTTCTTCAGCAATGATTTTGGCAGAGTTAACAACATAGTCGTGATCAATTTTCTTGAATGCGTCAGCACTACCAGCATCAGCCTTTGTGGTGCCAAGGCAGCAGAACACATCCTCGTACCCTTTCAATTCCGAGCGACTTGCTTCCAGGTTGTCAAAGTCGACAGTTTTCTGAACTAGCTTACTTTGCGGTACTGTATCGTCGAGTTTGACTTCACGTCTTCCAATGGTGGTGACGCTCTTGTAGGTGTCGGCTAGCAGTACTTCACGCAGTAGGGCTTTTCCCACAGCGCCAGTAGCTCCTAGAATTAAAGCTTTCTTTCCAGCTTCAGACATTGTAATCGCGAAGAAGTGATTTTAGAAAGAGTGGTAGGCGTATCAGCCATTACGGCAATGCAAGAGCCATTTAGCATGTGACTTGGACTCGCTAAAATACTCTTCTGATTGGCCACTTTTTTTTGGCCCTTTGTTTCTTTGAAAGTCAAGTCGACGCTCACGCATTTCGAGATTTCCCAAATCTACTATGGATACGACCTCCAGTCAGTTTGAGATTGCAAACCCTCCCTCCGATGGCATCTCTAAAGTTCAATTTGCTCCCGAAGATAGCAGTCTATTGCTAGTTTCGTCATGGGACAAGGTGACGATCTCAGCAAACTGCGTGCCAACATTGTCCTAGCTATTAACGCATTCCTCTCTGAATTAGACTGCCACTTTATATAATGTCGACGAAAACACAGTGAAGCACAAGTTTGAGCATCAAGCTGCTGTTTTGGACTGTTGTTTTTCATCCAACGACCGCGCATATACCGGAAGCGTTGATCGCAATGTCAGAGAGTAAGTCATTCACACCCGAAACGAAATAGCCGCGCACTGAAATATAGTAACATATATACGTTAGGCTTGAGCTTGATACTGGTAATAGTCGCGTCCTTGGATCTCACGATGATGCTATCAAGTGCGTAAACTGGTGTAGTTTAACACGTAAGTCAGTTCGTCTATATTCACAATATTTGTCGTGTTGAATTTTCTCATCTCCAACGTTGGTGCGTAGAAACATTGTTCACTGGATCATGGGATAAAACCATTCGAACATGGGATCCTAGAAGCGCTGAACCTCTTCAAAGCACATACCACCAGCCGCATAAAGTTCTCAGTATGGATATTTTGGATGATAAGCTTGTTGTAGCGATGGGCAACCGACACATTTACATTTATGACGTACGAAACATGAGCGAAACTCTGCAGAAGCGAGAAAGCTCCTTGAAATATATGACCAGAGCAATAGCCTGTTTACCTAGCAAAGATGGTGAGTCACACAACCTGGCGCATTCCGTTGATCTGTAACTATACTCATACTCTTTTCTCTTCAGGATACGCGAGCAGTTCGACGGAAGGAAGGGTTGCGGTAGAGTACTTTGATCCATCACCAGAAGTACAGTCTAAAAAGTATGCCTTCAAATGTCACAGACAAGTTCACGGCGATACCGAGGTTGTATACCCTGTCAACGGATTAGCTTTCAACCCAGTGTAAGCGCTTTGATTATTTGCATTCACCCAAAATGACTTTTTCGTGCCCTATGCTAATTCTATTCTCTTAAGGTATGGAACTTTCGCAACAGGTGGATCCGACGGTATTGTTAACTTTTGGGATGGCATCAATCGTAAGCGTATTCGTCAGTTCCCTCGCTATCCCGATGGTATTGCTAGTCTTGCTTTCAGTCATGACGGTAAAAAGCTTGCTATCGCTTGCAGCTATACGTATGATGAAGGTGAGAAAGATCATGCTCCCGATACTGTTTACATTCGACACTTGACCGAAAGCGAATGCCTTCCAAGAAGCGCTCTTAACGGCAAGAATGCATAGACTGTACATTTTTAATTATAATAAAAAAAGAGACGTCAAGGTTTGGATGACATGACGAACAATTAATTTTCTATATCTGCTGGTGTAGCTTGTGGAGGAACATAGATCCCGGCAGCATTGACAATGGCCCATCGAATATCTTGGATTCCTTCATCTATGGTTGTTCCTTGAAGCACTCCCTTGCGGCCTTTCCGCTGTTGCCCAGATACTAATAATTGCGGGTAACAACATATAGCATCTTTGAATACATCCGCTTCTATTTTTTCTTTGTTTTCCTGAAACTGCTTGGCAGATATGCGGTCTCGCTTGGTCAGTATGACTTGGTACGACAATGCTAGTTTATCAAAGTATTCAAACAGTTGCTGGTCAGCAGGCTTGATTCCAACCGTGGAATCGATTAAAACAAACGTTCGCTTAAGCCTAAATTTTTGTCACATGTCAACAAACAGAATGAACCAGTTTTCTACGGCTGGAAAGGCACTCACTGATCGCGTGTAGTTATGTAGCTCATGATGCTCTCACCCCACTCCTCTCGAGAACGGTATCCGTAGCCAGGCATATCTACTAAATGCATCTGATCTCCAATGCTGAAAAAATTGATCAATCGCGTATGTCCCTGCATTTGCCATGCGATATATCGGTTTAGTAAATGATCCACCACGATGGAAAACGTCAAAGTAGCTTACCGGTTTGCTAGAAGTCTTAACAAGACCTTTGCGATTCAGCAGCTTGTTGATTAATGTGGATTTCTATTGACATGTTTTATATGTTAGGTTTAGCAATATAGTCCTGGCAATGGAATTCGCCTGTGGTCTTGTATTTTTCCGTAAAAACCCTCTCATCATGCTTACCCCAACATTACTTCTGCCTACAAAGGCTACCTGTCGGGATTTTGACAGGACATAGTCAGGCATTGGCAGTGGAATACACGTGGTCTGAATTACTCGTCGTTACCTCGGGAATAATAGTCTTGGGAGCCTGTTCGACATGAGCGATAGATTTCACAAAAGCAGCGGGTTGTTTGAATAGTTTGTTTGCATACAGGATCTGAGCTGGGGTTGGCAGAGTTGGTTTTGGGAATGTTGAAAATGACCTAACAGTTGTACAAAGCATTTAGGGGAGACTATCAGAAAAAAATTCAAAGGCAGGCAGGCATATCACCGTTTTGTTAGGCAGCAAAAATGCTGTCTCTATTTCCCGCCGTTGTGTCTCCGTTCCCTGCTCTCTTTCCACTGTCTGTGCTCTCTCTTTTCTTAAGCCTGCCTTGATGACTTCAGCCAAGGCTATTCAAATTGCAAAGGAAATTGACAGTGCCCGCTGCAAAGGCAACTGGAATGCTCTTCCTGAATTAGCAAGACGTTATAAGAAGCACAATCCTGATGGCACCGGTAATTTGGCACTCCCTTGCTTTCTCGCCGATTACACTCGATGTTAGCCCATACTCATAACAACCGTTTTTATTAGTTTTGGAACAGACAATATTGGCCGAACACGCTTTGACACAGGTGCTAGAAAAGATCAAAGAGCCTTTCGACCTTTATAACAACGACGGCCCAGAGCACCTTGCCTTTCCTCCAACTGTTGATAGAAGCAGCGTCAACTATGCCCGCGAACAACTCGTTAGAGCCTCGCAGTCTAAAAACGGATCCGAATCATCTCAGAGCAATGTATGTCATATGAAAGTTTGGTGTTCAAAAGGTTAACTTTCCTGCAGTCTCTTTGTACTCACAAGTTGGACTTTCTTTTTTTTTTTTCTATACAGTTTGCCGCCGTGATTTTAGCAAGAACGCTACATGAGATTGGCGACTACTCGAAGGCTTTAAATACGCTGAAGCAAGTCGCTTTTAGGCCGGAAGATGTTGAATCTGGTTATGCGCTGGTCTTACTTGTCCAAGCTCGCACTATTAAAGGTAACACGAACTTTACCTCTTTTTGTTTCGACTACAATTGACTAAGACTAAATGTCACCTCTTTTGGAAATAGGCCTCTGCTTAGAGCGGTCCGATGATGTTGAAGGAGCATTGCAAGCTTATGAGAGTATTCTGCCTATCATCCAACAACATCCAGCAGAACGCGGTAACGAGCTGGCACACTGGGTCGAAACCTCATTGTATCGTGGGTCATTATTGAAACTAGGCCACCAGTAAGTAAAATTCTGTGATGACCAAATTTTCCCCACAGAAGTGATTTCACGTTTTCTGATTTCCCAATGCATCGTATTTTCCAGCAAAGACGATGTGGCGGGTACTCTTGGTCTTTTCCGCGAATACTATAGACAGTCTGCTTCATGGAGCCCTATGTGGCGCATTAGGAAACGCCTAGTCATCCTAAGATACTTTACAAGATACCTTTCTTCTGTATACGTCCAGGGGAAGTATATCCCGTCTTCAATTGTCACTGTAGAAGTTAACAGGTAAGCACGAGCTAATTCCGGGAACAGCGCCATATTTTGATCCAACCAAAACCATCTTATTTACGATTATATTGCTAGTGTCTCACACATCAGTAACTACCAAACGCCTTCGCTCTTCTTCATTGAAATAGCACAACTTCATAAATCATATGAAGATAAGCTATATGCTGTAACAGCTTTCCCAAAAGCCGGACAGTCCAATGGTCAAGTCATCGAGTTTGTCAACCAGTTGGTCCATGATCTAAACTTAATGGGTGATGCTGTTACCTCCACTGAGCTTCGTGGCCTTGTGGAAACCTTGTATAGAGCGATTCAAAAGACTTTCAACTCACCCGTCATTGTTCGACACCTCTTTATCGCGTTGGTTCGACTTGGAGAATACGATGAAGCCAAGCATGCACTTCAATCGTACCTGCGGTTGATTGGTCTCAGCACACAAGCACAAGATGAATCCCGGCGTAACGGAGAAGCGCTTGTTACCTACGCAGATGGAAGAGCTATGCCCGTCCCTATCATAGCGGACACACATGTGGGAGAGATCCTGGACGAAATGTTGGGTACATCTGGTGTTGAAAACGAAGCACTGCAATTCAATTCCGATCGGGCCAAGGACGAGAAGACGATTGCTTCCAAGCACAAGGGTGAACAAGAAAATGACTTGGATATCCTTCTATGCTTGATTGAAGCGGTTCGAATGTTCTGTAAAGAACTGGATCAAGGTGTTGAAGCCGTTGAAGTTGCAGAGCTACTCCACAAAGTGTTGAAACGTTCCACGACCGTTACTGTCGTATCACACCCTGCTATCTGTGCTCAAGTATCTCGCATGGTGGGCACTTCGTATTGCCTACTGGCTAGTCAGAGTAAGTTTGTCTCTTATTTCAGTTGACAGAGATGGATGTTGAAAGATGTGGATCTGACGCATTTTCTCTTTCATTTTAGCTCACGACCCTGAAGTGCGTCCAAAATATCATGATACAGCGCTGTTCCACTTGAACCATTCCATTGAAATTGATCCCACAGCTTGGGAAACACACTATCAACTTGCTCTTCAACAAGCTGAAGTTCGCGATATCAGCCATGCCATCGCCAGTGTCTCTCAGGCACTGCGAATCAATTCCACTTATACACCTTCGTGGCACTTGCTGACACTGCTTTCATCTTGTCCTTCAGCCGGTAATTTGCAGCAAGCTATCCAGTCTTTCGAGCTCGGCATGAGGGAAACAGACATTGAACGTGAGCAAAATGGAAATGGTGATGCTGCAAACAGCATTTCTCCACGAAATTATTTTACTCACGAAGAGGGTGAGCAAATGCTGGCGTTCCAAACGACTGGTGCAGTTCTGCAGGCTGCAGCTGGTCATATCGAAGTAGCCCTTGAGAGTCACGAAAGTCTTTTTGCCCTTTACGGCAAGGTCTCTACCATTGACCCTGCCGTTGCAGCGTACAATGATTATAGCGACTTTTCATCGAGAAGAACCAATGGAATGACTGGCTCCATCAGCGCCATGTCAGACCTCCCACGTACTCGTCGAAGAAGTGCAAGTAGCGGTGCATTGGGAGTCCCTCGTGCTGCTTCCTCCATCAATGTTTCACGATCACAAGACGACGTCAATGTTCGGGGAGGACTTTCCTTGTCCTCTTCATCTATTTCCACTAACCCAAGTGGCTCGGATGTTCGACGCAATGGTACCTCCTCCACCTTGAATGTACCTACTACGTTGAGCGAAGGAGAAAACGAAAAACATCTCACGGATGGTGAAGTTCAGCGAAGCAAGAGCTCTCATCGCCGTCATCTTCACGTGTTTGGCAGTCGGGGCAAAAAATCAAAGAAGCCAGAGAACAACTATTTGAATAGTAGCAAAGAAGGAACCTTGACAAACGATAGTTCCGGTAAGTATGGTCAATTAGGAAAAATTCTCTATAAATGGAACTTTCTGGTTAAAAACTCATGCATTTGTAGTTGGAGTCAACGGCGTCAAATCAAGCGAACATTTAACGGCTGACTACCGTTCGATCCATAGCCCTACGCCATCCATTGGCACTAAAACTAGCATTCGGTCCATTTTCCAACCGACTGAACCTGTCCTCCATGCTACTACCCGAACAAAGCTTCGATACCAGCGGTCGACTCATGCACTTTCTAATCTGTGGTTACTCTCTGCTCTTGCCTTTATCAAACTTGATAAACTAGAGGAAGCGCGGAAAGCCATTGAAGAAGCGGAAGGAAATGATCCATCCAATAACCCTCTAGTCTGGGTTGTGCTTGGTCGGTTGCGAATGGCCCAGAACCGAACCGAAGATGCCATTGCTGCTTTCCAAAAAGCTCTCGTTGTCAACCCTTATGATGCTGGTGGCCGACTCTGGCTTGCTCGCATTTATTTTGATTCTGGAGAGTATGAAGCTGCTGAAGGGCTATTGGATCGTCTGACCAAGGGCAATGGATGGGATAGTGCTGAAGCTTGGTGAGTGTACACTTGGGGAAGAGTCTCCTATGGATCATATTTTCTTTTTATTAATCTCTCCGCTACGTTTAGGTATTATCTGGGTGAATTAAATCACAAGATGGATCGGTTCCCCAGGGCTAAAGAATGCCTATGGTACGCACTAGAGCTTGAGAATACGAAACCTATACTACCCTTCAGCGTACTTCCAAGATGCATTTAAATAACAAATGCCGCCTTTACATACAATCATAGCATAACCCAACTTAACTCAATCCCCATCTTACCAAAGAAATTAATGCTGTTGTTTTATTATAAGTATACTGTGCCGCAAATTTAAAGCCCCCATCTTGGCCAAATCTCAGAGTGTATGCTTTTTGTACTGTAGAGACCTAAATAAATTGTTTACAAGTATGACGATATAGCAGCTTGAGATGATCAGCAGTGTGACTATGTTACATTGATGAGTCGAACCCCCCATTCATTCCATAACTTCATCCTGGTTATCTAAAAATTGGAGTTTGGTCATTTCATTGAAGGCAGCCGAGAACAGCGGACGTATTTCGTTGAGCTCCATCCGAGACATATTGTGCAGCTTTAGAAAACATAGAACGTCAGTCGGTAATAAAGAAAACGGCGACGGGGTAGAGCGGGGACAATTACCTCGAGTCGGGTCCCGTCCACTTTGCCTAGCAAATCTCGCGTCTTCCTTTGTCGACACTCCCGAATATCTTTCAATAGCTTTCGAATGTGTTCAATATCAGGTATTTCATCGGGCGCTCTGTCATACGTACCGGGTATAAATATACGTTAGATGTATTACTATAACGGCAGGCCAATAGGCAAGTAGAACGAAGTCTTACACTTCAATTAACATGTGGGCTATTTCCATATAGTGAAACGGGACTTTTGCAAACTCGTCGTGGTCTTCCTCATTTTGCAATAATGCCTGTAGATTGTCTATATTAAATATGGAGTTAGAAACCCATGTATTGCCATTTACCAACGCCGCCAATTATTAGCATGCGGACGATGTTTACCTTTCGTGAACCAGTTGGGCGGGACAATTGAGCATTTTCTATTTTTTTTGAGAGCAACTGCAAGCCATAGTGGTACCTGGGCTTGCAAAGGCGGCATAAACGGGCCATAGGACGTCTACATATGAGGATAGTATGAATGCTACGCGTAACGGAGGAGCAAAGTGGACATCAGCAAGGGTACCTGGATGAATTCCATTTTGTCTAGAGTGAAATTAGGAATGATGGAGATGAATTCATTGCCTGCAATGAACTGAATCTCTTCAGGCGAGAATTGTCGTTGGATCTTTTGCGGCAAAGCCATGCTGAGAGACAGTGCGCGGACTGCTTGTAACCCAAAAAAAGATTTCTGTCTGCCTCTAATTTTTTTTTTTTTTTTGAAACTCGGCCGTTCAAATAGGAAGTCCCTTTCCCTACTAGCGTGCGTTGAAACGGGCTCCTTTCCTTTGACCTCTCATCCCATTTCTTTCCCCTCAGTCCTTCCATTCTTTCTCATTACTACGTCCTATAACTCTCACAACGCATGCCTTCTGCGTCCCCTATCTTTATACCAAGTGCTGACTACGGCCATTCTTTCCGTCGTGGATCTTTAACACAAACCATTCTCCATAACGGGCCAACGAAACGGCCGTCCATAAAGGGTGGAATGTCTTACCATTCATCAAAGTCAGATCGGCGCTGGAAGTGGTGGCATTATCTGATACTTTTGCTCCTGTTGTTTGCCTTTGTCGAGTTGGCTATTGTCGTGGTTGGATATGCGCTACTTCATGATCAGCCCGCTCCAATTTCTATCGGTAAGTCCCACTGTTAAATTATCCTAAATTAAGATAAAAGGAAACCATGTTGCGTAACCTAACCTTTCCACTCCACTTCATTTTTGTATGTATTTTTAATTTGGGTACCACCGTAAACCCTCAGCGCTACGAAAATTCCCATCTGTACCTTACAAACATTTGGATACGAGAAGTCAGCTCAAATTGGAGAGAGGAACAACCGTCTATCATGTTACAAAGGAGTTTGGTCCGGCTTCTATGGGTGGGATGGGCATGGTCTTGACAGCACTTGCCACTGCCCAGCAACAAACGAATCGTGTCGACGTTTCTGTCGTTATGCCATATTACTCATACTTGAAGAACAAGCACGAAATCACCAAGGTGACTGACCTTACTATGGACATTCGAGATAAAAATGGTCGCTTAATGCCTGTGGAATTCCGGGTTTCTAAACTGGATTTTGTGTATGGCGATAACCCTGAAAGCACCAATGCCACCACGGAAATGCCACCGAACCCACCATCTCAGGTCGTACCAGTATACCTCATTGGCCCTGGCAACAAGTCGCCTTTTAACCGTGCCTTTCGAGTAAAAAATGTTCTCAATATTTACTCTTCTCCCAATGGATTACCTCAAGAATGGAAGGATCAATACTTTTGTAAAGCTGTAGCTACATTCCTGGCCCATCAAGTCAATAGCGAAGAGCAATCTTTATTCGCACCTGTAACTCGGCATAATCGGGTCGACGTCGTGCATTTGCATGGTGCTACCAACGCATATGTGGCAAAACATCTTCGTGAATCCATTGAGCTGGAAGAAATGGGTCCGAAGCCACCATCCATTGTGTATACAATGCACGACTACCTTGATGAACTACAGTACACCAACACCATCAAGAATGTAGGCAAATTTATTGGAAATCGTGATGTGGATGAGGCTTTGTCAGAAATGCAAAACTACATGCATGGCCATCGCATGTTCATGTCAAGTCTTGCTATTGATAGTGCCGATGTTGTAACGATTGTGAGCAAGAGTATGGCAAAAGAGATTGTAGAAGGACGTTTGGACTTTTATCTCAAGGAACTGGTAATGGATAGTCTTTTGCGGAAGGCTCAGAAGCACCATTTCTTTGGTGTCAGCAATGGTGTTGATTTCACCACCTTGAATCCTTTCACAAGTAAGAAGTTGACCACTCGGAAATGTTCATTCCCGCCCTACGCCCTGGATATGATAGACAATGGTGCCGGCACCATCCCTTCTCCCACCCACTCTGATGAGCTCTACATCGATCAGCAACCCATGATGACTAAGTCACTTGCTCGAAAATGGACCATATCGGATGAGCCAAATGATTTTGTTACCACTGCCAAAGATCGAGCAAAGCGGTTTTTGGTTCGACGTGGACTGCTCCACGAGGATGATTTAAAACGCCCTGTGGTGCTCTTTATTGGTCGATTCCAGTATAACAAGGGCCTCGAATTTTTCCAGAAAGCCGCCGAGTACTTTGTACAATATAACGCAAAGTTTGTTGTCATTGGCCAGCGTAATAACTATCCGCTGGAATGGGTCGAGCAATTGCAAACACGTTACCCTAACAACGTTGTGGTCATTTCTGAAGCCAAGGAACAGCGACAATGGTCTGTGTTCTTCCGAGCTGCCGCTGACTTTGTGTTTGTACCAAGTCTGACAGAGAGTTTCGGATTGGTGGCTGCTGAAGGTCTTCTGTTTGGTGCTGGTGTGATCTCCTCTGGTGTAGGTGGCCTCAAGGAGTTCCTGATTGATCGCCCACCAAATTTCTTGATGACCGGAGCAGGCAAAGCTGGAATCACCAAAGATGATTCCGGTCTTACAGTGGTTGATACTGGAGATGCCTATAATGCCTATCTATTCAATGCTTTGGAGCCCAATGTAGACATACTCAATCAAGGCTTGGAACACGCTATCTACGATGCTGTTACGGATTTCGAACGAATGGTCAATACTAAGGCATTGCGAGAAGACTATGCTTTACGCATGGTGTCTAGCGCAATTGCTTTGGGCTGGGACCGTCGACAGGGTCCAGTGGAAGAGTACCTCTACGCATATCAAGTTGGTTTGGGTGATATCAAAGTACGTGATCTGGAAAGACACGAAATCGAAGAGGAAAGAGAATTGCTGGAGATGATTTTCAGGGACGGAGGAGAAGGTGGTCTCATACAGCCTGTTTCTGCGTCTACTTTTTAAAAGGCATTCCTTTCTGCCTGTCATTCTATAGATATATGTTTGAATTCTTCGCACAAAAAATAACTGTACAGTTTTGTTTGTCTTTTTGTTTCCTCTATCCTTTTATTCATTGGATTTTCCATTCTCAACCCGTCATATATCACGTCAATTTAGTTTCATAGTTGATCTCAATCGCCTAACAGCCTTAAGATCTCATATAAACATACACTTTTACACTTTTGATACTGTCTGTTTAAGGCAATGCCATTTTGGGCAGTCTTGAACACGATGCGTTGCTTGCTGTTAGAGAGCATTGCTATCTGCTTGAATTGAGTTCAGTCATAACAGACCATTAAATTCAAAAGTAAAGGGAACATGTCCAAGGAAAAGGATATCTTTCATTTCATTTAGGAGACATACAACAGAGAGATATAATAAAGAGCAGAGAGAATACATTGTAAAGCAGCAACCATTCCAACAATACTATTATTGACCTCCTCTAAGTGCAAGAACCAAATGAAGCACTGAGCCACCGACAATGTTGTACTCGTTGGCTGTTTTCTCATCGGACCTACACAAGATTGGTAAGTCAAAGTAACAAAGGCGGCCATTAAGTGTATTATCCTTTCGTCTTACATTTGCTTGCCTCCAAAAATCAATCTCTGTTGTTGTGGTGGGATACCTTCCTTCTCTTCAACTCTCTCCTTGATTCTGGTGATCTTATCATTGGGCTCGATATCAATTTCGATCTACGAGAGGAAACAAAGCAATGATGAATTAACGCCGTGACATATTAGTACAATGATGGTGAGTGTCTTACCTCCTTGCCTGTGAGAGTCTTTTCGTAGCATTATATAAAAAAGCTATTAGTCATATGAAATGCTTGAATATATGAGGTCATGTTGGCCAAATGGGCGGTGGCAAAGTCACTCTAGATGGAATGGTGACGATAATGTTGGCGACTGACCCTCCCATATCGTCATGGATTTACACAGGAGTGAAACGCACGATATCTAGCAATGCGAAATGTGCCCCTAGATCAACAGAGAAAGCAATTGCACTGTACCTTGACTTTTATCAGCATGTCGTATGTTTGTATGAAAGAAAATGGATAACGATCTGTTTGTCAGACAGGTCCGTCTGAATTAGCCGCGCGCTGCGTTTCGTCAACTCTGTATTTCATAGACAAAATTAAAGCAAGCTCTAGAAATTATCGATTTTTAGGTTTCTTTTTTATTCTTCCTTTGTGGAAAGAAAAAAGCGAGCAAAAAAAAAAGGCAAGACAGAAAATGGATTTTAAAAGGAAGTGGGGACCTCTAAGTCAATTGATGAGGGATACTTAGTAGACACGAGCAAATGGTGGGACGGGCTTGCATTCGTTCTCGTCAAGAGTAGTGTCGGTGACCTTACGGTAGGCGAGCTTGACCTCACCGGATTCCTGGTCTTGCCAAGAGAGAGTATGCTTCATCCAGTTGACATCATCACGATCCTTGAAGTCCTCACGTGCGTGAGCACCTCGAGATTCCTTACGAGCAGCAGCAGCATTAATAGTTTGGGAAGCGCAGGTCAACAAGTTTTGAAGCTCAAGGGTTTCAACGAGATCAGTGTTCCAGATCATACCGCGGTCAGTAACCTTGACATCCTTGAATGAATCCCAGACCTTAGCCATTCTACCGACACCTGATTTAAATTAAAACGAAGAGAAACACGATGAAAATGATTAGACCCAATGCCAAGAGCTAAAACGTTCTGCTAAATTTGACAAAACTTACCTTCGTCGAGAGAAGATTGGGTTCTGAAGACGGCAGCATCGCTCTGCATGACCTTTTGCATGTTCAAACGGATTTCAGCTGTAGACTTATCACCCTTGGCGTTTCGGAGAGCATCCATATTGGCAATGCTCTCGGCACCAGCGTCAACAGCGAAAGGCTTCAATGGAGTTCCAGGTTCCAAAGTCTCGGCAATGTGGTGGGCAACAGCACGACCGAAGACAACGATATCAAGAAGAGAGTTGGCTCCCAGACGGTTAGCACCGTGAACGGAGACACAACCAGCTTCACCAGCAGCATACAAGCCAGGGACAGTCTTTTCAGCACCATTCTCATCAACGGTCAAGACTTCACCAGTGTACTTGGTGGGAATACCACCCATGTTGTAATGGACAGTGGGCAAAACAGGAATGGGCTCCTTGGTAACATCAACACCAGCAAAGATAGCGGCAGTCTCGGAGATACCGGGAAGACGCTCGTGAAGAACTTCAGGGGGCAAGTGAGAAAGTTGGAGATAGATGTGATCCTTGTCAGGACCAACACCACGACCTTCGCGGATTTCCAAAGTCATGGAACGAGAGACGACATCACGAGAAGCGAGATCCTTGGCAGTAGGAGCATAACGTTCCATGAAGCGTTCACCAGCAGAGTTGATTAAAATACCACCTTCACCACGTGAGCCTTCAGTAATCAAACATCCAGCACCGTAGATACCAGTAGGATGGAACTGAACGAATTCAAGATCTTGAAGGGGAAGACCAGCACGAGCAACCATGGCATTACCGTCACCAGTACAGGTATGGGCAGAGGTACATGAGAAGTAGGCTCGCCCATAACCACCGGTGGCAAGGACGGTCTTGTGAGATCTAAATCTATGGAGGGTACCATCTTCCATGTTGAGAGCAAGGACACCTTTGCATTCGCCATCTTCCATGATCAAATCGAGAGCAAAGTATTCAATGAAGTAATTGGTCTTATGTCGGAGAGACTGACCGTACAAAGTGTGGAGAATGGCATGGCCAGTACGATCAGCAACGGCAGCGCAACGATAAGCTTGGCCACCTAGAGTGATTCACATGAAAAAAAAACGTAGGTTCAGCATTAAGTTTAAGAAATGAATAACAAATAAGATGAGAGAGGGCAATGCCTGCTTAGACGAAACTTACCCTTGCCATATTTGAGAGATTGACCACCGAAGGCACGTTGGTAGATCTTGCCTTCCTCAGTTCTAGAGAAAGGTACACCATAATGCTCCAATTCAATGACAGTGTTGGGGGCTTCACGACACATGTAATGAATGGCGTCTTGGTCACCAAGCCAGTCAGAACCCTTGACTGTATCATACATATGCCATCTCCAGTCATCCTCAGTCATGTTACCGAGGGCAGCATTAACACCACCCTACAAATATGCGGCATTAGGAAAAAGTTGCAAAGCAAAGTACAAGAACAACCCGAACTCACCTGAGCAGCAACAGTGTGCGATCGAGTAGGGAAAAGCTTTGTGATACAGGCAGTGTTGAAGCCAGCCTCGGCAAGACCGAAAGCAGCACGAAGACCAGCACCACCAGCGCCAACGACTACAGCGTCGTATTCGTGATCAATGACGGGATATTTGCTAGCAATTGGGCCCTGGGAAAATGGAAATGACACATTTTAGGTTATTGTTGGGAAACTGCTAGAAATGTAGAAAATAAATTTATGGGCAATAAAGCCTTTAACATACGGTGGCTTCCTTTGCTCTCAAAGGGTTGGTGGCCATGACCTGGAAGGCAGGTCGTGACTGGTGAATGGCGCGTGAAATGGTGCGAGTGACGTTGGCATCTTGAAGATAGAGGGAGAGTATCAGTTATAAGACGGTCAAGTTGAAGATATGGTGGTTGGGCTGGACATGCTCATATTGTTTATATGTTACTTACTGGATGCACGAGTCTATCAAAGTTGACATGTCATGACGGAAGAGAAAACAGGGACCAATGTTAAAGACATATAGTGAGGTAAGTATAAAAAGAAATGCTCATACCAAGACAGGTGTCGCACGGTTCAAGAATTTAAGCATCGTACGAGAGAGTGGGGAGGACTGGTGAATGTTTACTCTACGCAACAATAAAACCACTGTAAGCAGGCCCTCAAAGTTCTTGTTGACGGTTCGAATGAGGTTTAGTCTCCGCTCACCTGTTCATATATACTAGGGCTACTGTAAACACGCCGAAAAAATTGAGGGTCTGCCGGATTTCACGTGCAGGCATCGGGAAGTGCATTGTGTTTTGGCGGCTCAGCTTGAAAGCTGCTGACGAAAGCAGGAATTGAATATTGCTGGGTTCTAAGAATGTATTTTTACAAGCAAAATTACATTTGCGTGCGCTTTTCGAATTGGCGCACCTTTACTCTCATTTTTATATTTCTTTCAAAGCAAGCGGTAGGCTATACGTGCATACTTTAACGTCAGTCTAGACCGTTTCTTTACTGAGCAAAAAATTGACTTGCAAAAAGAAAAGTTTCCTTGATTTACCTCCATTTTTAGCCTTTGTCCTTCTTGCGTTGAGTTACCAAAATACCATTCATGGCTCAACACTGACCAGCAGATATGACCATATCAGAGAATAGTGGTAAACTTTGCACAGAGGTGATCAAAAACCAGTATATTACTGTATCATATAACATTTCTTACGAAATGGGGTAATTCAACTAGTACTTGCGGTGATCGTAGGTGATACCAGTCATTGAGAAGGTAACAGCCGGCCGTTACCACACCAGATGGATGTAGAAGTACAGGTCGTTTTAGCCTCAGCTGCAATTTTAGTTATGCGATGTATCTGACCTTCCAAAACAGCTCGGTTGATTTGCTACTCCGTGGTTGTTTCTTCAGTGAGCGTTGCGATTTGCTCTTCAAAGATAGAATTCGAACATAACGTGACTGATTGCATGAAGATGCCAATTTCATATTATGCCTAAAAGCATAGTTATGATCCATAGCAAAGAGGACTTAATTTAGACTCATTCTTTCTAGTAGTTGCTGTGATATAAGATACCTCGAGAAGAATGCCAATCCCTTTTCTTTCTGTCAAACCCAATAACTTATTACGAAAGAAAGCCCGTGGCATTTTTCTTCTCACTTAATCTTAACCTTTTTCTTTGCAATTCCTAGATACACAATGGACGACGTAATGTGAGCACTCATGTTTTCATCAAGTTCATCATAGCTCGTTTAGGTAGTCTCGTATACTTTTTGTTCAAGATGCTTTCACATGATCAGATATCGGCAGGCAAAAAAATAGACCATTTTCGCTATCAGTTAATATAACCAACTTCAGCAAGCTGTTGAAAGTACATTAACTTACGTGCTAATGCTATACTCAACTCTCGACATATAAATTTAATTCTGCTTGGATTTTATGATAAAGTATTCTTTTGTTATCGAAATCTGCTGACTCGTTTTTTTTTTCAATAGTACTTCTTTCTAAGGGCTGCAATCAAACACCTAAATGTAGCTGAAGATTCCATGCACTAATTCTTTCAATGTTTTGTAAAATTATGACTTGTCACTAATTAAGTCGTAAATTTTACACAACATCTACGAGTGCTTGGAATCTGAACGCCTTTATTGCATGCACATTTTTTACCGTCAGCTTTCTTATTTTGGCGAGACAAGTAAAATTTGATGCGCTTTATGATACCACTACCTCTGTTTCAGAGTACTTACGATATATTAATTTGAATTCTAATCGTTTAAACGGAATCTAAAATGCTGCATCTACTTAATCCTCTCATTGAGCCGACCTACTCTGTGGTGAGTTGCATTATGAAGAATTCTTTTCTCGGTGTTCAGATTGTACTACGGTTGAGTTGCACTGGAGTAGGTGGATATCTGATAGAAGCTTTAGTAAATTAACTTAAAAAGTCATCCCACCTGGTCGATACGGATGTACGTAAATGCTGAATATAACCTACATATGGTGAAGACTTCGATAGTCTATCATAAGCACTTACTTTGGAGTATGCGGGATTCATCTACATATACAGAGCAACGGTAATCCTTGTTGGAGAATTTGTCTTTTGTGTGTATTCGGTGGGTTACTTTATTTTTTGATTTTCTACTGACTGAAAAGTTGATTGTTATCTACTATGATTGCTATATTGTACGAAAGTTATGATTTATCTATGCAATATAGACTTGAATCATCCTACAGACGATTTCGGGGTTCCATGAAATATTACTCTCGCCATAGAGCTAGGCACCAATTAATGCCTTCTCTTTGCGCTTCGAGTTGTTCCTGTTTGCAAGATCGTTTATCCATCCACTGCATGCCTTCTTTTCCTTCGGTTGGAGGAAACGGTCATTAGTGGGCAGAAAGATTGGTTCGTACATGTTGAAAGCAGCTTGGTCCGACCATTCTCTCTGTTGTTTGATGCAATTCCAGTGAGTTATCCAAATGGCGAGCATGACTCGTCCCATTTCCTTCAAAATATGTTCATCTTGTAGCTTGTTTGTTATAAGAAAATCAAACTCCAATTTTTTTTTTTTATATATATGTATATATATTCGGGTTTATTTAGCTATTTGCGAAGCAAATAGTTTAGATACTGAGATGTTCAGGTACAAAGAATACGGAAAACGAAAAAACACAGAAATAGAAGTTAATAAAAAGGAAAGTTAGAGTCTTAACCTCAGTTACTAGTGAGAGCTATGCTTTTAGCCGTGATGGTACGGTATGATTCGCTTCGACACAGGCGTAGGGACATCAGGTACGTATATCCTTTGTAACGTTGCGCCATATCTATGGTAGTCTTCTATGTCATCTTTGCGTGCATAGGCTGTTACTCGGAACTCTTTTCCCATTCCGGGATCCAGCTCGTTACAATGGCTATGAGCACATTTTGGTCCATTTCAGGCTCCTCATCTAGTTGTAGCTGCATTGACCAGCGCCATCTGTTGCGCCGTATGGCCCAGATGCATGCATCTGGAACCCACCTCTTGTCTCCGATGCAGCTTTTCCAGTGGAATTGCCATATTGATATCAAAATAAGCCCAAATACCGAGAGTGTCTGTTTACCGGAGGGCGTACAGATGCTCTTAATGTCAGACAGCAGGAGTTTTTTTTTTTTTTTTTTTAAAAAAAAATCGAACTTTATTAAACTGAATGCGAGGATGTGACATGCCAAGCCGTTGCGGTCATGGCATTCCTACAATCCATGTCAAGGAGATAAAAGGTGGAGTTAAGGTGCTGACTGAATATCAATACTGATTGGATATTGAAATGATTATAGCAGGACTGATTGTCTGGGATATCTTATATACTTATGTATGGGGAGGGAAGGGTGAAGTTGCCTCCATTTTTATTTGCCGTTTGTATGCCGGCAAAGCGCCAGGGTGCGCTCTTGTTGGTGTGGATGTCAGACAGCAGGAGTAGTTGCCATACCTTGGCCGGCGAATCAAACTCCTCAAATTTTGTCTTTCGACCGTATCTCAGGCGGCATTTTCTTGAAATTCATCATTCTCCCCGGAAGTGCTTGTCAGATTCATTTTCCTTTTGACATATTGTGCACGTTGTGCCATGTTCGCCGGCAAAAATGTTGTGTAATCGTTCTTTGGTTGGTATCTTGTGCTGAAGGGTCCGGCACCAGGGCGTCCGAATCGCATGTGGAATTTTTTTTATGTTTTGAGCGGTTCGTAGTTCATTGACCTGCGCTGGGAGTGATTCTGGCTCACCATCTGACAAGATGATGATATTGGGGTCTTGAGCGTTGGGGTAGGTGTACTGAGACACTTCCTCACTCTCACCCTTGGAAAAGGTTGACTCGGCCCGTTCTGCGGGAAAGGGCTTCCCTGCTTGTTGGACTGAGGGCAGTTGGCTTTCAGATGGCCAGCCTGGTGGCAGGTGTAACAATTTTTAAGGCCTTGAGCTGCCTGGAAACGTACCGGACAATCTGTTTTGGTGTGTCCAGCTTGTCGGTACAAATAGCATGTTCGGATCCCCATTGCCGAGTTGAGCTTGATCTGGCAATCTCGGATGGTATGTCCCGATTGCTTACAGTAAGTACAAGATGGGGGAGCGTTGTCCCATTTTGCTTGGATGGTGGTCTGCCACTCCGGGATGTAGATAAATGGTTTTAATTCGATGTATGAGGAATCATTCGTCTGGGTGGTGTCCAGAAGGATGAACCCCTCTCCGTTATAAGAGTGGTATTTGCCGTGGCCTACGGGCTTTTTGAATACCGAGACATTCTTGACCTTACGGCCATGCTTTGGCTGAGAACTCTTACAATGCCTTCTTCACTGGGGAAGAGACGCATGTTTCTCAGTTTTACGAAGGTGAGTTTGTTTTTCAGCTTTGAGTTGTGATGGCTTTGATTTCTGTGTTGTTGATGATGATGCCTTGTTCTGTCGCAATTTTGCGCTGAATGGTGGCAACACTCGGGTCAAAAAGGATCTTGATGGCATTTTCTTGCGGGCCAACCTGTCTGTGGCCACGGATGGCTGCTGGCGTAAATTTGTTGAAGATTGCTAGTAAAGCATCTTCCGTAGTTTCTGAAGTGGTCGGAATGTGGGACAGGTCAAAGACCACTACTCCGTAGTTAATGCTTCCGAAAACTTTACCATCATTAGAGAGGGTCGTCTTCAGCGGATTCTGGGGTGCTTTGAAGTGCTCATGGTCGAGATGTTCCCGGATGGTTCATGGTAAAGCCGTCCTTTCGGTGGCGGTTGATGCGCCCCAGACTATATACAACTTTGATAATCACGTGATAGATAACATATAGTTCATTTATATAGCAATATACCTATCGGAAATGTTTAAATAATAACACGCTATTTACAAATATTTAAGTATTTATTTTACATATAGTATTTTGTTAAATATTTAAATATTTTTATTGAAAATATTATACCTCAATATAAATGTATATTTTTTGAAATAAATTTTTTAAAAATAATTTATTGCATAATAAATTAATAAATTATAATTTAATTTGTTTAATATTAAATAACTATATATGGATTTAAATATTGGCCTATATCATGCATTGAAAGGTCAGCTACGGCGAAAAAAACCTTTTCACCATGAACCACACGGTCCCACCTGAAGCTTTCTTCCATGAGCAAAGGCTTTTTCCGCTACTCATCACTTTTTAGTGTCTGCAGTTACCGAAAAAGCAATAAAAGTCTATCAATCACATATCACCGCTTCCTGAGAGA